>NW_020230210.1:657500-1082500 GCF_003227715.2 Harpegnathos saltator
CGACACGCGCATTAATGCGCCCGCGATTCGCGATCACCCTCCCGTATTAAGCGCGCTGCCAAAAAGGCAAGATTCTTTACCTACGATCCTCCAATCTATATATCTAGCCGAATGTTGTAGAGATTTTGATACGGATACTCGGAGCGTAAATTTCTCGCGATTGATGAAACGGATCGCCGCGTGATGATCCGCGGCCGCAAAGTCGTGGTCGCGGCCGCGGATGTTCGACGCAGATCTCGCGACGACGTAACACGGCTCCGGTCGTCGCGACGAGAGGCCTCCTCGTAAAACAATCGCCGCTCTCGAGTGTTGCGAGTCGCGGCAGCCGCGAGAGCCGTCAGCCGTCATAGCCACCCCTTGTATTATCCCTACGCACAGCCCCACGCAGTTTCCCGGCGGCTCCGCGGAACGCGATTACGTGCTATACCAGCCGCGTATATATCGCATATATATCGGCCGCGCGGCCTTCTGCGTCGCGTTTCGCGTCCACACGCACAGCTACACCACGGCGAACATAACGAGCACGACGAGCGCTGCGTCGCTCCCCGCGCTTTACGCGGAGAGCAATGTCGAGAGCGTGCTATGATGATGATGATAATGATGATGATGATGATGATGATGATGGGAAGGAGGAGGAGGAGGAAGAAGGAGAGGAAGAGGAAGAGCAAGACAGAAAAGAAAAGAAAAAAAACAAAAAGAGAAGCGACAAGTCAAGTCAAGGCGAGGCGAGGCGATGCGAGAGTGAGGGCGAGGGTGAGGGTGAGCGCGTGGAAGCGAGAACAAGCGAGAGACGTACACTTTTACTCGAGTCCGTGGCGGATAAAACGGAGAAAGAGAGAGAGAGAGAGAGAGGGGGGGGGAGAGAGAGAGAGAGAGAGAGAGAGAGAGAGAGAGAGAGAGAGAGAGAGAGAGAGAGAGGAATCGATCTTCGGCACACGGAGAGACGCGAGACACTTACGGCTTCCCGCGGGCAGAGCGGAGCGTCCGTTCGTCGTCCGTTCCGTTGGCGAAACGAGCCGTCGTCGACGAGAGACGAGCCGACAAGGGGCAATCCCGTGGTCGTCGCGCTTCCCGTGTGTATATGTGTGTACGTGTCTGTGTCCTCTGTCGCGCGACTCGTCGGGGTAGTAGATCACGCGATTACTTCGTCGGGTAACACGCGTGATTATATATTGTATACGATACTTTCCGCGCACAATGTCCGCGGGAAACAGTCCGCGCGCCGCGCGTCCGAAAAACTACCCTCGAAGTGCGCGAACCACCCTTGGAGTTTTCCTTTAGGCCGGCTGTCCGCGGCGGTGGCGGCGGCGGCAACGGGGTGAGAGTGCTACGGCGAACTGCTGTGGAGGCTGCGAGTCGCTCGCGGAGACAAAGAGAGTAAGAGGGAGAGAGAGTGTCCTCCTCTCTCGCGCTTGTCTCGCGTTCCTCTCGCGGTGTTACATCGATGTGTCAGGTCGGGCACATCGCGAGCACCCCTGAGAGATGACGGTGTAATCGCGACGATGACAATAATGATGACGACGACGACGACGACGATGAAGACGACGACGACGACGATGATGTCGATGATGACGACGACGACGACAATGACGACGACGACGACGACGACGACGACGACGACGATGACGACGACGACGACGACGACGACGACGACGACGACGACGACGACGACAACCACAACGGCGACGACGACGACGACGATGAGGGCTGGCAAGACCAACGCCGAAAAAGCAGCAGAGAGAGAGAGAAGTAGGCCGGTTAACCGTTCAGGCCGCACTGAAGAGTCGAGCGAGCCGCAGGTTAGTGAGGGTGAACCGGCCTGGCATCCCTCCTTTCGAACGCACCCCGCTTCACCCGAGCACCTTCACCCTCTCTCGCCGCCGCTACTACCGCCGCCGCCGCCGCCGCCGCCGCCTCTGCCGCCGCCGCCACCACCACCGCCACCGCCACCGCCGCCGCCGCCGCCGCTGCCGCTACCGCCGCTACCGCCGCTGCCGCTGCCGCTGCCGCCGCCACCACCATCGTCATCAGCTACCCGCTCTCGTTCCGTCGCTTTCTCTCTTTCTCTCTCTCTCTCTCTTCCTTTTTCTCCTTCTCTTCCTCTCCCCCCTCTCTGTCTCTCTCTCTTCTTTTCCTTTATTCTCCTCTAACCCCGCTGATGATTCCTGACCGACCAACCGGCCTGTACGCCGAGTACCTCGTAATCGCGACGCACTCGAGTGCGAGTATTTATTCGAATCGCATCCCTTAGAAACTCGGTCGATATTCAGCTGGATCAAGCAGATGTCGAGATTATCGCCGAATGGAAGGAATGGCGGAGAAATCGGAATTATCAGTGATAATTCAACAGCGATTGGAATGTCGGCGGAGTCCGCGTAAGATTTGTGATTTGCGTGAACTTTTCACCTACGACAAACGGCAGAAAGTATACATTCGCCACAGCTTGAAAGAAGAGGAATCGACCTGATCAGTCGCTTTTAATAAATATGAACAGTCTGAGAAGGAAGAAATGGACATCAACTTCTTTTCCTTGCAATATACAGATTTATCTAATCCCGGAATAAGAAGTCTCTTTAGGTACACAACAACGCACATGTGCTCATTTATAAAAGTTATTATAAATAAATAGTACGCCAACGACTACAAGTCGTGCGGCAACGATATCTAAAACAATAATAGCAGCGACTAAAATAATAATGTAAAAAAAAATAACTATACGATCCGGAGAAAGAAAGAGGTGGAGAGCGCCGCCTTAAATTAGAAATCTATTTTGAAGTTGACTTATACTCCTGTATTCAGTGAGTCTCCGAGAAAGAAAGACAAGGTTTCGATCATTTTTCCGCAAGAAACCTTCTTACATAAAAAAAAAGCAAAGATCTTTCTATCTAATGATTAAGCGATGCGGTAGTGTCGCGAAGTCAAGGGCGTGAAATAAAGTGACAGGTCGACGACAGGTCGAACGTGAACTATTGTCCGCGATAAAACGTCGAAGCGCTACAAAGTAGCTTTATACAGAGCTTTCTCTTCAATCGAAGCATTGATTAAAATTTCTCGAGTACCGGAGCCGCGCGTAATCAAAATAGTGCAACGGTACTTTTCTGACAAAATGTCGGTGTAGCCTCGATGAAAATCGGTGCATCGCGATCTCGAGATCTCATACATGCAATATTAAAAAATTCTTTCCGTTCATGTGCACGCAATTCCGGTGCGCTAAATTTTTCTATCTCAACATTCTCAAATTCTTAGCAATTTTCCGCTTAACCGCTAAAGCGTAAAATTATTAATAAAGCCAATAACATATGAATAATACTATTAAAATTGTTAAAATAGAAATTTATTTTATTCGAAAAGTATCATTATAGAAAAATTACTTTTTACTCGAGACAAATAATAAAGCAATTATTAGTCAATCTTCTTTTTTTACATTTTTCTGTATTTGATAAGATATATCTCTCTGAAGGAGAGAAAGCCTCCCTATCTTTCTTCCTTTCGTTGCCAAGCGCAACGGCGCTGCGACAAACATCGATCTCGCTTGGTATCGTCGGACTCGTATAGACTTTGATACTTTTCTCAGCCGAGGAGCACAGGCGAAATCTCTTCGTTTTTTCTTATGGCAAACGAAAAAGGGCATCCAGTGGTAAAAATCAATTTAATACATCTCTACAATATACGCGTTACTATACGTATCGCGGACAACTGATTAAATAGACAAGTGTCGGAGCTGTTTACAACTGATTACTCCACAAATTAAAGCTACTAGCCTTCTTTACAATCTAATCTTAAGCTAATCCGTCGGAGATAAAACTCGGTACTGCTGGAAGATTTACAGCGACTCAAACATTTTAAAGTAGTATATACAATGCAGCAATTAATTACACTTACAAATTGACGCGACATGCACGTCCCCAAACACGTGCATTCCCTAAACACGTGACAAATGAATGAATTCGATGAGATTATGTCGTTTAATCCGTCGTTTTCATATTCGCGAACAATAGAATTCTTTCCAAGAATCTCGAGAAGAGAAAAAAACACAAACCCACTGCGTATTCTCATCGGTGTTTCGATTCTCTCTCTCTCTTTCTCTCTCTCCCTTCCTCTCTCCCTCTCCCTCACTCTGTCTTTCTCTCAGAGATTGACAAGTGATCGTTACACAATATCATATACGATATCTCAATAAGAAATCTTATTGCTGAAGTATTTAAGATATCGATTGTCGTACGTATATATACGCTGTCGCATTCTTTTTAAGAGCAGTTTCATTTGGACTGTTTTCGTAATTGCAAGCAAAGGTTCTTCGCTTATGTGAAACACGGACAATTGTATTTACGGATCAAACTTGCGGTTGACATAAGACTCATATGTAAGAATCAGTCACAAGGTTACTTTCCGATTTTGCGCATGTAAATACTCCAAATAAAGGTAATTAAGACGGAATACGAGGCTACAAACAATATTCAAGGATTATATGTGTCAGTTCGGTCAGATACTCAACAACGCGGATGTAAATTCAACGGTCCTATATTTCTTTATCGCACTGCTTCGATTTCATCAATTTCTCACGTACATGTCGGTTTCGTCTTTTTGGTTTTGTCTATTGTTGCGGTTTGTTCTTTGCTTTGGTTTTGTCTGTTTATTTGTACCGTTTATTAAGTGCGCTTCCGGATTTTGTTTTTTGCTTTTAGATATTGGTAAGATATTAAAATGCATGTCAACTAAATTCAAGAGCTCAATGAACAGTTGTAATACTGAGTATCACTTGTTAATTCATGAAAATAACACTGCTGATGATCGCGATCGCTTCGATCGCAAATCCGTCAGGCGCGATAATAAGTTGCGATCGGATGTCGGTGATGGTAACGAACTAGTAGTAACAAATTGCGCGCGACGTCAAGAATAATATTCCAAGCCCTTTCTTCCAGTTCTATCGCGAGGTAACTTTCTGAATCGACCATATTTCCTACTTTGTGCAGAGAAATGAGGCTCCTCGCAACGTTCGGACTTATCTTGATCTGTAGCCATACCTGGGCAGCTGCTGAGAAGGACCTTTATGGTAAGTATATATATGTATATAAAAAGTCAAAACTGTAGAATATCTGGAAGAATATAAGTTTTATAAAAAAAAATGTTTTAAATAAAAGTTATATAGTTTAAATAAATCTATTTATTGATTTTATCAGTTTAACCTTGGGTGGCGTCACCAAGGTCAGGATAAGGGCGGCACCTTGAATTTTTTAAATAAAATCCTCTACTTTTTATTGCGTATTCTTATAGTCTGCGTTGAGTTTTTTCAGAACTCTATAATTTTATCCACTTTAAGTCAACCCTTTCGAAGTTATCGAGCTTTTTGTAAGATGTCTGCAACTATAGCTTTATGCAAGATGAAATATATAAAAACCACCACTATCATGTTGTACTTGTGTGCACTGGCGAATTCTAAAGGGATATTTGGGGATTAAAACTCCTCCCCCTTCCAAATTAAAAGAAATCAGTCTTACTAGGTCCGTTTAAAAAATTTAGGTGAAATGATACAGGCCGACACACAGGCACCCGTGAATCAAATTCTTATGTCTAGGATTTACTGCATCCAAACTGTCCGATTTCTGATATACAATGTCCGCTGTTGTTTGCTGAGAGTCTATTAATAATTATAAAAATTAGTAATAAAAAATAATAATTATAAAAAACCTCAAAGCTATAGCATTATTGTATTTACAATTTTATTAAATGCCCTCCCCCCATTATCGACGTCAGGATCCGTTAGTGCTTGTGTGTATGGAAAAGGAGGGTCCCATACATCACCTATATCCCTTCTTCCTCTATAAACAAATATAATACCATAGTAATATTTATATTTATCTTATATTAAAGCTATAGTCGACATATTATTATAAAAGAAATCGATAACTTTGAAATAACTGATTCAAAGCAGACAAAATTTAGTATTTTAAGAAGATCTTAAGAACTATAAGAATATGTAATAAAAAGTAAATAGGGAGTCCTATTTAAAGAATTCAAATTGCTCTTTTTCCTTGACTTTATAGCAATACTATCCAACGTCAAAATCATATCATTCATAAGATCAGCAAATAGATCTAGCAATGTATCGAACGGTATATTTCTATAGGATCTACAGCAGTATTTACCTTTATCTCGTGTGTTTATAGTCGCGTCCTATTTATCTCTGAATGGCCCATCGTGTTGGGTCATCTATTCTCGCAAATTTATTATTTTTCGATAACGATTCTGTCAGCTGTACATTTTCAAACAGGCTATCTTCGAATAGATTGTTTTTGTGCGCGTAGTTCTTTTAAGATAACCGCCTGTCATCTCGCAGATTTTAATACTGTTTTTACTAAATGGCAACATCTTTCCATATTGTTATTTCCATATTGATTTATGTTTATTGTACAGACTGTTCCGTAATTGATAGTATACCCAAAAAGCGGACTTTCTTAGAAAAAGACGAATCAAGAATTTAACGTCCCGCGGAGAGATTTCATTAAATATCGTCAACTCATCGTTTTACGAAGAATCGTTACTTTTTCGAACGCATTATCATCTAAGGGATATTATATGTAAGATAAAATTTTGCTTTTAACTTCATATGACACGAATCTTGCAGGCACCAAGTTAGAGGACTTTCTCGAAAAATTCAGAAGCTCAATTCGAGATGGGAACAAGGACTTCGGAATACCGCCCCTCGATCCGTTTAAGAGTGACAAAATACCAATTAAACTCAACGAAAAAGATATTAAGTGCGTATCGATTTGATACCACATCAGATCACACCTGATGTACTTACGAACGCAGTAAAAAAACGTAAGCAGAAAATTCTATTCTCTCTTTATACAATGTCTTTCTTCAAAACTCCAGTTTAGACGCACTTCTCACAAAAGTCAACATGCAAGGTTTGTCCGGGTACAAAGTCAATAGCGGTGACTTCCGCTTAATCGGTTTGAAGGTTGTGATGGATCTTACGTGGCCGTTGATATACGCAGTCACTAATTACTCCATGAATGGTACCGTGGGTGGTACGGTGGCTCTTTACGGCAAGGGCGATATTGAGTGAGTAAAAAGTTGTGTTTTTTCCGATTCCAATAGAGACCGACGGAAGAGAAAACGTTAATATTTATGCTTCGTGGAAGATGCATCAAGCTCGATTTCTTGACTCAAAATATTAATATAAATCTTACGTACGCGGCAATAATAAGATCGTTTCTACCGACACCCCTCCCCCCCCATTCAGTGTTCTATCGCGCGGTCTAAACCCTTTGAAACATGGTGGGATTCTATAATCCCACCTTTTCTTTCTTCATTTTTAATTATTTAAGCTATCTTTTTGATATTTTCGTCCGAACTTTTTTCACTTCTAAGATATGTTAGGTATTGAAATACGTGCTAAAAATGTAAAATGTAAATTTTTTTAAATTTTAGCATGTAAATATAAACAAATTGCATAAAATTATATATTTTTTAATAAAAATTAATTTAACGGGGTGATCTATAAAAACAATCGTAACAAAACTTGTTCATTTTACGTTTTTAAAGTCGCCGATTACAAATCTGGGGTCAGAATTTCAAAATTCAAAATGGCGGATCTAATGGTGGTGGACAAAAATGTTCCAAATCCTTCGATTTCGACAGAAATAGGTATATGGAGGTTTTTTGGGTCGCTGATCACGAATTTGTTATCACATTTCCAAAATTAAAATCCATAATATCATATCAAAGTTAGCCATTTGAAATCACCATTGGATCCGCGATTTTGAATTTTTTAATTTCAACTCTACATTTGTCATCTATGATCGAAAAAACATATATATATCGAATTTTGACTCCAGATTCGTAAGCTGGCCAGAAAACCCTTTATATATATATATATATATAATCAATTCATTCTTTCATTATTGCATAGAAAAATTCGCGCTTCAAAGAGTTAAACTTGATAAATTTGCTGTACAAGAGACAAGCGTGTCCTGTCCACCAAATTTCAGGTCGGCGCAATTGCGCGCCGCTTTTGTGTTGTTGCTGCGATGCGTTTGTTAACATAATATTAATTAGATATTACAACATTGTAGCTAACGACTGTATTTATCGTAATTGCACATTACAATTATTCCCGGTTCCGCACCGCCCACCCTTCGTCAATCCGCTCGTTCGCCCACAATCTTGCGCTTGTTCGACGTGTCGTTCCATTTCGCCTCATCTATATTAAATACAACGATTGAAATATGCACGCGAAAAAAAGGGGGAAAAAGAAAAACGAGAGAGCTGCGGTGACTGACAATGAATCAGCCGTTCTTCATTCAACCGCGTTCCCGACTTTATCGAACGCCCGATTGCGACAAAGGGCGTTATTAAACCGCGACTGAATTTATCTGACTCGCGTGACATGCGATCGTGCTGATCTCGACGAGTTTTCTTACAGTAGTCGTTACCGGCTTTAGCATGCACGACGCTCAAATTGGGATCAGCTTTGACGGCCTCCGACCGAATTCAAGATAATTAATAGATTGGCGTGAAATATGTTCGTCGTAACTATCTACATACATAAAACTCTCATCGAAGATAAAGAAGCGAATGGAAAAACGTTTTTCGAAAAAACGCGAAGATTATTTTTCGTTTTGGAAGAAAGTATGTGTGCTGACTATCTCGATCAATTAGGAAATAATTTTCATATGAGTCGTTTTGTTTTCAATTTTATTGGAAAAGCACGATGAAAATCTTTCGCGTTGACTTATAATTGACTTATAATTGAATTCAGGTAATGTATTCGTATCTGTTCCAATTTTCCTCCGATAGGGAGGAAAATTTCGAGTCACAGAAGTGTCATTAAGTGTATAAAGAGCTACGAGCGAGTTTTGATCAAAGTATATAGATGTAATGACATATATGAGAGATATGCACTAAGAGGGCACGTATTCAATTTTCAGAATTGGTGCCAAAGATTTGGATATCTATCTGGAAGTTAGCTTAAAAGTCAAAGGCAAATACCTGGAAGTCAAATCCGTAACATTGAAAATTTCTTTGCGCGCGCTACAGGTGAGTCAACCAGCTACAATTCTTGTCACATCTCTTTTTCATTCGCTCTCATTATTTCCCAATAACCGGAATCCGCTTGCAAAGAGATAAAAAAGATTTGTCGCAATTAAGTTTTCGTCGAAGAAGATTATCTTCAAGAGTCAACTTACAATTTTTGCTATTTATAAATGTATCAAATGGACTTAAGGTCGTTTTCTCTGTAACTTTTCAACGCGATTCCCGTTCTTTCGAAAATACGATTTTGAAGGGACTTAAATATTTAAGCTTTTTAGATTATGTCCAAAAACTGATGTACGATTGATCGATCGTTCGATTTTTACAGTTTACAATTACGGGTCTCTTCGACGACAAAGACATGTCCGAATTAATAAGCGCCGTGATTTCGGACATGATGCCCAAGCTGATTCAAGATTACCAGAGTGATATCGTAGGCGTTATAAATCCTATCATCGAGGACAAAGTTAACGGATTCCTGGCCGATAAGACAATCTCGGATTTATTAAAATTATTGGGTTAAATTCGTCATCACCCGTTATTTTTCTTTTATTCGACGAGCACAATTGGCGATTTCAATAATACAATTACAATAATAAAGAGCAAATTTTGAAAGCGCAACACAAATTCACGCAATGAAATAAATCATACAAATTACATGATATTTCATTGATATTTCAGTCAAATTTGCGATTAAATTTCTCTGACAGCCTTTAGGCGACTATTTTCTTATCCGCGCACATTTATTCTCTTCTCTCTTATCACAATTTCCCGAATTATTGATATCGAAATGACATACATTAAAGTTAAATTGTGTATTCATTTATATACTTATGTTAATCGTACTTGTTTATATATCTATATATAAATAAATTATTATTAAAATTTGATATATTGTTCTTTCTTTTTCGCTCATTCTCTCTCTCTCTCTCTCTCTCCTCTCTCTCTCTCTCTCTCTCTCTCTCTCTCTCTTTCTCTTCCTTGTTTTCCCTGAGGCGATTATATGTAAATTATAATTGGCATTAACCTGTTATATTTCTGTAATGGATAGAAAGTATCACATTCTTTTTGTCTCATATGTGTAAAACACACATAGGTAAACGCGTTATCAAGCATAAGTGAGACGGATACTAGCCGAGAGTCACTGTTTTATCGACATCACAAATAATTGAGGAGTACCGACAATAGTGAATCATTTGGTAGAAGTGCCTGAACGATTAACCTATATATGTTGCGGTATTATTTTAATGATTGATCGTCTTGTAGTGATTTTTTATATGCATGCAAGGCAACATATGCATTTGCATAAAATTACACAGATTACAGATTTGCATGCATCTACATGCAAAATGTTTTTATGGTTTCATTCGCAAGGTATTCACCTTTTATGAAGTATTGATTTTCGATAAACTTAATAAAATTTTCATTATAACAGATACATGAAACTCACCCTCGAGGTTCCCGATGAGAATTCACAAGCGAAAGCTATCTTCGACAGATCGCAAGTGTAGAGTTCGGCGATCGGAGGTTTCCAAGTTCGAACGGCCATGACACCACAGCGCGCGATCCTTCGTTCACCGTTCCCGACAGTCAGTCACATGAGATATTCGTTCACAACAGCAACCCGACGGTGTCTTGAATGACAAATGCGTGGGAATTACTTTCGGTATTCGATGAAATGATAATCAGCGAGTGAGACTTAATCACGACGATTCAAACTCACGAAAAACACGGAGCAGCTCTTCGAATCCGACTTACCTCACCATATTGTATTTCCCAACGAACGTACGAGTCGCAATTCTTGCGACCTTCGCAGTATCGAGTCGCTCGACAATATCGACTCTCGCACTATCGAATCGCTCAGCAATATCGATTCTCATCGACTCTCGATTATGGTAGGATGCTCGATTTAGAGCAGCACTGTGTTACACTTTCTACATTTAGTGAGAGATAAATAATGAGAATTGCCACAAAGATGTGAGAGAGAGAGAGAGAGAGAGAAAGAGAGAGAGAGAGAGAGAGAGAGAGGGAGAGAGAAATTGCGAAGATGTACGGAGAAAGGGCGAGTGAATCATTCGTTTATTAATACTCCTAATCCAAAGCATATAAAAAACTATATTTATCTGACTAAATCATGTGATGCTGGTGGTATTGCACAAAACGCAATCAGCGCACTCTCCGTTAAACTTAAAATAGTAAAATATATTTTGGTGCAGGAAGTTACTTTTTTCAGAGCAAAAAGAGAGTTTTTCACCAACTAATCGAAAGTGTAGTCTCCATCTTATCGACGGAAATAGTGATAGTGACAGCCCTGTTTCATCGGTAGAGCGAGCGATCGGGCGAGAATTAGTCAACGGCGTATCGGCGTATGTACGAATGACAAATCTGTCGCGATCTGTGCAAAGTGCCCGATTACTGTTATCGTAACGTACAGTGGACGCGAGTCTTCCTACCCAGCGGAATAATGATTTTGCTCGAGATACATAATAGGATACTCGAAGAAACGTTAACGAACAAAATCAAGAATGCCTTGTCGGGGTAAGCGGCTTGCGTGCGAGCGATTTTCTGCTTTAAAAACCGCATGCTTATCTGCATAACCTCGTTCCGGAGGATGTGGCGCCGGGGCGGTGTCCGTCGCCACGTTTATATTTTCTCAGGAGAAATTCTCTCCCTAAACGTAACTGATTGATTTTCGTTTGCGTCGCTTTCAATTTGCCCGCATTCCCTTATATTGGACTCTACTCCAAATGTTCTGTTCAGCTCTCCTAAATTTTGAACTATCTGAGACAGTTGCATCTCTAAGATTTTGTCGAATCAAAAGCCGTAATTTTCATTTGTACATATTTATTTTTTCCTCATCAAGGTATTTTCCTCTTGCAGACACAAGCAGGAGTCAACAGACGTCGTCATAGCAGACTTTGATGGAGTGTTGTTTCATATTTCAAATCTTAGTGGAGACAAGTCAAAGCTTAGAGTAAATAGATGTTATTTTTGAATTTTTTTTAAACTAAAGTACTGTTGCCTCTTTAATATAATATTGATGATATATCCTTTTACAGATAAGTATTCTGCTCAAATTTTATAAACAGTTACAAGAACATGGTGCGGATGAACTGCTCAAACGAGAATACGGGTCTCATCTTATTGCACCAGAGAATGGTTTGATATCTGTCTTGATTACTTTAGTTCTTACCTGTAAATGAGAGTAATGAATTATTGTTAATTATACGCTGATTTTATAGGTTACAATGTATCGGTACTCATAGATCTGGAAAAGTTACCAGAAGACTGGGAGGCATTAGTGAGAAAAGTTGCCTTGTTGAAGAGGCACTGCTTCGCTAGTGTTTTTGAGAAGTACTTTGACTTCCAAGAAGAATACTTTGATTCTCCAGGCAGGCCATTGCAGAAAAGGGCAGTTATCCAGTATAGGGATGAAGAGACAATGTAAAAAATCTATTTTGTATGCTTGCATTCTTCACTTATTTTCAATGTTTGTGCAATGTATATTAATTTTTATTCCAGGTATGTAGAAGCTAAGAGCGACAGGGTCACAGTAGTATTCAGTACTATATTCAAGGATGAAGATGACATGGTCATTGGCAAATTGTTTCTTCAAGAACTGAAAGAGGGCAGACGTGCGAGTCATACTGCACCCCAAGTTTTGTTTAATCATCGTGAGCCCCCTCTGGAATTACAAGATTCCGAAGCAGCCGTGGGAGACTGCATTGGTTATATTACATTTGGTATGAATATTAATTTCCTCTTAAGTAACATTATAGTAGTTGCATAGTACGATCTCTCTAATTTTTTTCTTAACTGTTGTTTTGAAGAAAACACTGTCTTCAACATTAAGGGAAGAAGTATTTCACTATCCATTATTTTATTGTCTGGTCTGTCTGATATAATGATCTTCAAATTTAAATAATTTTGTTCCTCAGTGCTATTTCCACGTCACACTAATCGGGAGGCTCGCGACAACACTATTGACTTGATACATATGTTTAGAAACTATTTGCACTACCACATTAAGTGCAGTAAAGTTTATATCCACTCCAGAATGCGTACTAAGACAACAGATTTTCTCAAAGTGTTAAATAGAGCTAGAGCTCAGTCTAAGAATACTGAGAAAAAGACTATTACGTAAGTGCTAATTATTAAGTAACGAACTAAAATCAAATAATTATATATAATAAATATAAAGATACGAAATTAGTTATCTTTCCTTATTATATTTACAATCGATTTTTTTCCTTTTTTTTTTTCTTTTAATCTTTAACCCAGCTTGTCCTCTATTGAAATGAAATTTATATTGTCTCTCGCAATGCGTACATCTGAATCTGTAATCTTTTTCAGGGGACGAACGTTTATCAGGAAAGAATGAACATGTTGAAGTAACGAAAGTGTTATCATTTCTTAAAGAGAAAGATAGAAAAAGAGGGAGAGATAGAGACAGAAGGAGAACGGATACAGAGGATTATCGTGCGGAATGCGGTTCGAAACCGTAGACTATCACGTACGAGATTCTCCACGTTGGCATTCCTTGATTCGTGCTATCGGCAAGTCGAGTGCTTCGGACCTTTGAGTTTCAACCTGTTTATCGAACAGTGTCCTGTCTAGGAAATATATAGCATCGCGCTAAGTGGGTGAGAAGAGAAGATAATTGTGTTTCTCGTCTCATCGTCGACTTGTTCAACATGACGTGCAAAGCTATATCTACCAGGGGGGATACTCGAAGACACCGGAGTTACTGTATCCGCGTACCAACGGTGCTAGCGAGTATCGGTCGTCACAAAAGATATCGTTGGTCTTGACAGTGATCTAGGATTCAAAGATAGTGGCGCTGAAACTTGAAGGGGAGAAGCTTTACGGATTCGGTTACTTATTACACTGGTTGTTACCTCGAACGATTTATCATATGTTACGACATTCTCCCAACTACGTCTGGCTACTTCATGTACGAGTACGTGAAATGCATATTAGTGTTACGATGATACACCGCAGCAAGACATTTGCGAGAACTTCAGCAGACAGACATGAGATACATTTATTAAAAAGATACGTAGAACATTCAATTAATTATCAAGCTGCTCGAGTCTGTGATTTCCCGTTGCGAAATTTCCTCAGAATAACGTTGTTTAAACCAAAAAAAAGAAGCTGTATAAACCGGAGAATCACAGTAACAGAGGGATAACGATTAACATAACACTTTTACTTTCCACATAGCATTTCTCGTTTCGACAAACGAAAACGCCGAGCGAGCCAAATACTGTTAAAAAATAGCGCGCTCGATTGTTTCCTCTTTCAATATTTTTATCGTCTCTACTTTATCGCTATACATTTTTGGCTATTGTGAGATAATAAAACTTCATTAACAATCCACACAGAGGGTTACTTCTGCGGCAACTCGCGCACACGTATTGATCTATAATCAGCGAATGAACGGCGTAAAATAGGGAGTGTCGGGGCTTGCCGTTCGCAATTAACAACCACACCCATCCCACTGACAGCGCCGTGAATTTTTCTCTCAGTTCAGAGGTGTTCTCTCGAGGTGAATATATGCGTCGATGCGCAGGCCGTTCGACGGCGAGAAACCCGAGAGACAACCTCAGCACGTTGTTACTCACGTGAAATTCATTAATTAATTAAACTTACACGTTTACAGACTCGTTACGTGTGCCGCAACTCTTGTGCAAATAATTATATCGGCTCAAAAGCTAGCTGAGTTTCTTAGGATCTTCGTCTCGAGTTTTAAGTTCGAGAGGCCGATGGGGGAGCAGACGACGACGCTACCGACGATCCCAAGCACCTCGTCCTCATCTCCATGCTCCAATGAGATTTCCGCGAGAGAGGACTGCGTGGTGCAAGGTGCAGTGGAAAAGTGGCTGGAGAACGAGGCGTTCCCGGGTTTTCGCGTCTGGCAGCTCGTTGGCATCATTCTCTCCGTGCTGTTGTCCATCATCATCGGACTCTGCTGCTGTATCCGTTTCCGCGTTCCCCGGACCAAGCAGGAGATCGAGGCGGACTACATTCGCAAGAGAATCACCAGGAACTTCCGACGCGAGCTTTCGAAAATCAGCAATACAGAGATGGATGAGATGGATCTGCAGAAAGGTAAACGGACGACGCTACGTCAGTTCGAAGAGGAGGTTCTGAGGAGGGAATACGGCTAAGTAGATCGTAGCCGCGGGCTAACATCGCTTTTCACATCGCAGCTCTAGACAGAATCCAAAACGAGTTCGAGGGGAACGCGTCCGCCCCGGTGGCGAAGGAGCGCGCGGACATGTCGCAGCGAAGCGCGCAGCGTTGCTTTCGATCCAGATTCAGCGCCGTCTTCGATGGCATACGCGTGCGTTTCGGTCAGCGCGAGCACGCCGGAGAATCGAGCGTCATGATATAAGTAACGATGCGCAGACACGTTACTGAGATAACGGATAATCGCGCGTTACTTATTTATTTAGTTAAAAATGAGCAATCCTTCCCTTCAACAATATAAACAGAGGAAAATAGAAAGCAGTAAGACAAAAGAAAAAGAAATATTCGAATTTGATGTTCCGCATATTTGTTTACTTAGACTCGCGTCCATAGACATTACTTGAAACTTCGTCCATCAAGCAGAGGTCTTACGTGAAGCGATGCATTATTGTTATTGGATCATGCGTTCTTCCAAACACACAACCGTGTGTTTGATCCGAGTGTTCAGTTCCCTAGTCGTTAAAGTGAGCCGTCGACGGCGCTACTACGAACGAGTCGGACAAAATAGGAACTTCGTTGGAAAAGAACGAGAAATAATTGAGAAGAAAATGCGAGAAGTGCGAGGTCGGGAAAAGTTATAGAGGGAAAGTCAGCGCCGGGCAAAAATAAATTATGTATGACACTTTCATTGACTAAATATAATCTTTATTTCATAGATATATTTTTACACAAATTTATTTACTTTTAGCATGCAACAGTGATCTATAATAA
Organism: Harpegnathos saltator; assembly: GCF_003227715.2. NCBI lineage: Eukaryota > Metazoa > Arthropoda > Insecta > Hymenoptera > Formicidae > Harpegnathos > Harpegnathos saltator. The sequence goes on from NW_020230210.1 coordinate 673,503, forward strand.
CGGATAGTATGCTTTAGAAAGCACTCCCACGGTATGAGTGTTTTTTTTGCATATATGTATGTCAGTGTTTTTTTCTACCGTGTCAAGATTGCTATCGATTAAATCCTTTATATCGAATAATTATTTGTACTCTCTCGTTTAACCGCTTATCTTATTTTACCGCACACCGGATTCATCTTATCCGTTTATCATAATTAATAAAGCTCGCAGAGAACTATATGATTTTAATAATTAATGACATTATGCGACAAAGTATCGACAATCGAGGTACGTTATGAAGAAAAAGAGCCTTCAATATAATATGAGATATAAAATGAAAGAGGTAACGGAAAGAATAAAAATGTAACTTAACAGAAAGAATTGCGACGAAAGAGAAATTAGTGGAATTTGATACTGAGCAAATTTAAAATTCCTATCGAAATATCTGCCGATGGCAGATTTCCTGCCGTGTTTTGCAGACCTACTCTATCGAATCACGACGATGCTACGCACAATTCTCTCGTTTTCAATCATTTCGCTGAAATAATCATAACGAGGTATCCCAGGGAAAGGGATCTTAATTGTTCATGCGAGCGACATCACGATTTCTTACTTAAATAAATCAAGGCAAAAATAGGAGATGAGGAATCTTGACAAAATAAAAGGCAACGGAAGATGCATGTTTATGAAAATGATTTATTTTAATCCGGGGAAACATACAAGAGACGACGGATTCTATGGAATCGTCGTATGACAAAACGATAACTTTGTCATTCCGCAACATAATTATAAACAATTTTATAATTATGGCAATATTTAAAAAAAAATGTATTACTCCGTTATACGCTTCAGCGAATAAAAAAAAAAAAAGAGGAGAAAGAGAAGGAAAGAAGGTCTAATTGCGATCGCCGATTGGGCGAGAAGCGAATCCATCAGGATGTCAATTACAATGCAACGATTTAATTATTATCTCAATTGCGAGAGTCATCGCAAAATTATATTTGAGCGAGCGGAAACGAGTTTCTGTGCGTTACCAACTTCTTCATTGTATAAATAATATAGCGGCTACTACTAACTAAGAAACAAAGTAGGAACCAAACAGTAAAAAATATATATAAAGAATTTTGTGTCACCTCGCGACGTTCGAGCACGTTGAGAGTTATTAAATCGCATTACTTTACTTTGTAATACATTTCTAAATCGTTTCATCATATTAAAAGTTTGTCGACACAACTGTTTAATCACATAATCATAATCCGTAGGACGATTAAATTGTTATCAATCGTCCCTCTCATTATGTGCGTGTTCATATGCACGTGATTCTACTGAAAAATTTTATCATATAACCAAATAAGTGACGAAATCTAATTTTCCAATGTATCTCTCTCGTAACTTTAAGTTTCATCTCGACGGAGATTTATGCAAGATAAAACCGTCGAGCTATGCCCAGTTATTTAATTCTCTTCAATCACCAAAGCGAGGTAACGACATCACCACGCAGCAGTTTCTACATCCTCATTTTAATATCGTGCAGATTATTCTTATCGATCGTTTTGTATTGTTGTTCACCGCGTATATCCTCCCTCAGCGACCGTGTCAAAAATCAAGGTTGCGAGAGACAATGTTCACCTTTCATCACTTCATCATGCACTTTTGTCAACGGAAAATCTCAACTCGAAATTCATCAAAGGGATTATATATCTGATCGTTAAACGCATAGATTCTCAATGTCTTTGGATCCTTACATTCTAGAATCTTCGAATGCTTCGATTATTGGATCGCGCTATCTGTGATAATAGTCTGGATCCTTATGTTCTACGATGTTGAAGTCCTTAAATTTTAAGATCTCTGAATCCTTACATTCTAAGATCTTTGCGTACTTAGATTCTAGGGTCTTTGGATTGTTATAGGTTTTTAGGATCTGTGGATCCTTAGATTCTAGGAACTGTGGATCCTTATACTCTACGATCTTTAGGTTTTCAGGTGTTATGGAATTTTTGCGCTCTTAGATTCTAGGGTCTTCGAATATCCTTTTGAAATTTGTGAAAACCAAAACGAACGAAGATACGAAAACTCAATGTTTTTAATGAATCGTTTAAATGACTATTAAGACTCTCAGTTCCTCGTCGCGGAACTTCCGATGAAGTCAAAGACAAGGGAATCCATGCTAAAAATTCCTAAAGATTATATCGAAAATAAAAGGTACATTTATAAAATAACTCAATTGACTGAGTACATTTTTTAAATGCTTCGGAAACTTTCTTTTTGTTCTAACAAGTAACAAACAATCGCAAAATTAACGCGACAAGTAACCTTTCTTTTTAATCTGCTTTTTCTTATGATTCAGTCACGTTGATTTCTTTGTTGTCAGAGCAAAAAGAAAATTTTCGAAGCATTTAAAAAATATACTCAATCGATTGTGTCATTTTATAGATATATCTTTTTATTTCGACATAATTCCATGGGAATGTTTCGCATGATTTCCTTGCTTCTGATGTCATCATTCAGGATATCTGCAACAAGGAAACAGAAGCCTTAAATGAGACAGGATGCCCAAAAGAAGTGCCCAGTCTGTTTCTTAAAGTAGTTCTTTTAACAGTAACACTTGCGTTAATTTTGTCCCTGTCCTGTAAGAATTCCTCTATTCTTGCTCCACTCGTTTCGACATTAAACGAGAGAAAATCAATTGGAAAAGTCGACTGGAACTTCATTGGCATTTCACATAATCTAAAACACACTTTTCTGATCATGGAACCATGTACACAGTAGGTAATTTCTAAAACATCACAGGACCACGGGAACTAAAACTGATGTTCTCCCCGAGCGGATTTGGAAAACAGGAGAGGGGATATCTTGCGCGCGTCGGAGTAAGAAGACGTCGAGAGTACCGAGGAAACTTCGATCGACTAGAGGATCCGACGATGCAAAAAGTCAGCGTAACAAATATACGATCATCATGGATTTCTCCCGTCAGTCGAAACAACTAGAAAGAGATCGTTACAAAAGTCTGCAAGTGGTTTCCCTTCATAGAAAGACTATCTGATGACTTGAATAGTTGATTACTTGATCTTGGTTTTTCTAATGTTAGTTAGAGTTCGAAATATCGACCATAATTTCGCTTACGTCTCATAAAAGTCTTTGAACTAACCACATACATTAACCACTGCACGTAGAATATCGGTAGGTCATCACGACTACTCCACGAGACCGCAATTTCAAGGAATGCTAGCTTTAAAGTTTAGCGACTTTTGCATTTTTCAAACGTCTGTGCGCACATATCAACATGTCACGAATAACTACGAGATGTAATAACGATGGATTCCTCTAATTGACGAAGACCTGTCGGAAGTGAATCGAATAGGCAGATAGAAAGATATACAGGCAAAGAAAGATCAAAGGGGTAAAAAGATGAAGAAGAACGGGATGAAATGGCGAGGAAGAAATGAATGGATGAAAAAAGGGAGAAAAATGAGTGAGAAAGGAGTGCGCTACGAGGTAAAACCCACGGCACATCGATGCGTTTTCTCGCGTTTGCAATAATTCAAATTGCAATATATACGGGCCGTCGTCGTCGTCACCAGCCACGAGTTTACTATTTATTGCTAGAGATTCTAGTAATAAATAACGACCACGAATCAATAGCCACGCGCGCTTCGCATGCACTCAACCGAGAACGCGAGAAATGCAACGAAGGTACGCCGTAGACTCAAGAGAGGTATTTTATACAACAGCTCGGGGTAACGTCGCAACGCGCGACTTGGTGCGGCGGCGGCGGCGTCGATGGCGCCTACGCGTGCCTTCACGAGATCTTGTTCCGCCACCAAGAGAATTTCATTTTCGGGCTGAGATACTGGAAACTGATGACTGACTGCGGGATTAATGCGAGTATTGGCAAGAAGCTGCCGCAGCTGCGGCTTTTCGGCTCCTCGTCGCTCTCCACCGTGGTTGTGGTCGTGGTAGTCGTAGTGGTCGCCGTAGTGGTGGTTGTCGTCGCCGGAGTCGAATATGGGTAAGGTGTCGACAGCGGATTGCACGTGATGTGAATGTCCTCGGGATTCCACTTGTCGCTCTTCGCATCGCTCTCCTTCTCTGATGGACCACCGCCACCGCCACCGCCACCGCTTCTCCTCTTCTGCTTCTTTTCGGCTGCAGCATTCGTGTACCGTATAACGCTATTCTTCTCGGATATGTCGCTGCCGTCGCCGCTGCCGTTCAGTTCGCACGCGAACGGGGTCTTGAGAGACGCTTTGCGGTATACCTTGGACCTCGGCGCCTTCGTCGTTGTCAATTGCGGCGACGACGCCGAGCGTATCGCGTCAGTGTTGCGAGATGTCTGAGAAGTTGGTGACGATGCGGGGAAATGCTTTTTGTCTCCGCTCTTCAAGGTCGCCGTCGCCGTCGCCGTCCTCGTCGTCATTATCGTCGTACCGTTTGTCGTCGTACTGTCGCAACGGCGATTTTGAAGAGGGAGGCCGAGACCGGCGGACAATTGCGCTTCATTGGTCCCACCGGGGACGAATGAAGCGTTCTTGAACCCTCAGCTATGCAGGCGCGAGTAAAAAGCGCAAGTCAAATCGTAGCTTTTGAAGTGATAATACTGCACATTAGTGCGCAGCCAGTCGCCAGAGCGATTCAAATAATCAGAATTTTCGAAATCGCGCGGACAATTAGCGGCCGCCGATTCCTTGTTGGCGAAGATTGTGACAAGAAATTTGCCTGGCTTGAATGTGTTCAGCACGCGTAAGATTATTTCGTCGTAGGACGTCTCGGAGACGTTGCTCTCGAAGGAGACGTAAGAAAATTCGGGTTCTGGTGTGATGTGAATTGTCATGTACTTGCCCTGAAAGTAGAGAGACGCGAGACGAGAAAATAAGCATGCTTTGCTATTATAATTCGACACAAACCGACAATCATCGTCATTGAAGTTCACTTCGTCGTTGAACTTACATTCTTCGACACCCCGTTCATGGAATACCCGCAGGGCTCGAACAGAAAGTCATCTATGATCATGTCGGGGATCAATTTGTCAATTCCCGACTTCACCGTCGCTTCATCGGCGGACGAGCAGACGTCTTTAGTGAAGATCGACATTATTTCCGGATCCAGATGTGTCATGAGTATCTCCAGAGTTTGATCTGGTTCCGGCGGATCCTGCAGGGTCTTATCCCTGGACAAAGTGTAAAGATACCAGCAGTCCGTCTCCGGTGAACCCAAGCAGTAAGCTTCGCCATCTGCGATATCAAGTGAAGCCACATGTTTGAAATTCGTAGGTTAATCCGATTCTTCCTCGCGAGTTATTTTATCTTTCTCTTTTTTCTTTTTTTCAACCTACCGAGTCCTGATAACTAACTGAAATAACCGAGAAACGTGAGAGCTGATAATTACCGGGGAAGAGGGAATGTAGCAAAGCGACTTCCTCCTCGAACGTTTGGTGCGGCGAGATCTGCAGCTCCGGTCTCTTGTAATTCTTGCGCGAGTAAAAGACATTCTGAAACATGCGCGAATGATAATGATGATTAAACGGCTATAATCTTCGACTCGAGTTTCCGCGCGCGAGCGGAATTTTTATTGAAATGTACGAAAGCCACAAAGAAAATAATGACTGTCTTTATCGTCGAGAACGACCCTTATCAGGTTCGGATAAGACTTCTTTGCTCGTTCAACTACTCGATAGCTTGAACATTAATATAATAGTACGCGATGTTGATTCGCGTTTTTCAATTCCGACTTTAGCACTTTCGAATCGAACATATATCGTATTTATCTTACGCTTGCGATTCAAGGTTTAACGATCTGTCAGCAATGTTTCACGTGCAAAGCACTGAGCGAGTAAAGTTGACTGATAAGTGGGTCGTTATAAACGCTATTAAATTAACCGATATAAAAACAAATATCAAATTCTTTTATTAACAATTAACATCCACGAATATCTCGACGCGGTACCTTCGATTCGGAAACGTCTGAACCCAAATTGCAAGACATTAGTAATATCGATGTCATTAGTGACGTGATAATCTTGTATTTGTCTCTGCTTACAATTAATTATTATCAACAATTTCCAATAATCTATCAACCCCGGTCTTTCGTTTGATATTTTATCGATTGATCCAAATGTTCAATCCCGGTACGTCTCGAAAGTCCATATTCTCTGAAGAAAAAATTAATTTTCCGCAGCTTCGTGACTTGTGACTCCTCGCAAATGGCACGTTTTAAAACACAACGCGGATTCGCTCGATACGATCTTCATTTTGGATAGAATCAATCTAGGGCGGGCCGAAAATAAACTCGTCGGTTGATAACCGCGAGAGGGAGAAAAAAGAAGAATCAAACGAACAACATTGAATTTGATAAGGGCCAGCGAGAGAGAGAGAGAGAGAGAGAGAGAGAAAAATCGCGAGGGAAGGAGAGAAAGAGCTCCACGCGCTAGATTGGCAGTTCGGCTCTTTTGACACAGAGAATCGTCCACGGATGTACAACTGCGGAAACGCGTTTTCGGGTGTGCGTGTGTGTGCGTGTGAGAGAGAGAGAGAGAGAGAGAGAGAGAGAGAGAGAGAGAGAGAGAGAGAGAGAGAGAGAGAGAGAGAGAGAGAGAGAGCACCGTACATACGGGATATCGCGAGACAGCCGAGATCAATAAACCAGGAGGCAGAGACGCATCTCACGTGGCGGAGAGAGAGACACACGTTCCCCGCGTATGTATATAGTCGTGTTTCTTATCCATGCACTAGGTCAAGTTATATAGCTAAGCACTTCTAAACTGAACAATGCTCATTCGCTCGGTCGCAGGAACGACGAAGTGCCGGAGGATCTATCGGGTAAGATCGCCGCGTATTCCCGATCCCGGAACGAAATGTCTTCACTTGACAAGTGAGGAATCGGCCGAGTGAGAAAACATTCCAATTCGAGTTTGCCGACTTGTCGTTTCTCCGGCGAATCTTCATTCTTGTTCCGAGGGAAATTATATTATCGAAGAAATTCAGGGAGCAACTGCGCTTCGCGTCGTTACTCCTCTGCTCCTTGATGTTACCTTACCTCGACGTCGTCCCAGCCGGTGTACTCTTCGACGAGCTTTAGCAGAGGCTCCAAACACTGTAGGGGTGTGGTGGTGCCGCATGTCTTCAGTATAAATCTGCGTTGTGACACGAACATACTGCTCTCGCTGCGGACGAAACAAATGTTGCAAACAATTAATCGTAGTCTTCGCGATTCGCATGAGGCATTGCATTAATAAGAAGCGAGAGAATGAATAATTATTAAGTCGATCCACGACTTTCGAATCGGTGCTAATGCTGCTGAAGTCGTTTGTTAAAGTCTGTTTGCTGAAGTCGTTTGTTAAAGAGGAAATATCAAGTCTTAGAAATCATTTTTCTATCAATCGATAGCCACTATAGATTTTTTAGCCCTCTTTCTTTTGTTTTTTTTTAAACATTTTTGTTTCTTCTTCGGAAAACTCAAATTTATAAATTCTTTGAAATTTTGATTTAATAGAGAAATGAGCTTCGAGATTAAAGGGTTAATTGAGAAGCCAACAGTCGTTTCATAATATCACAACTTAAAATTCCAATATCCAATACGATAAATAAAAATCGCTCACGACGAAGACGACCGCACATTAGAGGCACATACAGCACTAAAATAAAATAAAATAGCGATAGCTCAAAATTCAAAACGACAGCCAATCGTCGGTTTGTTTGACTCAGTCCTGTAACGTTTAGTTTACTAAAAAGGTAACCGGTCGTAGATGTCTTATCTTTCGGATAAGAAATAACATACAGATAATAGCAGCACTTTTCAGTGAAAACTAACAAAACTCTAAGTAATGGAAAGATTTCGAAAGCTGGAAAATCGAACACCGTCGAGAGATAGCTTAAGAGTTTTCGAGAGAAGTCAGATAAAGGGAAAAATTCGATAAAAAGTATATTGATATGAGAAAAGTTAACACTGTGACTTCCTATATTCTCCTAATCTTCACATTCTTCAATTCTTCAACAATTCATGTTATATGAATATATTTTCAAATACTTCGATTATCTGTAGCAATTAGTAGAAATGGACTAGTTGGTAGATATATCCAAGCCGGGCTTGGATGAAGCAAACAGCTGAGGAAGGTGTTCGTCGATCGCGAGTGGGTCCTACGAATATTCAAAAGGTACCAAGTACTCGAAGATTCAAAAGTACTTGAAGATCAACGAATTAAATAATATTAATATTAAATTGATATTGACTCGGCTACCGTTACCAGCTATTTTCGGAGCTTCATTAATAGATAAACTTATATACAGAGACAAGCTATACGAATACATGTACATAAATATTCGCACTTTCTCCGAAGAGGAGAGGAACTGCCGACACATGGACGTCAATGTTATATCAACAACGTATCATCTTCCCGATATACTCACTCATTCAGCGAATTAATTACACTCATTGATCCGTTATGTTAAAAACTTACAGCGAACGTTCGCGGTTTCATTCAATCAATCACAAAGATGTTCAGCACCTCGCGTATAAATTTCAAATCATCGCGATGACGTCTCGTCTCGGCATCTAATTCGCTGTTTATCAATTCGCAAAAGCTTTCGTGGACGATTATTTCGAGCTGATATGCGAATCTGTCGCGGCTCTTCTCTGTCCGAAACGAACATTTCTTCGAATTAGTGGCGGCAAAAAAAGGCGGGAAATAGGATTACTGTAAAAATTTGCTATAGCGTTTCGAAGGTTATCAACGATAGACGGTGACCTTAGATGTGGAGAGACAGACGCATGATAACGAAGTAGAAGCCTCTTAAACGTTGCTCTCTAAATATAATACGATAAATGAACACCAAAAGTCGATAACGCCGGCGAGTGACCAAAATGTCTTATGTATCTTGCATGCAGTATTGATAAAGAAAAATTCCATCAAAGTTAGATTATAGGAATCGTCAGAAGAAATGGCTCAAAGAAGAAATGGTCAGAAAAAATGGAGTTTGACGGCCCTGGGACGGGGCGTGATCAATTGGAAGGCGCATTCTTCAAGTTCCAATAAAAAATTTACAGCAAACACATCTCTTTAGTCTACGACAAGGTATTTGAGAGACATCCTGTTTGCTGCTGGCAAATTGCTACTTCTCACGTCGACAGTATAGAGAATGCAAGGTGGAACGTCGAAGCTTCAGCAGAGAGTTCAGGAAGTCATCAATCGTTCGGTAGTCAATGATAGCTCGATAGCTCACAAAGCCGGAGGATACCTTAAAGATGACCCATAAATCTTCACAAGTATTATCTCGATATCCTTTGTGTCGAAAACGCAACGTGTCATTCAATAGAGATCCGTGAAAATTCTCCCTCTTGGCGAAGGGGCTGATACTTGTTTCACCAGAGGTTTCCTAAACTTCACTAATCCCCAAAATCTCGTTTTGAGAATGAATTCTCAAGGAACACGAATATTTTCGTACGGGTATTTTCTCCTTGATAATTCATCCTGCCGACGAGCCCTTCGTCCTCTCGAGTCGCACACACTTCGGTCGTGCATCTTGGTTGTGGATGAAATCCCTAACTTGACGAAGCCGAAGAATCTGGGGATGAAATAAGGGCACCCAGCAACCTCGTCTCGGGTGATGTTCTCCAAGAGATCCTCCGTTCCAGAATACCATGAAGCATCCGGCATTTTGCGTCGCGCATTTCTGACTTCGAAGCGGATGAGGAATACTCGTTCGATGAGGGGGCGAACCACTCGAAAGTGTCATCTTGACTATATTTATTTATAGGGGTGGATCAGTATATCAAATTAAACCGCTCATTTTCGAATATCCTGGAGCCGGAGCACATCGCGTAGAGCGTAGTATTGCGTCACATCATCATCGTCGTCGTCGTCGCCGTGGCCGGCCGGGCCGGGCCGGACGGTGCACCTTCCATCAAAACAATTCAATATATCGATTAACCAGCAGCACGGGTGAGTGCCTCTCGGTCGTCGTTGCTTCCTCTCCCGGGACGCCCCGCGCCACGGCCGGCATGCCGCGCGAAAAATTGCGCCGTTTTTCCGCTACGACGTTTACCGCTCCTGCGAGAACTCCCCTGTTGTCTCCTCCGAGTGGATCCTGAATCCACCGTGTTCATGCGCGCGTGCGAGGGCTCCCTTCGTCGGGCTTCGATTCTCGCGTGAGTCATTTTTCCTGAGTCTTCGTAGAACGAATTGAAACGTGAAGGAAATTACTTTTCAAAACTTGAACCGAAGGTTTCCTCGTTCACTCAAAATTTCAAGTTTGACGAGAGCTGTGTCCTTCCGATGAATATTTCTTCATTAGTGTTGCCTCGGGAGAACAAGCGACGAATTTGCTGGTGCGGAAAATAACGAGGAAATTGCGCGGATAGCAAAAATAATTGACAAATTCTAGTCAATGCAAAGTCAATTGTTGAATAAAAATCAATATAACGGCAGATAAATATTATCTGTGTAGTATTTGCAAACCTGAGTATTCGGATGCAAGATCCTAAACCGCTTCATATTGACAACATTAGTAAAACCAGTAATCAAATTTAGCGCAGAAGAAATAATTCTAGCGAGTTTGATGTAAATTCAACAAAATCACAGTTTTCATGGCAACATTTCCGCATCAAGTTGAAATATGTTGAAAGCAAATGTGTCGACAAATTCAAATGCAACAATTTCCATGTAAGAATTGATATTCGAAGAAAACAAAAGAGAAAAGAATTAGATAAAAAAAAAAACGAATTACTTGGATATGGAAATACGTATATGGATATACGTTATCAAGTTCAGAGAAGAGCTCACGCTATGTACGTTATATTAAAATTAAATGATCGTAATCTCAGCGATCTCGGTTACAAAGACACAACTCGCAGAATTCAACATTGCTCGAGTGAGTATGAGTCTGAGTTAATGTAGTCGAATAGTTCATAAATAAACAATTCACAGAAGACAACTTACCTGAGCACGTAGGCATCCACTTGCTCATTGCGGCAGAAGCTAATAATCTCGCAACGAACTATCTTCAGTAACGATTCCCATTTTTGCCTGAAAAACGAACAACGAAAATCTGTTCACAGTCATTGGCGTGACATATGTGAAGCGAGTTAATCTAGAAGTTCAGTCAAAGAGACGATTTATAATTCGTGACAAAAATTTCTCTCTGAAATCTCACACGATGAAAAATATCTATGAACATTTCCACGCGGAAATTTATATATTATGACAATGAACGTGCAAACGTAACTTTGATTCTTCAAGTGCCTTCGTGTACACGACACGGAAAGTTACATACGGTATTCCATCCGGAGCTTCGGTTGTGAATTATAGAAACGTGAATTATAAAATTATTGAAACACGTTTTGCGCGCATATTAGTGAACTCTCGAACAACCTCACGTGACAGAAAGCGAGAAGTGATTGTTAAATTAAATTGGAATTTAACTGAATCTTCGAGAGACACTGCGGAAAAGTATATATGAACTTGTTGAAGTAAAATTCATTAAGAGATCGGATTATAGGCGGACGATTCCAGCCGCAGTATTTTAAGCATACAAAAGGCTTCACTTTGCCTTGTAAATTTTGATTAATTTTTAATTAATAAACACAAACCTTAATTTATTTTGTATTACAAAAGGATTTCACTGGAATGAGGCTTTGTTTTATGCCGTTAAATAAGGGTTTTATAATCTTACTTGTGGCGTACAATTCTTCCGAAAGATTCAGAATGATTTTCTTTCGTGCGAGAAGCTTTCTCTCCGAAAGAAAAACGCCACGTGGGAAATTTCTGTTTGTTCTCCGAAATTACGTTACCCGTGATTGCCTCGATATCGAGAGAAATTGACGATACGAGAAAAACAGCGCGAAAAACAGCTCAAAAACCGAGTCTAAAGGAATTAATCTTTAAATTATTCGAACGACGACAAAAACAAAGGTGTTAATAGAAAACAGGTGTTAACAAGAGAACCTTATCGAACATTCTGCTGAAATCTCTCGAGAAGAATCAAGTTCTCCCTCACTGCTCTCCCAATATATGTGACAAATGTTTTTCCAGCAAACCCATCGACAATCATCATCTTTTTCTTAAGAAACCTTTCTCTTAAGAATGCATATTTTCCTGTAATCCTTCCAACCTCAAGGAACTCTCGAAGAAAAGATTTGCAACAGTCACATTACATACTATATATAAGAATAAGACATTAATTAAGAATAAGAATATCCGTTTCGTCACATTCGGATGAATGAGAAATCAACCCTCACGAAGAGCCCTTTCACCCCGATTCTCCCGAGGACAGGATTGAAGTCATTTTTGTCAAGACAGTAATTAACAGATGAAACATTCGATTTCTTTCGGCTAGCTTGCAGCGCTGAACACACGCGCGGATCAACCGGATGAACCGATTGAAATTTCGCGCCGCGTCCGAAACTGATCGGACCTCGGGCGTTTCATCCAGGGTGCAGTTGCCATCCCCATCAGGCAGGCTTCTAAATTTATTGTCTCGCCGCGACATGCGATATGCCGAAATAAACAGTGGTCGCGGGCTCTACCTGAAGCTTTCGGCGTGCACCTAGGAGGTTCAACGACATTCTGATACGTTGCAGAGCGTAAACAGTAACAACGCGAAACCGTAGTCGTGCGCCTCGGTCTCTATCAATCACTGGCTTACATAATTACACATAATCGGTGCATATAAACGATAAAACACAGCTCGCTCGAATTCTTGCCGAATTGTATTACCGCGACATGGATACAAACGCGTGTGCACGCGACTTTTCCTTCCCCAAGAGAAGCCTCGTCGCCATTACATTTTTCAGCTAAATCGAGAGTCTTACCGAATGCGATAATTGTTCCACTATACGGGAAAGAGTGTCGTTGAATTAATAAAATTAATTAAATATCATAGTCGAAATATAAATCTTCTTTCTATCGAGTGTGATTATTGTTCGATTATACAGGAAAGAATGTTGTTGAACTAGTAGAATTGATCAAATATATCGTAGTCGGAGTAAATTTATCCTCGATTTAACAGCAATGTTACCAAAATTAATTCATCATACATTATTTTAATAATTCGAGTATTATTTTCGAAAATATAGCTATTTTAAATTCACAAAGTTTTTCTCCGATAGAATTCATTAATTTTATTTGTCCAACAGCATTCTCTTCTCCATTTACGGTGTGGTTTGTTGCTTTTGGGTAAACTAGATTGTTAAGCTAGGCATTTTCTTTGAAGTAAAGCTGTTCCTTTAGAGTAAACATACAACTGAATAACGAAGGATAAAGAAACGACATTGTAAGAGACGAGATTTATGAATCTCTTTCCTTCGCGTGAATTTGTGAACAATGACAGTTATCCAACTTGAAAGCATTTGGGAATTTCATTTTTTACCTGCAAAGGGAGTTTTAGGGCAACCCGCCAACACTAATGTACCTGAAAAGACCAAGCCTTTTGAATTTCTCTCAATGGCTTTTTCCTAAGTCCTTAGCGCGCGCTTCGAAAAATGCAGCGATCGTTTCAAGCATCGCAAGTGGAGAACCATAATGATGATCTCGAGGGTAAAATTTGCAAGGATTCTTTATTGAAGAATAATTCGCCATAACGTCATTCATAGCAAGCGTATGAAAGCAATAACGACACGTGTGTCACTGGTAATCTGGATTTTTGTCACCCTAACAGAGACGATTTGAATGGTGATCTCTCTGGTGATCTGAACGATACAATTCGCGGGAAATATGTTTATGGAAAAGATCGATGATCTTTCTGCTTGAAAAGTGACGACTTCGACATCGACGAAGGTCCCTGCCGAGATACACGCATATATCGCGATCCTCGGCGAGCGAACCCTTCGCAAGATCGCAGCATCCTTGACGTCTCATCGTGCCAACTTGCCGCTCGATAAAATACACGACATGCACGAGTCAGTCGCACGAAGTCGAAGAGAATCTCGTCTTTTCGTCGAACGTGGCCCGCGCGTTCGCGGGCTCTTCGTATTCGCGACCTTCGCTGGGCGAATTCATGGGCCGCACGAGAGGTCTCGCGACACACTGTCGCCTCATTGAAATTCGACATATTCCGAATGGCAAAAAATGTCCGCGTGTCCAGGTGGCGGATGTATCGTACGTACATCGGGAAAGTCTGCGCGCTTCCGCGATTTCCGCGGGACGTTTCCTCGAAGATTCCTCGATTCGTCGAGAGACCCTCGACGACGAATTCTCGTCAGCACCCCGGTGCTTATCGGCACCCCTCGCCGAGAGATTGTCAAGCACGAAGCTCGCAAGGTCAGTGCAGCCTTGCTGATCGCAGCCGTGCCCACACACCCGCCTGTTCGGCACGACTCCACTCATCCTGGATGCGTGGACACCTGGCGAGCCTCGTAGGTAGGTGATAGTCGGCGGTCCCTACACCGCTTTAGCGCTTATTTTTGGAAACTTGTCAAAAGCACCGTATCGCACACATAGATACTTACATGCCGTACATATAGGTACACATTTACATGTACACGTACGTCGACATCTCGACATCGACCGGGACGACGTGAACGATCAGGCCCGAGCTCGCGACTCCCAACGGTCGACGCCGGCGCGTCTCATCGGTGTCCGTCCTCTGGCCGGCGTCGACTGTCATCGTCGTCGCCGCGACAGAGACAGAGAAAGAGAGACAAGAGAGAAGAGAGAGAGAGAGAGAGGAAAGAGAGAAAGAAAAAGAGAGACCGAACGACGCCGGCGGTGCAACTTACCGCGGTATCTGCCGCAGATCACCCCGCTGGCCGTCCTTGGAGCTGGTGAACCAGATCTCAAGGAGCTTCTCTACTCCCTCAAAAAACTGCACGCTGTCGGCGCAGTTGTCTTTCGTGTCCGCCATCCTCTGGAGAATACCTCGCTGTTGCTGCTGCTGTCGCTGCTGCTGTTCCACTGTCGTTTTCCCCGGCGCAGCGGTGGCGCGATGCTCGTCGTCGTCTCGCGACGTCTCCTCTCTCTCTCTCTCACTCTCTCTCTCTCTCTCTCTCTCACTCTCTCTCTCTCTCTCTCTCTCTCTCTCCCTCTCTCTCTCTCACTCTCTCTTTCTCGCTCTCGCTCAATCCCGCGATTCTTCTCTCCTTCAGTCTTTCTCGCTCTTGCCTCTCGGATCCCGCGTGCGTGAGGGAACCGAATGAAGCGGGTATTCTCGGTGACACGAAGCAAAATCGGACACTCCCGGTGGACACCGATGACGAGCACCGTCGTCCGTACGCTCGCACACCGACTGACACACTAACCACACACCAGATCACACACTACTGGCTATGATTGACTGATGGATCCGCCGGTGCTGCCAGACACGCTGCGCCGCCGCCGTCGCCGCCGCCGTTATGTACTACGCAGGCGCCCTCGCTTGTATACATCGCCGGCGTTCGTTTCTCCGCCTGTGGTCCGCTGGTCGCCATAATCCATTGGTCCGTTCCGTTCATCATCGCGAATGACAGGACGACATCACGCACGCACATACTCCCGTGCGCACCCGCCATTTTTCGCGCCGCCAATGTCACATGACCCTGCGCCGGTACGTGCGCATGCAGTCGGCGATCGTACGAACTTTTTTCATCCGCTATTTCGGTCAATGACGACATGATTATACCTTCTGTCTCGTTCTCTTGTTGAACAGCAGTGGGACCGAGAGTCGAACGGCCGCACAGTTGACGGTGATGTTGCTGAGCGCGCACAGAATTCGTCCTCTTCCTCCAGGAAACCGCCGTCTTGCTCGCTGCACAGCTCGCGCGCGTCTGCACGGTGGCGCCACCCGCAGCCGCAAGTAGAACCATTTCTATGCCAATCGCTGACTAGCGATATCGAAACGCGCAATGTGTAGCAACTTCGCGCAATGTTTTGCGCCTAGTAACTCGAAGATTTGTTTTTCAACGATAGAGCGATTACGTCGCTGACTTTCGGGCTTTACGATTTGTTGCAACTTCTCTCCACTTCTTTGTTACATACCAATGAGTTATTGTCACATTGGGTCTACTTGAAAATTTATGAGCTAAAAATCTAGTTACTTCTCAGACGCGCTCTCGCACGATTTGTATCATGTGCGATTTATCTCGCCGCTAATTTCATGAAAACTTGGAATTTTCCATGATACTATTACGTTAAGAAATGGTTGAAGAAGCAACTTATTACAGCAGGCCAATCCTTGTGAAATCAATCGTTATTGACAACAAATATTAAATTACATATCGTGTTAATATTTGTAAGATTAACAGTATTAACAATTCCTTAATGATAGTTTTTTTTATATTTAATAACAAAACTAATCATTTAATGCAGCCTGTAGGTTTTATTTTACACAGTGCATCTACTCGCATCTCTTTTTATTCTTCATGCTTTTCTTTTTCTGCTTATCGATACGTCGTTTCACTGACGGCTGCTTCTCTACTAACACATCCTCGGTCATAGGTTCGATCACTTGACCGGACTTTGTAACTACCGATGGTTGAATCAATCGTCTATGAGCGTTTTCCGGCACAAAACTCCTACCCAGAGGAGCTCTTATGCTCGCCTCGAAGTCCTGGACAGTAGTAAATGGATATGGCAGTTCGCTGACAAGGTGCTCCTTCAACTTCTGATTCGCACCCTCAAAGATTATCACATCGCCTTTGTTCTCATCTTTACGCGGCGCGTCTTTGGGAAACTTCACTATAAATCGTTTGTTCTTACGCCTCGTTTTACGCACCATGATGTTCGTCCCCGCCCATTTCCCCCATCCAGGCAGACTCTTATCGATGTCCTGCGGCTGCGAGTTCTTAATCTAGGAGTATTTCGTATACGTGTTAGATTAAATTAATTTTTGTATTAATATAAGTTTTACTAATATTCAAGTAACATAAAAATTAAGGCCAATAAAAATCAATCATACTACTGATACTGTGCCAAGGAACACAAATATCTTCTTTTTACATACCTCCTCCTCCTTCTCCTTCCTAAATTCCTCAGCGAACTCGTCGTCCGCAAATGCCTCATCCATTACATCCTGAGTCTCCTCTTCCTGCTCACTGTCGTCCATCACGTCCTCTCCACCTGTATCTAAATCCGGCACCTGCGTCTTCAAATATTGTGGCTCTGTTTGCGCATAATTCTGCATATTAACGTCCGCAGTATGACCATTGATTTCATTCGCGGGTTCTTGCTCAGTGTTTGCTAATGTTTTCAAGCCTGTTAGATCTATGTCTTGTTGAGAATTTTCCCTGGAGAGAGAAATGGTTTCCTCCAATGGAAGATCCAATATCGGTTTCTGCTTGGACTCTTTAAATTCAAGACTCGGTATATAATCACTGTTCTTCTTCTTCTTATTCTTCTCTTTCTTAAGCTTATTCACTTTGCTTTCCGTCTCAAGGTTCTTTTTTATCTTTTGCATCTTCAGGTCAACTTTACATCTTATATTTTCTAGCATGGAATCAAACATGTCATCTACATCTATTGCTTTAAGTGTCTCTGATGTTTTAGAGTCTGATTCCTTATTACACTCTAGTTTTTCTACATCCCCGGAAGAAGTAGTTTCTGTATCTTGTTTATTTTTCATCTTAGTCTCAGTCTTCTCGTTACATATTTTCTTATTATTGCTTGGAAGTATAAAAGGTGCCTCACTCTCTTCATCTTCATCAGTATCCTCAATTACCGCAACTTTCTGCGTCAATTCTCTACCAATGGACAACTGCTCAGCAAGCACCTGTCGAGTCTAACAATAAGAAGTACATTAATATATTATTCTCAAACAACAGTTCTTATTTAAAAATTAATCTTGTTTCTCGTGAACTCTTAGATGAAAAAGATACTCACTTCTTTGTCATATTTAGCTCTAATCTGTTTGTTCTTAGCCCACTGACCCGTGCTCTTGTGCCTTAATGACATTCGTTCCTGCGCACGACTCTTATCCAGTTGTTCTAACCTTGCCAAGGCTTCTTCCGGATTAGTTTTCTGTAATTCTTCAAACTCTATCAACTGCTCTTTAATTTTCTTCTTCCGTTCAATGCGGTGAAACTTTTTGCTTTTAATCTTGCGCAGACGTTGCGCTTTCGCTTCTTTATATGACTAAAATAATAAAGTATATAAATTAAATTTGAAATAGACTCTTACTAGTTTCCTACGTATTGTTTCTTCTGTTGTTAGTAGTCTTTTGACAGTTGTATCACTACTTTCGCTTTTACCTGCTGTGCCCTAAGTCTTGCAAGTTTGTTTCTTCTTGTTTTCACATCCTCCAATGTCATTTTATTTCTTTCTTCCTTCTTTTCATCTTTATTGTCACTATTCTCCTTAGTTGAAAGTTCCTTTGGCTTTGGTTCTAGTGCTTCCAGTTTTTGTTGTAAATTAGACTTCAGTCTAAATCCATTTGAAAACTCTGTTAGAGGATTGATTTTTAATTTTTTCTTAGAAGTGTTTAATGGAAAGGACAACTGTGTTGCTGTTCTGTTTCTAGCAACTATAGCATTCCACTTTCCTAGATCTTTCAGAGTACGTTCGAACCCAAATTTCATTTTTACCTATATGTGGTTTAAATTAATATAATTTAATATTTTATATTCTTATATAATTCTTATTTAAATATCTTATTTAAATGTGATATTAAAAATTCTTGTGGTATAAGATATTTGAATGAGATATTAGATTTAATTAAATAAGTTTTACAGACAATAAACTGTCAAATCGGAAAACTTCAAATATTAAATTACATGAATACAATATGTAAAATAATTCAATAATATAACTTACTCTTTCAGCAGATGGTTTTTCCAATGGTTTCGAAATAGGTTTACTTTTTTGCTGAATAGATCGCAGTTTTTTTGTAATTTGACTCTGATATCCTTTTTGTCCCAATGATGAGACCAGTTCTGGTAAATATACAGCATTTTTGTTGGTTATTCCACTTTTTACAAGATGGAACTCTGATACTTCTAATGTAGGCTCACTTCTTTTCGCCTTATCCATTCTACAAAAAAAAGAAAAAGAGAAAAAACCATTAAAAGCTTATACAATTATATAACAAATTATATATTATAACAATTATATAAATAAGAGGAAAACGATTAAAAGATTCAGATCACTAGAGTCACAGTGTCAAGCTTGTTCAACAATACAATGTCCTTTTCACTTTTACCTTTTCTTTTTATCAAGTTGTGTTACAGCTTCGAGAAATTTTGAGTGATTCTGCGAAACTTCCTGATCGCTATCATATGCGATTTCTAAGTTATCCATCTTCGCAATCGTTTATTGTAATTTTTCTTACAGTAACAGTAATAAACAGTCGGTCTAGGTTAACACATCAACTCAGCATCCTCTCCACATGACTGATAGAACAACAATCACCCAGAATTGTAGCCGGAAACGGAAAGAAATCTTCGTTTCATTTTTCAAGTAGTATAACTCAACGACGCCTCAGACGATCTCTTCATTTACTAGCAAGCAAATATCCAAGCACCAGATTGGCTGAACTTCCAGCTCTTTCTTGCCACTCCACCAGGTGTCTCAGCGGTGGGCCGTGATCGCGGAGTGTGCGATGAGTCGCGGAACGCCGCGCTACTTTTTCGGTCGCAAACAGTCGGCGAGCGAGAACGCAAACAGCTGATCCTGTTTCTACGGTGCCGCTCCTACGAGCACATGTCCGCACGATAATTACATACGATATTGCGAGTCTCTACTATCAAATTGAGCGGCTGAGCGACGGTGCAGAGTCAAGGTACGTAATTGTACGTGAAGAAACGCCAGCGACAGCACCCGTCTTCGTGTTCGCATGCAATGAGCAGCCGGCGATAACCGGCGGATCCCATCGCCCACGTCGTCACCGTCGTCGTCGTTGCCGTCGTCGTCCTTGTCGCAGAGTATAACATGGCCGATCGCGATAGCGCATCCGAGAGTGACTCGAGTTCGATTGACGGCGGACCGATCATCATGATGCCGCCTTCGCCGGTGACTCGCGAGCAGCTTCAAAAACGCATCGAGTCATTGCAGCAGCACAACCGTGTGCTCAAGGTCGAGCTGGAGACGTACAAACTGCGTGTCAAGGCCCTGCAGGAAGAAAACCGCGGATTGCGTCAAGCATCTGTCATTATAGTGAGTGGCTCTTTTCTTGTTTCTTATATTGTTTGCTCGCGATTCCTTTATCGCGAGACTCGTGTAAACCTGGTTGTTCTTGTGCTTCTTAATAGGAGCTATACATGAAACAGACGTGTGTACTTGAGTATCGGTTAAAATTTTAGATCTTTTCAACATTGGCCTATGTTGCCAGGAGAATTTCATTGTATCGAGCGTAAATCTTCTGCTATGTGATTTATGTTCTATATTTGCAGCAAGCTAAAGCTGAACAAGAAGAGGAATTCATAAGTAACACCTTGCTGAAGAAAATTCAGGCTCTTAAGAAGGAGAAGGAGACTTTAGCTCATCATTATGAACAAGAGGAGGAGTGTCTTACCAATGACCTATCGAGAAAGCTGAATCAACTGCGGCAAGAGAAGTGTAGACTGGAGCAGACATTGGAGCAGGAACAGGAATGTTTGGTGAACAAATTGATGAGGAAGATTGAGAAGCTTGAGGCGGAGACATTGGCTAAGCAAAGTAACCTGGAGCAGCTGCGACGTGAAAAGGTAGAACTGGAGAATACATTGGAACAGGAGCAAGAGGCATTAGTCAACAAACTATGGAAAAGAATGGACAAGCTGGAAGCAGAGAAGAGGATGCTGCAAATAAAATTGGACCAGCCAATCTCAGACCCGACATCACCCAGGGAGATCAGCAATGGCGACACTGCCACAAACTTAAGCACGCACATTCAAACCCTGAGAAGCGAAGTTGCCAGATTAAGGCACACCCTGCTGATCTCGCAGCAAGAACGTAAGTGATATTTCTTATGCGGTTACATTACTATAAACACACCAACCAAACTCTGTGCCCTAAACTTACCGATTGTTCTCTAGATACGGAAAAAATGCAGCGATATGTTAACGAAGAGAAACAGATACGCGAGGAGAATCTGAGACTGCAAAGAAAGCTGCAGCTAGAAGTGGAGCGTCGAGAGGCCTTGTGCAGACATCTGTCGGAATCTGAGTCCAGGTTCGTGTAAACTTCGCTAAGTTTATGCTATTGCACACGACACATTCGACAATACGAGCCCAACCGAGTGCTTAAAGTTGCACTTTAACGTTTTTCCATCGTATTCTCTTTTGCTCTGTTCTCTCCATCTCGACAATTCTAATCTGAACGAAAGACATTTGTCCAATCTCACAGACAACTTGATGATGATTTTCGCAGTTTGGAGATGGAAGAAGAACGGCACTACAACGAAATCGTGATGTCCGGCGGGAATATAAGAACCCGTACGGTATCCAGTCCCGTGCCCTACAATCCTTCGCCTAGTTCCTCGAGGCCGCTAAGCCCAGGTGAGTGCTGAACCAGACGTGTCCAAGTTGTGTAGAGTTACAAAGATAGAACATGCACACATAGTAACACAGTAATTCCAATTAGAATAATGATTGATATAAATAGTTACATGGTAAAGTAATATATCTCTCTTTAATCCTATATGTGAGTGGCATTGATATAAGCATACGTATAAGTAAAACTAAAACGCTTTCCTTGAATGCATGTCCAGTATGGTTGTTGGATTGAGCGCGCATTTTATCATTAGGTGTTAACGTGCTAGGTTCAACGTCCAGAGAGGGCTTTAGCGCGAATCGATGCTACGCCTGCGGTCAACCGAGCGCTCTTCCGTTCGCAAGCTCATCGCCACCCTCAGCGGTAAACTATCATGTCGTGATAAGGAAATCGTTGTTAATGTTGGAAATTAATTTATTAGTCGATAGATTCGTACACTCGAAATATGTTTTGAGCATGTGTTAAGGAAGACAAAGCTTGTCGGGCTTCGTCCTTAACGCGAGACTCTTCTTCAATTCAAGCATTTAGCATTATGAATGATCGCGGATGATCGTAAGGCACTTTCTCAGGTCCTGACAAATCGCTGCTCGTCGCGTTCATTTCGCGAACCTTTGCCAACAGGGACACATTGTGGCGCCGTCCAGCAGACGTACGTCGGACCGCTTCGTTAAACCGGCTATTCCGCCCACCATCGTAAGTCCCGGTGGACCGCCAGCCATCGCTAACCCCATAGTGAGTGCCGCCGCTGCCGCTGCCGTCGCTGCGGGATCACCCATGGATATCGCGAAGACATAAATTGTCAACAGGGCTCCACGGAAACCCTTCTTATGTAGTCGCGCAAGGTACTTCTCTAAACGGTGCGTGTCCCAGGTAGGACACCAGAAGTCACCCAAGTTCGGTCGGTATTTCGCCGACACTTCTTTGCGAGCGATATACCCCCGTTCGTTAACTACTACAGTTCTAATGTAATATGGGCTACGGCTAAGATACATGGGACTTAATTAATCCAATGAGTCGCAGAGATAGAGTTAAACAGCGCATTCGCAGAGCCTCTCTTCGTCGTGGGGGTGATTTCCTTGGCGCCGCTTCGATGATTCCTTGTGTATGATGCCTGAAGTATCATTCAGACGAGCTCTTTGTCGTACGCAATTATATCATTTGAGTGTTCTACATAAAAGAAACATTGACATGTTGCTTCCATGTTCCAATTAACCATAGTATAAATGTTGAACGAACGCTGTGGGACAGCTACACGGTAAACGAATGCGAATTATCGTATCTTACGTGCGTTAAGAACATAACGAAAGTAACTAGGGTGTAGTGTTCGCGGTGTTCACACTTTAACAGATACGCATTTGTTTAGTTTTGAGCCTGAGTAATCACTTTAGCACACGCGGTACCGAGGCAGTAGCGTAATTCTACTAGAGGAAGGTTTCCTTGATTCTTTCAGCAAAGATTGCCGGATTGTGGACGGTAAAATGTGGAAAAATTGATTATGCCAGACTTCAAAGATCTCAACGATCTGATATTGGGGCGTTTAAGAGTCGTGATTACTGAAGAATTGTGGATCGCAAGGATCTGGAGATTTAAGGCCCTAAAGCTTCAAGGATTCAGCGACCTTATGATGTAGAAATCAAAGGATTCGCGGATCCAAAGACTCTAGATTATGCACTCAGACAGTTTAAACATGTAACAGTCCGAGACTTTTCGATTCGGAAATTTGAGAATTAAGTATGTAAGCTCTTGACATTTAATGTTACATTTAAAAGTATAAGTACTTCATGGCATCTTAATTGCACGCTATAACTATTATCTAAAAAACAAAAACTGACTGTATATTAAAACTCAAAAATTTTATGAACTTCCTCAATTTCGAAGTATCGCAGTCTTTGTCAAGTTTACGAATTTGCCATAGCCTTTCTCCCAGAATTTTCGGATCTCGAAGTCTTGGATCGCCAATACCTACAGAGCACGATACATCGGAACTTTGGTCTCTCTAATCTTAGATCTCTTAATGTTAGAATGTTGGGACTTAGAATCTTGAAGCTTTGATACATTGGAGCCACGAAGCCTCGGCATCTTGATATCGAGAAGCTAAGTAAGCTAGCAGATGAGAGATATTATGTATTCCGTTGAACAGTTTGTTTGCTAATAAATCGTTTTATATACCAACGATATGCTTATGCAATAGTTTGAGGGACTATTGTCGTCTATTATGTTACATCGAAATCGGTCTTCGAAACTTCGTAGTTTCAGTTGCAGCAACATTCGCGAGTATAATCAATTCTCGCAAATTCATTTAGAAATTCAGAACTTTTAAACCTGTTTCATAAGGCTACAATATCATCGTTTCCTATATTTTTGCAACCAGGCAGTCTTGTTTGGTGACCGTGAAATTTAAAAACTTATAAAACAAAGATCGGCTCTTACGGATATTACTTTTTTTCGTTTAAAGATTCTCGCTACTTTTCTGCATCAGTTACAGAGTGGATTACGATGCGAAGAGCGAAGCAATTGCAAGAAAATGTACTTTACAAGCGACTTTTGCTCGCAAAGCTTGAAACTTGAAACTTTACCAATGGTCTCGCAGTACTTCGTCTCAATTTCGTGATGTAACGTGGCTGATGTAAACATTGAGAACCTTGTTTATCAAACAGGTATATTATATATAAATGATACATACAAGTTCGGTTAAAGTGTTGTTTATTATGTTATATCAAACGGTATATATATGTATATACATATACCGTCGTATATATAAATATATATATATATAATATAGAATTTTATTATATAACAAGTTCTCTCATCGATAATTATAATACGCAGATATGCTTCACAAGAGCTGCATAGTATGTATTTTACTCAAGCTTTTATGAAATACAGTCACGTTTTTGCTATTATATATCGCGTCTGCTCCTCCCTACGAACTTTACCACATAAAAATTGATTTTATTTTTCTGAAATTATTGGTAAGATCTTTTATATTTATTTTACATAACTTTGATATCAATATTGTGATTGTAATTACTTTGATGTATTTATACTTGCTGTATCTTGGGCTATTGTTCGTTCACTTCTATTTATTAATTATAGATTCAAGTCCAATATTATTTAGTTTTATAATGTTAATATCGATATTATTATTAAGTTATTCATAATTTAAACTGCATTGTATAAACTACCTTAACAAAATCTCCATGTTATTCACAAAATACTGTCGATAACATAGTTGCAGGGAACTATTTCCGTCCGACCTGAAATATTATCGATCGTATCTCACAAATAGCGGAGAAGAGAACCTCTTGAGTCGATGTCTCATCGGTGCACGTGCTAAAGATCAAACGATTTCACAATGTGTCAAAGAATGTCGTCAACTGATTACTGTGTATTTTGAAACGTTGAAGACGGATGTTATTTTATTCGAAATATTTTAAACATTTCGTAGGTAAGGTTTGCATTTTCCAAAGTGGAAACTCAATTGATTTCATACATACACTTTGATCTCGTTAATAACTCTATTAACTATATATTTATAGCAAGTAAACAAATCTATTTTATAAGTCTATTATTGGATCCGAAATTACTTTATACAAGTACTACATAAGTGAAATAGTATCCATGAGTCAACGTTGAACATAGAAGCAATATCAAAGTACAATGAATTCTTGCACAAGGAAAAACGAAGATGTACTGGCAGAAGTTCTTGATCTGTTCTTGTTGCCAGATTACAATGTTGTCTCAACTACTTACTTGGATCATTTACTACATCACATCGCAGAGAACACAAAAGATTGTAAGAAAAAAGATATTTTACTTCGATATCTCATTATATCAGTAACTTATAACCTTATTTTGCAGGTGCTACAGTAGATTATGAATATTGCGAGGTTTTTCAGAAGTGGATAACAAAGGCTTTAGCAATATGGGAATCTGGACAGAAGGCTTCACAGCCTATAATCACATTCACATTAAAGCTCGTAGGGATTATCTCCCGACATGAGTTGCGTTATCACTACTGGCAATGCCAAGATGTGTACAACAGACTTTGCATAATTCTAGATTTAAACAGAGAGGATTTACCTGCATCCATAAAAATGGCATATACAATAATGTTGTCAGATTTAATTCTTCATCGAAGTGGCAGGCAATGGGTGGTACAATCTGGTAAGGATTCAGCAAAATAATAATATGTATATATCTACTATTTTCTAACAGATAATTTTTAATTGTAATTTCAAAATATGCTTAAAATTATTAAATTATACATTTATAGTTTCTGAATTATATTAATATTTAAACACAACAGGTGCATGGAAGAATATTATAAATTGTGTTCACTGGAATCATACAATGTATGTTACAAGAGAAAGCCAGAAATTTCTGTGGACATTACTGTTATATGAAAATAAAAACATTGAGACCTGTAAAGAGATCATTTTAGCTATTGCTGCACCACTTATGATGAATTCTTTGGATACACAAATGCATGAGACATTGGAAGAGACATATTTTGAACAGAACAAGTTATTATGCTCCACATTGGACTTGTTGACGAATATTTTGGAACACACATTGTTTGTAAATCTGGACAACAGTATTCCCGAGTTGCTCGAGGAACTTATTGACCTCGACAAGAGAGTGAAAGCACTGTTTGAAGCTTGCATCAGTACCAGGTTCCTCCATCATGTACACAAACTGTTATTATTGTCATTGTTTCTGAAACTGAGACAAGGTGTCAAGGAAAATACTGAAATCGTCAATGTTGACATATGGCAAAAGTTCCGCAATGGTTTATGCTATAGTTCTATGATGCTGCTGTCAAAAAAGCATATTGTAGATCTCGTCAAAACTTACAAATTAGCTATGGTGTATTGGAAGAAACTGTGCGCTTTACAGCAATTCTCCCCACCAGAGCTATATAAATTTGAACATCAAGCTATAGCATTAATGGTAAATCAGTCATTTACTTATCGTCTGTACTCTCTTCCACATATCTCGATAATATTAAAAGCATTATTATTCCTATTTATTAATAGATATTGCCGCTGTGTGTATGTATAAAAAAGAATCATATAAATCATGACTTCTTGGATATGTTTCTCAATAAAATCTTCGACGTAACATGCACTACTGTGCAGAGACTAGCTTACCACATAAGAGACATCATACGGAAAGACGATCTTCCCATGGAACAAATTTGTAAAGTGTCTATTGATCTGCTTCTTGAAATATTGGATATAATGGATAGAGTGAGTATATACACACATATATATATCAAAAGCAACAAATATATTACAGACACAAAACGTGGGGTAAGGATAGATCAGTTGAAAAATTGAAAATGTTGTGTAACACATAATATATTTATAATCACACAATACGATGATTTGAATTAATCTTGGAAGTTAATAAACGTAATTTATCTGAAATATCTTTTCCACTTTTCAGGATGTAGTGGTAATCACTTTTCAAGCCCTATGTCATGTTTTGAAGAGTTACGTACCAGATGTGTCATGTTTTGAAGAGTTAGGTACTCGTGAGGAGACAAAACATTCTACGTCGTCCGAAGTGCACAGTACTTCGGAACATTCACGGAAGCTTATATATAAATCGATCTTGCAAGGTGATCCTATAGTCGACAATCCTGTACTGCTGGCATCATTGTTAGATGGCTTGGCCGTCATGACGGAAAAATTCAAGTTGAAATGGCAGGAATGCGTGGAAACAATATGTATATTCTCTCTCGCGGAAGAGATCTTGAAACATCCCGGGATACTACCGATGGTGAATCAATATTCGCTGCTAAAGCGTTACAAATTATTTCCTTCGCGACTCTATTTAAAATTGTTGTTTTTCAAATTCTGCGTAGATCTGCGTGAAGGCATTGAAGCTATGCAAACTCGCTATTCACAACTTTATGCCGCCTAATTTGGCCTTGCTGGTGGACTCTGACAGCCATATGAATGACATGGGACCTACACTCTTCAAGAGGCTACATGACCCTAACTGGGAAGTGAGAGATAGTGTTCTCGAGGTTCTGAACACAATCGCAACAATTTCCGAAGACAGTGAGTGTAAATCACTCTATAAAAATTGATACACAACAAAAATGCAGTAATTGCTACATATGATATGATACTAATTCCATTTTCAAATATAATTATTAATACGAATAATAGATTTTGATATACATTAATTGTTTCTTTCTGTCGCAGAGTACCCGGCGTATCAAGGCTTTTTGGTAGTTAACCGATTTCCGGAAGTGACGATCGAGATGGCCAAAACGGATGCTGAAAGTTACGTACGAGCGTCAGCGTTAACGTTTATCGCAACCACCGTGCGTATCGGCAAGCTGTGGGAACAGCAACTGTCGCGAATGAATTTAACTGTATGTATATTTGTGCATTGCTCATTCATTTTCTGCCGTACCGTAAAAGCACAGAGCACAAATTAATTATTTTTTGCGAATCAATTATCTTGTAGGAAATGGCGATTTATTTACTCGAGAACGAAAGCGAAGCGATAGTCAGGAGAGAGGCTGTAAATCTAATAAAAGAATTATACGTTCATCAGAAATGGCCGTACGTAGAAGTGTTACGTGTAGTCACTAATAGTCGACGGTATTCGGCAATAATTGATGTCGCTTGATTGATTCGTAGAAGGGAAGTTATCGATTCGATGTTACAAGCTATGTCTATGGCAGCCGTATTCGATTTGCACTGGGAGGTGAAAACCAACGCGTTAACTTTCTGGGATCACTTCGTCAAATCGCATTTAACAGATCAAGGGATGCTCGACGATTCTTTCCCGAATGTGACGTTCTCAAAAGAACACAGGAAGATCGTATCGTTGAACGAGGCGGAAATCAAGCGGAGGTTGAATAAAGCGCTGGATGAACTGGCAAAGCAACAGTGTTTAGGTGTAAGTAAACATCAAAATTCGGAGAATTGTGATCTTAGATTTCTACCTTTATGTTCTAAAGATTTTCGATGCGAAATAGAATGTGAAATGAGCAGCATTAATCCAAATACAATGAGAGGTTCATGTTCAACTTCCAGGTGCTTTTAGTCAGTCTGAAAGATGACAGCGACTTCGAGGTGTGCAAAGTGTCCGCATCGATCATTGGCAAGTTGAAATCATGCTTGCTCAAGTACAAGCTGGATGAACCGTCGCCAGCTGAACCGCTTCCGGAAAACAGTGCGATATACGACACCATCTACGTCAAGGTGGCACCATCGATGTCCTCGCCTGTCAGTGAAAAAACGCAGAACGCCTCGCACATCATCAACGAGATCGTCGACGCAAACGATGCTAATCTATTGGCGATGATTTACAAGAGTTCTTTGAACATGGACGGTGAAGCGAGGAAAGAAGAGAAGGAAGAGGAAGAGGAGAAAAAAAAGAGGATGCTTCGTCATATCCCATCCGTGACGCGCGAGGTCTTCCTCCGTACGATCTTCAATTCCGACATCGAGGCTTATATCGAGGGAAGGAATCGTTGGCTGAAAACATATACCAATAGCTTCGAGTCAACTCTTGATGATATCTTAACGATGTACAAGAAGAAAGACATTAACTCGATGGACTGCTACTAAAAACTAGCGACTAGGAAGTTCCTTCCACATGTGTGCCTTAAACGACTTCGCATCCTGCTTGACTCATTATTTGCATTCCTTTTTATCGATTTATCCTTACTTTTTATCGAGGGATCTTCGAACGTCCAGACGTTGATAACATATATAGTCACAAATATACATTTTAGTACTTATTAAACTTATATCTAGTATAAGTATCAAAGTTGAATACGGAGAGTATATTTCTTGAGCATAATCAAATGTTTGTAAATTTAGCATTAAATATATACATGTACATAATAACGAGTACGGTTTGTCTTTGACCGCGGTTTCTCTCGAGAAGTTGCAGCAAAATTTTTGAATTGTACAAATCTTTCTAATCTGTTGGTATATTTAATATCTCTTCTACTTGAAAATCAAGAAGCAACATCAATTTATAAATCTAACTATAGATTTAATTTTTATAACTGCATTTTTTCAACCACGTTGTAGTCTTTCTATTTTCTTTCCTCCTGTCAAGGAAATATTAAATTTATCTCATTCTATCTTTTTTTAAGTGCGAATTTTTAAGTACATCTTGGGTCTGTTCTTTACAGCTGCACTGCTGAACTAGTGCAATAAATTAGAATGAGAGAAAATATAGTTGTCTCGTTTTAATTTATTGCACTAGTTCAGCAGTGCAGCTATAAAGATCTTTTGAGGCCTTTTGAGACCTTTTAACAAACCCCTTTTGAGAAATTCTGGTGCAGTTGTAAAGAGCAGGTTATAATTCTCATCAGTGCCATATAGTGCAGTTGAGGGCACTGCAGTATCTTGACCAATAACACGCATGCGCGGGTTCACTTTTTCAAACATTAGTCGTTTCCTAACACATGCGTGTCAGTGGCGCGCGAACCTTTGCATCGTAAGGTTGGGTGGGTTAATGAAATTAGCGGTACATCGAGTGATCAAATCACAGGCCAAAGTTGTCGGGGTAGACAACGATTTTCGTGTGCCGCGCGACGACATAACCGTGACGATGTCATTCTATTCCCGCAATGGGTCGAAATTCGCGGATCGTCCGCGTCGCAAACCCCGCAACGAGCTGATGCAAGAGATGCAGCAGTGCCTCAGTGAGGACAGCGATACATTCTTGGAGGATACCGGCCGAACCTTTAGGGATTCCTCCGACCGACACGTTCCCGGCTTTTCAAAAGTGAGTATATTACTCACAATTTTACGTGTGCAAATGCGGCGCTTTCTCTCTCTCTCTCTCTCTCTCTCTCTCTCTCTTTCTCTCTCTCTCTCTCTCTCTCTCTCTCTCTCTCTCTCTCTCTCTCTCTCTCTCTCTCTGTCTCTCCGTCTCTCCTTCTCTCTTTCATATTCTCTCTCATTCTTTCTCTCTCCAGTCCGCGTACGTATTCAGAATTCGATCGTATTTGAATACCTGCGAATACCTACGCACTTTCTCATTGACCTTTATTCTCATCCACCTACCTCGATCGATTAGAAGCCCCGGCCGGGGCTACTTCGCCCAGTCTCCGAATCGAATGTGCGCAGACGTTTTCAGTAACATTTGTGCCAATTTGTTATCGCACGATATAGTATGCAATGTTTCTACGAATAAACACGTATACATATTAACGTGTAACGACAGGCAGAAAATCTGCACTAACGTCATGACAAGCTCGAGAGATGAAGAGATAAAAAACGTATTAATCTAAACACCGACATCGGTGTTTTGATAAACACCAACACAGCATTGAACGAGTTTTGTCAATCTTTAATGGCGCATTCGCGCGAAATTTAAATTCGCGGCGAATCGGTACTGAAGCAACCGTCGCGCTCGTACTGAATTTCTTTATATTTATAGAGCTGTCCCAATTCTCTCTCTCTCTCTCTCTCTCTCTCTCTCTCTCTCTCTCTCTCTCTCTCTCTCTCTCTCTCTCTCTCTCTCTCTCTCTCTCTCTCTCTCTCTCTCTCGCCCTTTCTCTCTTTCTCTCTCTCTCTCTCTTTTTCTCTTTTCCTCTCTTTTATTGGAACGACCAACGACGACGACGACGAAGTTTTACCGTCGCGTGGATTCGCTTTTTCCGTTTTGCCGGTTATTCTTATCATCGCGATATTTTCAGATCGTAAAACAACAAGAAGGAGAAAAAGAGAGGAAAGAAAGAGAAGTTCACGAAGTACCGAGCCCGATGTTTTCGTGAGAGGACATTTGCGCGTATTCGATTCTCTCTTGCACATGCGTGAATATTAAAAAATCGCGTGATAGGTTTTCCTTCAATTAGAACACAATCTCCAAGTAAATCGTACAAATATATCAGTACCGCCAAGAATCATATAAATTACAGATTGACATGTGCCAATAATGATGTTCCTTAATTTTAATATTCTGTCATTTTGTCTAAGTCATTCTTATCACTTTAATTACCGTCTTTAAACAGATCGATCAAAAGGTTGGTTTGTCCTTCATTACAACTGTCAAGGTTATATAAGACAAGAAGTGATTTCAATTTAAGAAATAAGAAACAACAGGAATTAGTTTGAAAGTAAAACATAAAACATAGGAAATACGAAGTAGAGTAGTGAGCTCTTTCTCGATCTCAACTTGCTACACGACTTCATAAAGAAGAGAACGAAGCGGGGGGCTTTTCGTTGATTCGACATTACGAAAGGAGTATTGCCGCGTCAGCTCGATTCTTATCTCATACGCCTTTTTACTTTTGTACCTTAAAATATCCTGCGAGTCTACGAGAGTTTTATCACAGGTCATCGCTCGTCATCGCTCGTCGATGAATACTCTGAAAAGCCTATGAGACAGCGTCAAGCTGGTAGCTAGGACCCTCCTGAGAAGGAGTTCCGATGATATATTAGGGGGTAGTCCGTCCCTATCGATCTCGGTTCACCCTGAGAAAGCGGCACATTTCCCGACCCTCCGCGCGGGAGTCCCTTCTAATAACGAGCGATGTGTTTGATGGGGATCCCAGACGAGAGAGTCCGTCTGGCCATTCGCGCGATCTCGACGCAATTGCGTCCCGCCCAAGGATTGTTTACTTAATTGAAACGCTCCGAAAATACGAAAGTGTAACGCTCGGAGGCCCGATTTCGCGCGATTTCCGACGTGACTCGATACACCGATGCAGCATCGCGCACGTAGAGAGAGTTGAGACAATTCGTCGGCTCGTTTCATTATCAACAGCTTCGCGAGACAATGACGCGCTTTCGTTCGCTGTACGTGCCCCGTAATATCACGTTGCAAATCATCGAGTTAAATTAAATTACGAACGCGGTGATATTCAATGTAGACGACTTTGTCGTCAGCTTCGACGCGCGCGCGCGCGTTTACGGGAGAAAGCGTTTTTCGGCTTTCGCGAGAAGGCACATCTTCGGAATTGCGATCGAGAGTGCAGCGTCGCTTTAGTCCTTGACCTCTTGTACTTTCGTTTTCCCGTTATCGCAACAATTTGCCTGAAAACGATCGCGCTAAGAGAAAGAGCTCTCGAGGTCGAACGACCGACGGAGCCCCGAGGATCGATAACGATTCCGGGAAGCGATTATCGTCTTGCAGATAATGCCGCGCTGTGTTCTGCACGCGCACGCGCGCGCGCCTTCGTCTACCGCGAAGTATGTTAATTGGCGCGCCGACAATGCGGAACAGGTGATTCGGTTATGTATAGCGGCCGATAGATGCAGAAGAGAAGAAGGGAAAAGGCTCCATTACGTAAAACGAACTGCCGTGAGCGCTCAACGCCAGCTTCCTTCGCCGTCCTCCGATGACTTCCTTCGTCCTTAATTTCTCTTTGTCGCGTCAGAAGGAAGAGAATACAGAACGCACAGGGGTTTACTCACGGCTCGATCGAAAAGCGTGTTGCGTTTGCGTGAAAAAATAATTTGGATATGAATTATCTCGCGCTCTCTCTCTCTCTCTCTCTCTCTCGATCTCTCTTTCGATAGGGAGTTCCTTCGGGAGAAGCGAATGCGAATATCGAAAATACGAGCGCCGAGATATCTCATGACAACTTGCAAGAGAACGCGTGCAACCGCGAATCTACGCACGCTCGTGTACACGGTTGGCAGTGCGTTAGCGTTATTTATACACATTTAACATATTAAACTTGCCCGCGTACAAGTTGCACAAGGTCCTTGCGTAATGAAAGAATACGATTGTATCCGCATGTGCGATCTCCTCTTTTCGGCGATTACTAATTCGCTTCGTTTCGATTTCTGACTCGACTTTATGGTGCATCGAAGCATACGAAGGCACGCGGAAACGAGTTAATATGGTTCAACCGCGATTGGCGGGAGCCGAGGGTCCATGAAACGCTCTTAAGAGCGATCTTGTTGAGATGACGTTCGGCTCGTTCGAGAGCAGAACCGAAGATGGAATTTGCGTGCGATATGGCGTGCATAAATGCAACAATAATTAGCAGCAATTTGACGATTGCAAAAAAGCACACATCAAAGAATAGTTTTATTTTATTTTGCCATAAATGATATATGTATGTAGCTTCTATCTGTAATAATAGCCTCTGCTGAGACGAATTTAATTGTACATTGTAGAGTTTGTCGATTAAACTTTAGAAAACGACAAAATATTAATTTCTTAAATCTCTGTGATATTAATTTTGTTAAATTAATTAGATATTATTATAATTTCATGAATTTAATATCAATTTTATTAGATACATAATTTTCAGAATATGAGGAAGAAGCTTACTCTATTTAAAAAAAATTTATTTAAAATTATTTAAAAATTTTATCATGTTAAAACTTTTTTTATTAAAATTAAAAATTATAAAAAAAATTTTATTATATTATATATAGATTATTCTATTTTTAAAAGTTAAATCATGATTTATTCTACTCAAGATAAAAGTGTGATCACGTCTGACTTGATTTTATACGTCTGACGTGTCACAAATACATGCACACGCACGTATTTGGCAATAACACTTTATATAAATCAAAGAGAGAAGAAGCGAGGGACGAATAATTCAGTCATCATTATCGGGTTAAGCAAATTTCACGCTACGCGTCGCCTCATGTCGTGTCGGCGGGCGCCTCGCATGAATGAGCCTTTCGCCGGTAGACTCGCCGCGCGACCTCCTCGTGCCTCGTGCTCTCCTGGCAGCGCTATCGATCACCGTAGATCATCGAATGTCATTATCGATGATCCCCGAGAACGATCGAGGGGCGTACGCGCACGCGCAACGCGTCGCGATCTTCGAGATCGACTCGCGTCCCAATTCGGGAGTTTCTTACCGACTTATAGAGCCGTTTATTATTATTATTATTATTTATATCATGCACGCCTCGCGTGCATTTCATTTTCCGTCGATTAATCGTCGTATACGTTAAGCCGTGCATCGTATAACTCCATTTACGGTTACGGAGCAAACGTTGCTACGCGCGAGTCATTTTCGTCGAATTCATTATCCCGCGTGCATAACACTGCCGTTTCATCATCACTAAATCTCGCTTCTATTGTTTTTACAGTCTTAAATGCGACGCATGCATCTCGTTCTTTTTTTTTCTCTTTTTTTTTTCTCAGAACCTCTCGTGGTATTATCGCGGCGCTCGGCGATCAAACTGCGCGCGTTTGATTCTCTCAACACGCGCGATCCTTCGTGTGAAATCGAGAGATATCGAACTCTCTCGCATGAGAGAGTCAGGAGAGCACTTATGTCCTGAAAATACAAGTTATGCAGCGTATCATTAATTTGAAACGATCTCGGGACTCCGTTTTGTGCGCGAGAAAGACTCGATGTTTCCGCGCGGCGTTTGAGGTTAAGCGAGAAACTTCTGGCGAGTTCTAGCATGCTCTCGACCGCCACCGCCCGCGCTCTCTCGACGGTCACGTGATCGCGCCCGGAACGGCGCGCGACCCACGCGCAATCGCATTTAAGTTGCTTCCGCGACCCGCGCTACTGTCAGTTTCGCTGTCACCTGCGATTGCGGTGGTTGTGTATCTGATTAAGCACGCACAGGACACAGTTTTTTATTCATAAAAGCGACCTTGAAAAATATCCGACGGAGAGTGAGCGGGATAAAAAGAGAGAAAAAACGATAGAGAACGGAAGAGACTCGGGAGCTCTCTTCTAGTAGCGGCGCTTATATAACCGAGAGACTGAGGCCCGAGGAGGAGACGAGGAAAAGCCAAGAGAACGACGTGTGAGTGTCAGCTGCTGTGAGCGAGAGTGAGCGAGCGAGCGAGAGAGAGAGAGAGAGAGAGAGAGAGAGAGAGAGAGAGAGAGAAACGTGAAGTCGCGAAAATCCGGCGGAGATTTCCAGAAACACAAATTTCGCGTGAAAATTGCACAAAGTTGTCCCTTGGTATTTTTAGATCGCACTTTAAAGCCTGGAAGCTATTTGAATCTAGAACCGAGCGTTTTACAAAAAAAATTTCCTGGAGAAAGTATTCCGATACAGAGAAAGATCGAGAGAAGAAAGAATAAGTAAAGTAGCTAGTGCGAGCGAGCGCGCGCGCGAAGGAGAGAGAGAGAGAGAGAGAGAAAGAAAGAGAGAGAGTTTCACGTATCCAAAAACGGACGCGGGCCTACGGGTCCAGAAAATGGACTCGCCTGTCATCGTGGACGCAGCATCCAAATTCGGACGAGGGATCGATCTGGAGCGCTCGTTCCCCGTAAGTGACGTACCGTTTCTTTTTCTTTTCTTTTTTTGCTCACTTTCCCGCTTCCCGACGGTGAGAGAGAACGGCGCGTGGGGGACCGTGACGGTATCAGTTTTCAAAGGAAGAGTCACTCATTCGTCATGACACGAACGGTGAACGAATTGTAAAGCGCACCTCTCGAGTTTAAACGTCGTTCACGTGAGATATTACATTATGTCGCAGGAACCGCTTGTTCCGCTTTGCTCTCGGAAAAGTACACGCTAGCCCGACGAGTCTCGTTTTTGCGCGGAAGCAAGTAGGTCCGGCGCTCTTCCTCGCAGAAAACTCGTTCTGTCCATGGACGATTACGTTGCTCGTCGACGACGTTCTCTCGTCGAGTACGCCTCGCGTAAACGACTACGTCACCGATTACGCCGCAAACGCGGTTTACCTCGCAACGCGCCGTTTAAGTCCCGATCAAATGGACCCATACGGTAGCTCTCTCTCTCTCTCTCTCTCTCTCTCTCTCTCTCTCTCTCTCTCTCTCTCTCTCTCTCTCTCTCTTTTCTCTCCATCTTTCTCTTTCTCTATCTATCTTCGCGTTCCACGAACGAAGATGCAATCCAGACCTTAATTGCGATCATCGCACACCGAGTCGCACGTTCTCACCCATTCCGCGCTTTATTCGCCATGCTCTCGCCGGCCACTATGTCTCCCCGCTGATACATGCCCCTCTATTCACCTTCTCCTCCTTCTCCTCCTCTTCCTCCTCTTCCTCCTCTTCCTCTGCGCATTCCGCATCGGGATCGGCGTGGAAATCAGAAATAGCATTTGCGTGGAACGAACGCACGTATTTTTGCGTTGCGGTCGCGTCGCGTCGACGCGCCGCTCGAAAATCGAGACGATTCTCGATTCTCGAGCGCTCAGAATCTGGAGGGGGGAGGAGAGGCCCTTCAATCAGGCGCGAAAGTAATTCACAGGTAAAACGGAGAAACCGCGCGATAAAAGTCGCGCTTGGTTATCAGCCCGTCAAGTAATCATGATGGACGTGACCGTCAAACGTGCTGTACTGTGCTAGCACACACGGTGACGTCACGAACGCATTTAGGCGCTTCGAAAGCGCCATTATTGCATGATCGATAATACATACTAACACGTTACGTTGAAAGGCGCGGCAGCGAATCCGCGTGACGTCACGACGTCAGAACGACGTTATCAAATGCCGCGCGCGCGCGGGTGTGCTCGATGTCGTTCTACGATTTGGTGTAAAGTTTCCTGCGATCAGCCCGCAAGGACGATCGGGAAGTTCCGAGATGTGTCGGCGCGGTGTCGGCGCGATATCGATCGCTGATGAATATTACAAAGGAGTCATTCTGCGAAGAACCGCGTGGAATCAAGAGGCAGAGCTCGCGATGATTGCGGGTGTCCTCTAGTTCGACGGGATTTAACGCGTCTCGTGTATAATCGGAACGCTGTCGCTTTAATTTGTCGTCGTTATTGTTGTCATTTTGTAGATAGTAGCTTTGAAATAATCGGGATACCGGCGAATATCGCCGTTGGCAAATCTGCGGAATAGCGTTTGGAAGTGGAATATCGTACACGATATTAACGCGCAACACGTCTTCAACACGTTGCAATGACGTTTCTCGACTTGTTCTGGAACGCGACGAACGTCGTTCGCGTGGGTGTATTTGCGCGTGCTCCAACGAGGCGGTGGAGGGGGAGAAAGAGAGCGAGAGACGGCACTGGCTGATAGTTTCCTCGTATGAAATCACCCGGTAGAAATAAAAGAAATCCTCCGAAAATTCGGACTCATCTCTCCGCGCGGCGTTGGATACTGACAAGGAAGCACAGGGAACGCGGAAATTCAAAAAGTTCTGAAACTTTGTTCGACAAAAAATTCTGAAAAAAAAAACCTAATTTTCATTCTTAGCATATATCTTTTAAAATACGAAGCATATGTAAAAATGGTTTGCACGAAAGTTGTAGTGTATTTCATACTCTTTACAATCTGTGTATGCAGATTTCGCAAAATTGAAAGATTTTTAAAACCCCTTCCGCCCTCCAATTTTGCAAAATCTGAAACACAGTTGCAGCAAGTGTGAAGTACACTGCAACTTTCATATAGACCATTTATGCATACGCCTCATATTTAAAAATATATATGTTAAAAGTGAAAATAGCTTTTTTTTTTTTTTTTTTTTTCCGAAGGGTGGTTTCACCCTCTCAGACTAGAATTCCGCACGAACGAAAAAATAATTTTGCATTACGGATGAACTACTTTACTTCCACGCAGTTTCAGGATTTTTTGAATTTCTGCGTTCCCTATGTTTTCTTATGAGCCATCGCGTTTCACAGACGAATCGCGTGAACATTTTAATTACGTAAACAGTTAACATTCGCTCGTAAATCACGTTTGATTGTCGCTAGAAGTTCGTCGTGTTCGTCGAGTAGATTCGTCCTGAATGAATAATTCTTCAATTTTCATTTGAACAAAGATTTTCGAGAATTCGTTAACTTTACCAAAGGAGAACTCGATACTGAAAAGAGAACTCGGGAAGCGTCAAATATTCGCTCGAATTTTTAACGTCATATCACATATATCACAGATAGATAGATAAATTCTTGATAGTGTTTTTTGGTACGAAATGCGATACGCGTCGTTCTACTAATTGTTCGTGCCGCTCGATTGCCACGACGAACAATCGACGGTATATATCGCAGCACAAATTCGCCTCGGTTCATCGGGCCTCGTTGATCGTCATCGTCGGGCAATTAAAATCTAAAAATTGTATCCTCGTGCTCGCTCGCATGGAGTCGTCATTTTCACGGTTGACAAGCAAAAGTCGCGGCAACGCGGTGAATTCGCGTGCCAGCAACCGGCAACGTCGTGCCGAAAATAGGAAAATCTGATTATCGGGCGTAGGTGCGTGCGAGCATTTTACTCTCGCTCCTCCCACATTTCTCCCTCTCTCTCTCTCTCTCTCTCTCGCTCTCTCTCTCTCTCTCTCTCTCTCTCTCTCTCTCTCTCTCTCTCTCTCTCTCTCTCTCTCTCTCTGCTTTTATTATGTTTTTATTTCCTCCCTTTCTTTTTTTTCAATCCCTGGTAGCGGGCAGCGTGTATATAATTTCACGTCATTCATCGGTACGCACTTATAATACGCAATTTTTCACCGAGTGCACCCAAGGGACATAATCGCCGCGTAACGTGATAAATTTTCTCTCCCTCTTTCTTTCCGCTATTCTCCTCTCTCTCTCTCTCTCTCTCTCTCGTTCCCCAAGTCGACTTTCTTGTAAAGCCACCGCCGCCGCTAAGTGGAACGACGCGTGACCTCGATTCGCCGGAGGATTCGTCACCTCGTGCTCGATTACGCGAATTTCCTTGGCGCCCTTGCAGCGCGCGCGTGTGCAGGTCGATCGGCGTCCATGCGATTTGAACGTGTATCACGCGCGCGAAACGACACGGTTCTCTACAATTACAAAGACTTAACGGACCGACGCTGCGTGCCAAGAAGCGTTCGTACGAATAAAAATGAGAGCGACAGAGAGAGAGAGAGAGAGAGAGAGAGAGAGAGAGAGAGAGAGAGAGAGAGAGAGAGAGACAGAGAGGAACAGGTTACGTAAACACAATACCGGAAATTATTCCGACACAATTCCAGAAACGCGTGAATGTAACTAGATGTGCTTCGTAAAGAGAAGCACGAGAAACGAGAATCGAAGATATCTCGTGTCCGTTACAAAACATATTCTATATCTCGACGTACTCGTCATCTCGACGTCTAGGTAATTAGCCGGTCGATTAATTGACAAGGTCAAGCCGGCGGTAGATGATTTGAACTGAGCGCGAACTTTGCAGTAAAATCACAGCTACAATATATGTGACAACGTATCGTATGATTCAATTAAAATCTCATATCTAAACCGGACTTCATAAATCCATCTGATTCAAAGCCAAGAGGGTCTCAAGGGAGACAAACTTGAAGTAATGACTTGATACGAATCTTTAAGAGACGTCTTTCTCCGAGACGTCTTTTAACATACGTGTTGTGTAGGAACTTGGCAGAATATCGCGAGATGAGAGAGAGAGAGAGAGAGAGAGAGAGAGAGAGAGAGAGAGAGAGAGAGAGAGAGAGAGAGAGAGAGAGAGAGAGAGAGAGAGAGAGAGAGAGAGAGAGAGAGAGAGAGAGAGAGAGACAGAGAGCTTGAACCAACTTCAGAGTATCCGCACTTTTGCCGCAGGGTTTCCCGTTCGACGACGACGAGGACAGCAGCTACAGGAGGCATCGCAGCGACGGCATCCGCGCTCATCTCGAGAATCTCGCGTTGCGCCATCCCGAGTTTGCCGAGTTCCTGCTCGGTCCACCTTGGAATAACGCGCCCTTCCACGACTACTCCCCGCTGCACGACCGCCGTCGGCGCCGTGGTTCCGGTAGCAGCAACAGTGGCCAGAGTTCTCAAGGTTACCAAGCAGACGAAGACACACGCAGCCAAACGAGCAGTAACAGTGCCGCGAGCGGCGCGAGCGGCGCGAGCGCCGTCAGCTCGAATAGTGGCGAGTGGAATTCTTCGGTGCCGACGTCGTCTATATCGCAGTACGGTCTCCGCAACACGGTGGATATAGGTCAACAACAACGACGCGACATGGAGAACCCCGAGAAGGGTGCCGAGCGCGGCCAGCGCTCAATGTCGGCGCCGCCGGAGAATCGGCAACAGCAGCAATTTGAGGAGCAGCAGCAGCAACGGCAATCACGGAAGCAGTATAAACATCCGCACAGTCCAAGGTTCGTAACTCGCGTGGACATCACACCGCAGCATAATCGGAAACGCTCCCAGTCGCCTAAGCAGCCGCCACCTCCATCGTCGTCGACGCCCAGCAACGTCAGGCACATCCCCATCTTCGTGGAGGGTCGTGATAAGCCTGTATTGCCAAAGATTACAGACGACGACGAGTCATCACCACCGTCCTTCCACCAGCGACAGACGTCGCCGCCGCCGCCGCCGCAGTTTCACAGATCGTCGCACTTCAACGACCACTTTACACGGCAGCAGTGGCCACCGTCACACTTCCAGAACACGTTCTATGACCAAGGCTTCGAGCAGCCTATGCGACGCCGCGACAACCAACAGCAGCACTCGCCGCATCGTCAGCATCATCAACATCATCAGTATCATAAACATCATCAGCAGCCTCAGTACTGTGACCAGCAACCTCAGCAGACCCACTACTACAATAAGCAACCGCAGCAGCAGCATTATAACCAGCAGCCGCCTCAACAAGCACATAATGAACAACAGCAGCAGCAGCCGCTGCCGCAACAGCAACAGGAAACGCCTAAACCAAAGCCTCCGGTGCCAAAGGATCCTCTGGAAAGAGTCGCTCAAGTGCAGAAGGAAGTGGACGACTTGGCCGAGCAGGTACAACGTTACGTCGGCGGCTCTCGACAAGACAAGAAATACGTTTATCTGGACGAGATGCTGACGCGCGAACTGATCAAGCTGGACGACATTGAGACAGAAGGTAGGGAGAATGTGCGGCAGGCGCGCAAGAACACCATTAAGAGTATACAGAATACAATCAGTCTTTTGGAGACAAAGGCGCCTCTTGCCGGACAGCAGGAGCAGATGTGCGCAGAAGAAGAGTGCGCGGCAAAGGATCAACAAGAGGGAGTTCCGCAAACCGAGTTCATGGAGGTGGATCCAAAGCAAGAGAAGCAAAGCAACGAGCCGATTCCGCTTCCCCCGGCACCATCGTCGCCTACAAAGGTGAGAAGATGATGTAAATAGCACCTCATACGATTGCAATGTCGTTTTATGATTTTGCAATAAGTAATTAAATATCTTTGATATACATACTTCCTCGCTCGATATCGATTTATCATGTTACAGACGAAAGTAGAATCTTCGGATAAAGAAATTGGTGCAGCAACTATCTCCGAGCCCGCGAATCAAAGTGTCATGGCTACCAAGCAAGATAGCGAACGGACCGAAGTGACTGCTGAGCAGAAAACCGAGGAGAATCGCTCTGCGGAAAGCACAGAAGCCGTTGTCGCTCCGACGGCGACGAACGAGTCAGTGCGCGCGGACGAAACGAGTGAAAACTTGTCGAAGTCGAACGACGGCGAAAACGTGGAACGAAAGAACGGCGACGTAACGCAAATGACGGAAAAGAGTGATTCGACGACGACGACAGCGACGACAGAGGCGACGACGGTTGCAGCTCAGCAGCCGCAGACGGTCGAGGAAGCGAAGGAAGATGGAAAGACGGCAATGGACAGGCAACAACTGAGGCTATTGAAGAAGACGAAGAAAACGAAGAAGCAGCAGCAGCAGCAGCAGCCGGTGTCGGAGCAAGCAATTCCGTTACCGCCGCCGCCGCCGCCGACGGAGAGTGCGAAGTAGATGCGAACACGGAACGTTCAAGTGTTGTAATCAAATGCCTAAGAAAAAGCGAAGCAAAAAAGAAACAATTTGAACAATTTGAGAGTCAGCGAACGAGAAATGGAAAGAAGGAGAAAGATAGAGAGAGGGGGGGGGGAGAAAAAAGAAAGAAAGGAAGGTTAAATGGAAAGGAATGTGAGAGAAGCAATTTCGTTGGGTCGCGAAAAAAAAGCACACGACAACGCAGATGATGCTCGTCGAAGACCATTGATTTACCGAATTGCGCGCGCGCGCGTAAAATGGTTAAGCGAGTGTGCATACGTGTGTGTATGTGTGTGCGTATATCTGTCTATCTGTCTGTCTAAGACTCTGACAACTACTTTTTTTTTTTTTTCATTTTTCTCGAGACCAAGCTAGAATTCTTCCGACTACGGAGATAGGATTCTCCCGTCTTTCGTCGTAGTCGGGATCGACACGACATGTAGAGTAGCGTGTGTCGCTTGATCAGTTGTCTTAGAATCGAGGCCTTTTTTTACGAGGCCTTTCTTTTTTTTTTTTTTCTAAAACTGTACCAAGCGCGAGAACAGAATGTGAAACGCACAATGGCAGTGTCGCCTAGAAGCTCGTAAATAATCGACTTTTCTCGGAGAGACAGAGAAAGAGAGAGGTGCGCGCAGCCTCTTTGATTTGAGTTTTAAGAGGTACGTGTTTTGCTATCGTATTTTTTTCCATTGTCACGAAGAAGAAATTTACACGTTAGGAACACGCAACAGCAGAAGAATAGCAGAGTTTTTCTTCCTCCACTTGTTGCCAATTTGTCTTACTATTCTTCTAATTTAGTTATGTCTTCGCGAACTCGTGGTCGTTCGGATATTGCGAGACGCGTCGAATTCGTACAGCCGCCGAAGTGGTGCTATAATTCTTCGTGAGTTTAATGCGTTGAAGAATTTGCGGAACTCATGTACGCAAGTTTTCTTCTCAACTCGCGACAGCCTAAAATATGAATCGTCCATGCGGCTCCGGCACTATCTTGGAAAGAGACGCGATTTTACGTCGTTGTGCAGCAATGAATCTTATACGTTAAGCTGATCAAATCGTCACGTTATGTTGCACACTGATATAGCATTTAATCAATCGACGTTTTATCGGAGGAACAGTTAGTTACTTAGTTCATAATCAATCAATTTATTTATATCAATACAATTTATAATCAATCAAAAGCGTGGATTCGTTTAGCTCTACATAAACGCGATATGTAGTCTTCGCGAAGTTTGGAACGAGCCAAGTCGGAATTAAGTACGAGACCAAGGAATTTGTCGGTTTTACGGTTTCCCGTGCATATTATAATATACGCGCATATGTTCAATCGAGTAACAATGAAACGCGACAGAACACCG
This sequence comes from Harpegnathos saltator, assembly GCF_003227715.2. Classification (NCBI taxonomy): domain Eukaryota; kingdom Metazoa; phylum Arthropoda; class Insecta; order Hymenoptera; family Formicidae; genus Harpegnathos; species Harpegnathos saltator. The sequence continues at coordinate 716,790 of NW_020230210.1, forward strand.
GATTACACACACGGTCTGTCCTGTGAATGTACGATCGTTATACTCTGTATAGCATCATATGGAGTATAACGCATAACGCATTATGATAACACGACGGTCGACGATGACGACGATAAGTTAATGTTAATTTTTAATTTATTGTATGTCTGCCCGAGAGATAATCACGCGCATTCGAGTACGTTTAATGTATAATCCGCTTCATCTCGTACGCACCATCAAATATCACTTCCAACGAAGTATGTGTGGGTGTATGTGTGTGTGTGTGTGTGTGTTGTATTGCGAAGTGTGTACATACTATATTAGAATCGTGAATGTGCGTCGAGATAATCGTTCGCAACGAGAAGACACCATCGTCCCTCGTCTCGTCTCGCATATTGACTTATATCGGTACGTAGCTCCGCTATTTCCGCCCGAGGAGGCTCGACATGTCGGATACCGTGAAAAAGGCAGCTCGCCAGAAACCGGCCTCGACGTCGTTAACGAATCTTATTCAGAAGTCCGAAAAAAAGTCTTTATCCGTGGCATCGCATCAAAATACGAAGAACGGACGAGAACGCATGCTGTGCATCATCCTTTGGTTCCTTGTTCATTAACGGATATGATTGTTGAACTTTCATCTTTCGTTCTCTCTCGTTTGTACGCGATGATGATTCATTCGCGTAGCGACGTCATTTCTCGGTTGAAAATTTTGTATTTTTTGCGATGTTCATGTGTATGTGCGTGCATGTGATATATATGTGCTTGAGAGAGGGGGGAGAGAGAGAGAGAGAGAGAGAGATCGCGTGACAAAGATATATATATATATACATAAGTATACGGTGAAAGTGTGACTATTTTATGAGATTAATCAATGAAAATACAAAGTCTGCTCTATTATCAGTTTCTCGTTTGTTACCCTCAGAATCATCAGTCGTGGAGATAGGCAAAAAGGCACACGATTCAGCTAACTTTATATGGATCAATGTTGGACAAGGCACTTTTTGCAGCCCCGTTCTCTGTGCTGCGCAAGCAGGAATTTCGCGCGGGTACCAATGACCTGCTAATAACAACATCCGCCAAACGCAGCTGTCTCGTGCATTGCCAAATTCCTGGGAATTGTTTGCACTTGACGCGCTCGATTTCTGTCATCTGGGAATACCCGGCGACTACACGACGAGGGAAGCAACTTGGAAACATTAGTCGCTCACTCGCGGCTTAGGGGCGGCTATTGTTCATATTTCTGACATATCGGTATTGCGTCGTCACGCTCTCGGGCTAGTTCGTACATTGGTAGAGAAATATTCTTACGGCTGATAGGACGAAGACGTCCTAGCGAGATTCTATTCCTGAACGAGAAAGAATCGTAGATATATTTCTATGAAAAAAAAAAAGAAAGGAAGAATCACCCTCTTTTCGTCGGTAGGATTTCTTTCTTCCTTCTCTTTTCTCGAAATGTTTCATCCTTGAAATCATCCTTGAAAGAACGTAAATTCACAATTGATACAAACTAAACTTGGTGGTGAAGATATATATTTTCGTTACGCAATTTTACTTATAAGAGGGAATACTAAGTAGAAGTATAATTTCAATACGGAGACGGGAGAAAATATTATGTCGGCGGGTCGGCGATGTTCTTGCGAGCCGAAGCGGCCGAGTTTGTGATTATTGTTAAAGCGCTTTTTACACATATGTATATTCAGTCTGATTATTTGTTCCCAGCTGTGTGTTCGGCCGACGCGGCGGAGAACACGAGCGGAACGCTCGTTTTGCGAGTGACTCGCGAACTTGGCACGGTAGGAGCACGTACGTCGTGCCAAAAATAGCATCGGCGTGTGGCGATTAAGCCGTTAGAGGAGCGAACGTTTTTGCGTCGCGACGCCGTCGTCGTCGCGCTCTCCGGGGAAACCCGTCGAAGTCACGACGCCACACACGCGACAATAATGCGTGTTGCGTGCTGCTTCGCCGTCGCCTGTCGCCTGAGAGAGCGGAAAGTTAAATGTTTACTATTCTTGGCTACAAAAAGAAACATCGGCAGAGAACTTAACAGGATGTAACTTTCGCAGAAATAACTGCTAACTACGTCGGCGAGTGGCATTTTATATCTTGCGGACTTTCGTCTTGCGAATATTCGCGAAGGAAATTTATTTACTCTTTGGATTGTTACATAAATATAGCTCCGAGATGAGCCTAGATTTGAGACGAGTCGCGATACAGACGCACCGTATAAACCAAAAATCGTATGCAAGCAACATTTATATGATTTAATAAAAATATGAACTTTGTATCGCGCGTAAAGTATTCATGATGCGATTTTTTGAGGAAACTATTTAACTTATTCGAACTATTCAACGAAGCAAAGAATGCCCTTTTAGCTTTTGATAGCACATAATAAGAAGGGAACACATTGATGTACGAGTTTGTTAAGCAACAAATAGAAAGCTACGTGTCCTTTTTCTAAAGATATCCTTTATAGTTTCGTCTGCTGTATTGATTGAATCATACTTGGAGAATAAAATATATGTTTGATTGATTATTTAATTCTCTAAAGGCTCGTCTACAATAGCTGTAAGAGTAAGGCTGTAAGGCTGCAACGTAAGCTGTCAGCGAATGAAAATATTTCATTTCGTGTCTTGCAACCTTACAGCCTTACTCTTACAGCTAATGTAGACGAGCCTTTACAACCTCGAAACTGCAGTAAGGAAAATGGCGGCTCGTAGCGGAGACCGGAACTAATTTTAGCCAAGACTCGAACCATTAGCAGGTCTAAGAACAATTGACGGATTTATGAAATTTTTATAGCACCCTTTTTATAAATAGCGATCGACGATACATATCCTACTTTATATAAACTTTTTTATAGGCGGGGCAGGATTTATAATGGCTGCGTTCGGACATCCACTGCCAGCACTGAAAATCTATAGTATACGTGACACAAACTATGTATTTTCAGCACTGGCAATGAATTTCGGAACGCAGCCATTATTGATTGCTGCCAAAGCGATTTGAATTTGTGTTAAGCCAGCGGCACACGGTGCTTGTTTTTCGTGCTGGATTACTTGCTGGATGAAAATACTGCGTTCTGATTGGTACTTTTCCATCCATCTTCGGAAATGTACCAATCAGAATACAGTATTTTCATCCAGCAAGTAATCCAGCACGAAAACAAGCACCGTGTGCCGCTGGCTTTAGATATGTTACAGACCCGTTATTTTACAAGTCAAAAATAACGGGTTTAATCAAGACTTTAGTCGGGACTCAAACCCTTTTAAAATTTTAGCCGAGACTCAAACCCTTTAAAAAAATGTTAACCAAGACAAACCCTTCTTGGTTAAGGCCTGCTGGTCTATAATAGGTGTTGTAAGCTGTAAGCCGTAAGAACTGACCAATTATAGCCGATTATTTTTGTAATACGTCGACTGTGAATCCTCCATTACGGCTTACAACTTACGACACATATTGTAGACCAGGCCTACGTCTTTAATAGTTCTTTAAGGCTCGTTAATGGTTCGAGTCTTGGCTAAAATTAGTTCCGAGTTCCGCTATGAGTTGCTATTTTTCTGAACGGAAATTTCAGGTGATACAACAAAATGATCGATCAGACGTACATTTTATTTCTCAAGTAATATAAGTCTACGACAAGTCAGACGGACCTTTATTTTTAAAGTATAATACAACAATAATTAGCCAATTAATTGCAATTATCTGATCAGCTTGTATAGAAATGTGTTAATATGAATATATATGTTTTATATATATTATTCCACGTCCATATAATTACACGTGTTTATTTTTTGTCTGTTAATTAATTAATTAATAACTATTTCTAGATTTATTACTTACCTTGTTATTTTATTCGAAAAAATATATCAGAAAACCCGTGTATGTAACAAATAAATATGTGGAAAATAATGCGAATAATGCAAAAAATGGAAACTTATTTAATATGAAATAAAAATAGGTTACTAGAAAGAAAGATTGAACTTGAGATCTTTGGACTCTGACTCTCAAGAGTCTTACCATCCGCGTAGAGATTATTAATAACTAACGTTAATGATAAATCTCCTATTTTTTCAAAACTTACACATCTCTCCAAACTAATAATTAACATTGAATATATACCAAATATATGAAATATAAACGTTACTTGTGTATAATTTTTTTACGCAATTCTCGAAAAACTCGGTAAAAAATGTTGACATTTGGTGAAGCTCTACCCATATTTGTGTGATATCTTAAGAAGTAAAATGTATATTTTCTAAAATATTTCTATAATTATAAGTTTCAAGCTCTGAAACGCTCGCCGGGTCAATTTATTATTATAATTTTCACGGAACTTACTTAATCCTTAAACTTAATTAATTGAATATATCGCGATGCAGAATAGTAATCGCTTAATTATCGTAGCGTAGCGTGTATGGCGTGTACGCGTAATTTGTAATCACCCGCACATTGTAAAAATCATAGCTCACGAAGATATCCCAATGGCCGTCTTGGATCCCTCGCCAGAAATTCGAAAAGCGTCGCGAATTATATTCGCGCGACTGCTCGTCGTTACCCACGTGACTTACATAATGTGCTCGCTAAAAATATGAAAGTAGTAATACGAGCGCACGACTAGCTGCGAGTTAGTCTTATTATTGCGTGTCGCAGTAGCAAGTCGTCGATGAGCGAAAGTCACTGAAACCTGAGGTGAGTCATATGAGGGGGCACCCCTTAAAGGGATCCAGCATCAACCCTCTATCGGAGATTCATTGACCGTGAGATGAGAAAAAAATAATATGCAATTAATTCGTGCTCGTGCAATAAATCGGAACAATGCGGCGGTTCGAATGCTCGACTCCCCCCTCCCCCCTCCCCACCCACTGAGTTTATATATACGTCAGTCGTTACGTATGCATGTAACATTCGAGGCGTTAATTAGATACGAGTCATTTAGCATTCGCGATCGCGACGAGCGGTCGTCGTCGGGATAACGATTATTTTTCATAAACGCTGATGACGCGCGCGTGGTATATTTCTCTTTTTCTCTTTCATTTTTCTTCTCGCCCCTTTCTTTTCATTCGTCGGAACATAAAATGATAAGATGGCGAAGGAGAGGAAGGAGGAGAAGTCTAATATTTATTTGATGTCATGCAGACGTTTGAAGTTCATAGTACAGGGACCATGATCTCGGAGATTCGCCGACGGGGGGTGTTCGGGGGTTCTCAATATGACGGTTTTGTCGGTTCGATTTGTTATACGTATCTTCTTTCACGTTTATTTCTTTTCGTGAGAAGTAGCCTTTTCTCTGTCTTCCCGGGCGATCTGAACGTTCCGGTTCAGTCAAGAAGAATTATTTTTCCTGGGAAGGCCATGTACACACGAATCTGGTTGAGCTTCTCAGATAACAAATCGTACCGAAGATATTTGAGTATATGATACATAATATATGATTGCGCCACCCGAGGGCAAATAAACAAACCCAGTGGAACAGAAAATTACGCGATCAAGTCGAGGCGGCAAGGAAGTGACTGTGAAGCTCATGTTTCGAACATGGTCTGATCATTTCCTCATCATTTTCACGTTATTGTGGGCCGTTATATTGTGCCAACTTCTTGCTGAGTTAACTGATCGTTAAATCATATGTGTGTCCTTCGATTTAAACGAAGACAGACACATGATTTAACCATCAGTTAACTTACCAAGGCCCTGTGACTTCCCTGAGCTTATCTAGGAGATCTGTCGAGAGGGGTTGGGCCACGCGATTGCCAGCTGAGTAGCTGGCGCCTTCCATCGAAATGTAATCGAGCGTGAGAAAACAAGATTCGTCTGGAGAACCACTGATTATCGACGACCGTCTCTCTCCCGTCGTGTCATCCCGAGAGAGATAAGGTGAAAAGAAATAAGCATGCGCCTGCGTCTGGAAACGGTCCGGTGACATCGCAATCTCCCGCAGTTTCCGCAGTCGAAAAGAGAGGAGCGCTCGGAGGAGTCGCGGTGTCCGAGAGCTGCGGCACGAATTCGATAACATCGCCTTGTAATAATTTTTGATCCGCACGTTTCCGTGCTTGGGAGGCGACAGAACGCGTTTCTCGAGAAATCGAGACTCAACAAAACTACGAGAGGTACACTCGATGGTCGCGGACACGGAGAGGAACTCGCTGGCGCGTCTTCGGCAGTCTTGCAAAGTAACTTTGGTTGCTCCAGCTTCTTGGTGAGTCAACTGATAGTTGAATCACATGCTTGTCTCTCTCTCTCTCTCTCGTTTCTCCTTCAACTTGGACAAAGACAGACACGTGTGATTTGACTATCAGTTAACTTACCGAGGGCAGGTTGTCCCAACCACCTCGGTAAGTTAACTGATAATCAAATCATACGACTGTCTTTCGTCGAAATTGAAGGGAACGCAAAGAGAAACGTAATTTAACTATCGATTAACTTACCAACGAGGAATTGGAACAACCCGCCCTCAGTGACCTTAGTGTCTCCGAGCGGAGTTTGACCTCGTCGCCTCGCGCATTTCACATCTTGCGGAGCAGACCTCCGAGCGAATCCAAGCGCTTCCTCGACCGTTCATAAAGACGCGCCAGCATCTTCCTCTTTTAATCCGCAACGACATCGTCGGCGGTCCCCAGGTGGCGCAATCACTATCGAACTCCACTTCGCCGCAGCGGCGGTTCGAATTTGCACTCTCTTCCTCCTCCCGCCCCTCTCCTCCCCGTCAGCCCCGTTGCCCGCGGCGGTCGCAACGTGCCTGCTGATTGACGCGAGTGTATGTGCGCGTGCGATTCGCGTCCTGACCCTCGAGACTGTCGAGAACGATCGAGCGCAAGTAACATGAAGTGGTAGGGACGACGGTTGAACCGTGTTCGCGCACAGCAGATTGCAAGGGAAGTGGGTGAAAAGCGAGAGGAAGACGGGAAGCTCGACAACATCGTCAGCGGGAATAGCAAAGAGACGACGACGACGACGACGACGACGACGACAAAGACGGCAACGACAAAACGATAGACGAAGGAAGAGGGTGACTGCTGACCATGTCGCACGCACGTCTGCGAGGCGCCGCTATCGTCGGTGGCTGGTCGTCGAGAACGTCGACGGCGGCGGCGGCGGCGAGGAGACAAACCGGCGGTTGCGCTGGCGGGGCGTTAATCGGCCGAGGAGTAGGGACAACGGCAGTGGGTAGGCGCGCCGTTGGCAGACCACCGGCGGCGTCCCGCTCGCCGATGTTGCTCCAACCGTTTATTTCCTGTCGCGGCATGGCGAGCACCGAATCCAGCAAGGTCCTCACCGGGGACAACGTCTTCGAGAACCTGCGCAGGATGGAGTACGCGGTGCGGGGGCCGCTGCTCCTCAGGGCGCTGGAGATCGAGAAGGAGCTGCAAAAGGTAAGGTAAGCCTCAGGGAAGAACGCGAGAGAGAGAGAGAGAGAGAGAGAGAGAGAGAGAGAGAGAGTGAGAGAGAGAGCGAAAGAGAGAGAGAGAGAGAGAGAGAGTGTGGATGAAAGGATGACGGGGTTGGGAAAACGACGCGTCCAGTGTCAAACTCAAGGTTGCTATGGTGAAGTGCCCTAAGCGGTGGTCAAGGAGAGGGAGGGAGGGGGGCGTAACGGGGGATCGAGTGGTTTTGGAGAATCGACGAGGAAGGGAGGCAATAATTGAGCTGTCGGGCTACCGCGAAATATCACGAACGAAAGGTCGCGGCGAGGATCGAATGTGTGACTCGATTGAACAATGAAAAAATAATAGTTGACTCGTTTCCCCTCCCCGCGTTTGTGACGTCTATGCTAATGCGATGAAAAGAGGAGAGACGAAGCAACTGTTCGCGATCGTTCAATATGGAATCGCAATCAGTCAAAGAAAACCGATGTCTTCGTGTTTGTATGTATTCTTTCTTAATGTATATTTTCTGACGTTTGAAGAAGACGTTCGCGAAGCATGAACGAAGAACGATCGAAAACGATTAGAAAGACAGAGAGCGAAGGAGACAGCGCGCTTATTTTCTGATGCTTTATCTTGAAATATGTGCCACGTTACGTCAGCGCGCGGCTGAGAGATAATTTATGCCGCGATTGGAGTTGAAACATTCAGGTTTTCGAACCCTGTCGAACTCTTGAAGTCGTATTTTCCGACGAAGAACGGATTACGCGTCGCAGAGTCGAACGAGAGAATGTCTCCTCAGGTACGATATGTGATATTGTTCTAACAAAGCTAAGACTGCGGATAGAAAATCAGTTAATCAATATTATGCGTGTCTCGTGCCTGTTGTGATTCAGGAATTTTAACACGTTGACTGCCACGGAATTTTTCACGATTCCGGTCTAAAGAGCCAATTTGATTTAATCATGTTATATTATTAAAGACTTTAATAATAATACATAGTAATAATCAAAAAGCTTAAAAAATGTTTTTTTTTTTAAACATTTTTTATTCTCTTTCCTGAGGCCATCTATTCATATTTACACTGTTATGCTACGAGTTTCCTCGTAGCTGTACAAATATGGCAAGTAATAAAGGGACGAGATAACTCGTAGTTAGGTCCTCGTCTTGTGGTGCGATTCTGTAACTCGTTATTGGAGTTAACGACAGTTTCGTTATCGTTGCGCAGCTTTTCTACAGTATACAAAAGCTGCGCAACGATAACGAAACTGTCGTTAACTCCAATAACGAGTTACAGAATCGCGGTACTGGGCAAGTAAACAACCTACGAGATATCTCGTAGTTGGCAGTCAACGTGTTAATATCAGTAGTTGAATCGAAAGCTGAACTGAATCACACTCACCGTCGATCGTCACTGGGCAATCATTCGATTGACGTGCACGATGACTCGCCATGGCCGCGACTCGTTATCGAGGCATCGAGGAAACAACACTAGTATAAATATACGATAACATATCGGGTTGTGATATAGAACGTCGCATGGCGCGTCGTATAATTGCAATTGATGAAACCAGCTGCGAACGTTATCGATTCTCCTGTTGATTTCCGCGCGTCCAAAGCGTAATTCGCGCGTCAATTGCCTCACGCCTTGATGGTAGCTTCATTTTATTATGACTAAACGAGCAATATCCCTTGTCGTGTCTGTTATCTTTATGCGCGTCCAATAACGTGCTATTTGCAAAAACTGATAAAAATTTCTCGGCAGAAATTGCCCGGCGGATACAATATGTGAAACGTGCTGTATTTTGACCGTTGAAAGTTACGCCTTAAAAATAGGAACGTCTACCTAAGCAACGCGAACGTCTGGTATTTGCTGGAGAAATATGCATGTTTTATCACATCGTGACGCTATCGCGCGCTGCGTGTACATTGATATGGGATAATCGCATTGTCATTGAACGCGCTCTTTTCAGCTTCGTATACAATTGCATAACAGTCGTCAATTACGCGCGGCTACGCTAGGTGATTTAACTATTTAATCTGCGGGTAACAAAAATATTCTATTCAATTATTTGTACATGTACATTGTACATTCAATTATTTGTACATGAAAAACACTGGAAAAATTAACATGCAAGAAGAAGATAAAATTATGTATTATCTTAGATTTCTTCTATCTTTTTTTTTTTTTTTATTGAAAAAGAATATATATAAATTATGATACAAGTATGTTAAAAGCAAACGCTCATGCGCAACCTCTGCATTCGAATGGGTGAGGTGCGTTTATTCTCCTAGATTAGGCAAATTCACGCGGTTTATTAGCGCGCGAATACGCGAGCTCGTTATTCCCACCTCTATTTGTTTGCTTGACGCGTCATGTCTCACCCAAACATCGCATCGTTAAATCATGATTGTCTCTGTTCACAGGGCGTGAAGAAACCTTTCAAAGAGGTGATCAAGGCCAACGTGGGAGACGCCCATGCGATGGGCCAGCAGCCCATCACGTTTTTGCGGCAGGTACTGACCCTGACGGTTTCCCCGACTCTGTTGGACGACCCGAGTTATCCGGAGGACGCCAAGGCACGAGCGAGAACGGTTCTTCATGGTTGCAAAGGTGGCAGCGTGGGCTCGTATTCGGAGTCCGCTGGCATCGAATGCATCCGCAAACACGTCGCCCAGTACATTCAGAACCGTGACGGTATTCCCTGCGACTATCACAACATCATCTTGTCAAACGGCGCTTCCGACGGCATCAAGGTGTGTGGATTTAACGCCTCGTTATGTTCTTCGCGCTGTTCTTTGCGACAAGTCTGAAGTCTAAAATCAGTGAATACCGTCTTAAATTGATGGATAAAGAGATGGAGAATTGTTGATTGAAGATTGGAAATTTGATGAATCAGGAAGAAGAAATTGAATTTATAGTTGATTGAAATTTCTAATCTAGAATTTTCAATCTCCGATCTGAGCTAATTTGATACCGGTTTAATATGTGCTCGTCTAAAGTGACCGTCTTCTTCTGGATCTGTTTCTCTTCTGAGTAAAAGAAGAGTAAACAAAAAGCAAGAGTCACTGTGCTGGAAGAATTGATATTTCGTGCTATTCTCACATCTGTTTCCTCCTCTCTTGCAGTCATTCCTGAAATTGTTCAACGAAAAGATCAACGGCAAACCATCCGGTGTGTTGGTGCCGATCCCGCAGTATCCTCTGTACTCTGCGACACTCGCGGAGTTTGGCCTCGTTCAGATCGGATATTACCTCGACGAAGACAACAAATGGTCCTTGGACATAAACGAACTGGGACAAGCCCTGAAAAAATCCAAAGAAAAGTGTAATCCTCGAGTATTGGTGGCAATAAATCCGGGTAACCCGACCGGACAGGTATTGACGCGCTCAAACATCGAGGATATCATTCGCTTCGCCCACAAGAATCACCTCTTCTTACTCGCCGATGAGGTCTACCAAGATAATATATATGACAAAGATAGCGCATTCCATTCTTTCAAGAAGGTCATGATGGAAATGGGTGAGCCATACTCGAAGATGGAGCTCGCATCGTTCATGTCTATTTCAAAAGGTACGCAAAGACGTATGAAATTAGAATATAGATTCTTGCTGAGTATAAAGCGAGAAGTATTTTAATCGAAACATTGCATATTACGCATTTTAACTGAACGAAATTAAAGTTCATGATCAAACAATCGTCGCTGATTTATCAGCTTAATTAAAAATCGAACTAAATGTTCGAACAAATATTTCGAACCAGAGATTGTAAAATTAATTCTCAAGAACTCATCGATGAAATGTTTTGTTCACAGGCTACATGGGCGAGTGCGGTATCCGTGGTGGTTATGGTGAGATCATCAACATGGATCCGCAAGTAATGACAATTTTACTGAAATCGATCTCCACGATGCTGTGCCCTACCGTTCTCGGCCAGGTCGCGATGGATGTCGTGGTGAATCCGCCACAACCGAACGAACCGTCGTATCAGCTATTTCAAAAGGAAAAGGCACATACGCTGCGATCTCTCGCTGAGAGGTCGCAGCTTGTCGTTGATACACTCAACAGTATTCCCGGATTTAAGGTGAGTCATCTACGAACTGGACTTGACCAAGCTCGATGTTATCTCACCGTATACCTTTTATCTTTCAGGCGAATCCGGCAATGGGTGCGATGTACGTTTTTCCGCGCTTCGAATTGCCGCCGAAAGCAATCGAGGCAGCAAAAGCGAAGGGCCAGGAGCCAGATGTTTTCTACGCGTTCAAGCTGCTGGAATCCACCGGGATCTGCGTGATCGCCGGCTCAGGCTTCGGCCAGAAACCCGGCACATACCACTTCAGGACCACTATCTTGCCACAGAAGGATAAAATCAAAACAATGCTCGAAAGTCTGAAGCAGTTTCATGTGAAATTCCTCAAGGAGTACAGCTAAACCAGATATCTGACAGAAACGGAAATTAGGAACGTGGGAGGAAGCGCTATATGACTTTGTGCATACCCGTGTGAGAACTAGTTTCTCATTCGAGCATCGAGAATGTGCAATATTTTTATTACGATCAATATCCGATGTTGAAGATCGTCAATCTTTGCGCGCTCCATTATTAACGAATTGTATAGAAATTATCTCACATTCTGAAAAATTGTATGTATAAAATGTAAATCATCACTAAATAACATTCGAATCGTGTAAATATTTTTAGCGTCTCGATATGTTGTTATCGTTGTGTCGATGACGATTAATGCGTATAATGGATTTCGCGGTGTACCATTAATAAAAGGAGAAACAGAACAAAAAAATCTTAATTTCAGGTCTGTCGCGAGCGTCTCCTCGACGATCATGTTAAATGATCGTATAGCGAAAGCAACTTCTTGCTTCTCATGATACATACATATCTTATCACTAAGCCGCTATTTACAACATCTACAATTGTTCGAACTGATCAGAGGTCCGCAGCGAGCCTTTCTATTTCCTCGACGAAGAACTGCATGTCAATCTCGCTTAGTCCCGAGTTCTGCAGCACGAGCCTGAAAAAGTTCGGCGTTCCTCTGAGCGGCTGATAAGTCATTAGCATCGTCCCGGCACGCACCATGCGTTCTTTGATCATCGGCGCGACCTGCAATCGTCCCGTCGACTCGATTAACGGTCAAACAAGTAACAATTGAACTTGCTTCATTAGAAACCTGAATATTCGAATCTTTGGAATTTTGGAACACCGTCTCGTTGATCGATTGACTACTGTCTCATTGATTTATATAAAACATTATATCTATGATGAATTGCACATGACGAATCAAGTAAGTGACCAACAGTGGCCGACGTTATAATTGTTTGATTTCAAGATACATTTCAAGAGCATTTGTTATACGACTGAGAAAGTTACCTTGTGTATCGCCTGGTCCAGCTGTCGGCCTGCCAAGTCTCTCATCGATGGTGGGATATACCGGAAGCAGACATTGGTGCACTCCGGCTCGGCAAGCAAGTGCCAGCCATCACGTGTTCTCACGAGGTCTGCGAAATAACGCGAAAGCGCGAACACGTGATCCACGTGTTCCTCGAGTCCACGAGTACCCTTTGCCTTCCACATGTACCAAAACTTAACCACGTCCGCTCGGCGGCCGCACTGCACGTGTCGGTCGCCACAGTCGTAGGACGAGTCATAGAACTTGTCGTTCTGGAAGAGGTAGCTCGCGCCGCAACCGTGCGCTGACTGCAATAAGCCTGCAATATGCCGAATTGAATTTTGTTAATTAAGAGATCGTACAAAAACTGTGATATATATCATAGCAGCGTGATAAAACAATTAAACAGTATTATTTTTTGCTGTTCGGTCTTCTCTCTCTCTTTTGTATCCGTCTTTGTTATTAAAAATAGATGCCCGAAATGATACGTTGGCTTATTCCAGACTGTTGCTCGAGCTTTTTGCATGTTAGCAACAATTCTTTGTTGCTAACATAACGAAGTTGTCATTAACATGACGCTTATTCGTTTGACATATTGAATAATATGTGTAACTAATTGAAGTATATTATTATTAATTATAGTTAACCTTCGTGACGCAGCAGCAACGTAGAGCATTGCTGAGGCGCAGCGAGCAGCTTGTGAGGATTCCAGGTGATCGAGTCTGCGAGTTCGACGCCATCCAAAAGACGACGATACGTCCTGGAGACGAGAGCGCCGCCACCCCAGGCAGCGTCCACGTGGAACCATAAACGGTGCTTCCTGCAGACTTCGGCGATGTCCTTGAGGGGATCGAACGCGCCTAACACGGTGGTACCCGCAGTACTGGATACCATCAACGGCACAGCACCTTCTCTTGTGGCACGAGCGATCTGTGCCTCCAGATCGGACACCAACATTTTACCCCTAGAGTCGACCTTGACCGAATACACGTTGTCATAGCCGATGCCCAGGAACGCGGCGAGCTTCTTCACGGAGTAATGCGCGTCTTCTGACGTAAAAATCACTAGCCGCGGCATCTGCGACAGTCCGGTTTGCTTCATGTTGGGGTATCTACGTGGTTAGACCGACAGAAGTATTTATTTATTTATTTATGTGAAATTTGTGAATTCTAAGATGAGAACAAAAACTAACTAACTAAAACTAATATTTTGTGTCGTATTAATATTTTTATGTATTATTTTATTTGTTTATATGTATTTATTTTATTATATATCAATATATTTTATACACATATTATGTATGTGTGTGTGTGTGTGTTAACATTTTATATATAAATTTTATTCTTACAGAATCAATACACAATTACCTATGATGGCGCGCCAAGTTGATAGCGTATCCGTTCGCCATGGAGCCGCCCGGACAAAAGAGACCCTCGCCGCCTTTCCAGCCAATGATGCGACGCATCTCTCGCAGCACATCCTCCTCCATCAGAGAGAATACCGGGGATACCTCGTAGGTGTAGACAGACGGATTGAGAGCGTCGGTCAGCCATTGGCCCAGCAACCCGTATGGATCCAAACTGGAGAACAGCTGATTGACGAAGTGCGGATGACCTGTCTTTACGCTGTACTTGATGACGTTACGCGTCAATGCCAGCAGCTCTTCGTGGCTAACGCCTTCGGCCGGCAACGAGAAGTCGACCACAGACCGCAGATCTGAGGGATTCATCCATTCCACCACTCGCTCCTTGCCGGAAGTGGACTGTGTGCAGACGAAACGTGTTAATTAACACAGTGACTCAATACGGTTTCTACGGCTGTAAAAAACCGCGTTGTATTTCTACGAATCCGTAATTCTTTTTTGCTCGATTAAGAGTCCTGGGTATACCGGAGTGACGAGATCAATTTGTCTGTACTGGACTCTACGAGGAACTATATTGTGCGAACGCATTTTCTTACTACGAGTTCCGTTTCTTTTTTCCGTGTCCCTGGTCGAACACCTGTATAATTTCCGTCTAGTTTGTCGAGAAACGGCGCATAATAAACTGATCAATACTAGTGGTTTAATAGCCGCGTCATTTGTAACATGATAGCACTAATGCTACCACTACTCACCAGTATGTATCACAAGCGGCGTAATTACGCCGCATTTGCGATGAATGGAGCGGCATTGAACATAAAAATGTGACTATGCGCTAATCACTTGCGCCAAGGTGCGAGGTATATCCTCGGGCCGAGCAATTTGCGCAATAATGGGGATTCTTACGCCATTAACGACCAGTAATGGTAAAAACTAGCAGTGTGAAGTATGTATGTGTATGTGTAAGTGGTTGTAGTATTTTTTTATTCCTTGCAACATGGGTTTTTACGAGAGAACTTATTCATCGGGGATTTTTTATCTTAGATTATCTCCTTTACATTCTCGTTACATTACGAAACCGAAGATCTATTCCTTTCTCTCACCTCTCTTTCTGCGCGTAATATTGCATTTCACATTAGCTTTATGATGCGTAAATTCAAGGCCCTGTAATGTGTACACGTAAAAAGAAAGTAAGTTTGCAAATGTCACCCCATATTTGGAATAATTTTGCACGATTACACGAGAAAGAAGAATGTTGCAATAATTTTACTGTTTTGTTATATTTATTTTATATTATTACATATTACATATATTTTTCATGACCAATTATTATGTAACGATAAATAAGTATAATATATTACATGTTATACATATATTATACATATATTATACATATATTATAGTAGATATATTATATATATTTATTATATATATATAATATATATATATATATTTCTTCTCAGAAAGTATTTTTACTTCTAATATAACAAAATATATCGAATTCTTGATATGACATCTTCTTTTCTTTCTAGAATTATTCCCTAAGAGTTGACGCAAGGGTTGTGCAAACACTTTCTTTATCTTTTTACCCGCAAGTGTCCGTAGTTGCAGATTATCTATTTTAATTATTCAATTAAAGGCGACACACACACACACACACACATATGTGCACATACCGTTACTCACCTGGAACACCGCTTGCTGCAACACAAGCTCGAAAAAGTCTCTAAAAAGCTTCTCGTGGATGTCCCGACGAGGTATGCTGCGGAAATTCCGCTCCTCAACCCTGCTGCTTTCCAAATCGTCGTCTACCGTCGCTCCTGGAAGGAGTGAAGATGCGAGATTTTGCAGTCCTCCGGACATCTTTCGCTGGGACAAGGAGGGACTTATTCTTCCCGGTTCTATCCGCTCCAACGACTCGTTGGAGGTATCCTCGTTGGCGGGCATAGTTTACAACAGTATGAACCTGCAAGAACGACGACGGTTTCCTTTATACGTATTAATTCCCGCGGATCAAGGACGTCTCCCTCCAGTGCGCGCTTTTCTGCGTTTGCGACGGTGTTTCGTCGATCGGATTTCTGATATCTACTTCTGGAAATACCCGGAAGAACTTCCGGAGATAGTTTTTCTTTGTTTTCTTAACGGATGCCGTCGAGCCGACTCGCTGGACACTGTCTGGACGGACACTGTCTTAAAACCTCTAAAAAAATAAAAAATATCGATGTATATATGTATGTGTTAAAAATAGAGAATAGGAAGAATGTGTGCTATATGCCGAATGCAAGTGAAGATAAGATAAATATCCGATTGAGATTTGGTACGTATTGGGAATAATAAAAAATCGACCTGTATCTTGAGTCATTCGCGATCTTTTCCTCTCTGTCAAGAATATAATAAATATAATAATAAAACCTTGAATATATGACGAATCTCTATAAAACATGAAATTAAGATAAAGTTGTAGATATAATTTTTCCTTGTAAGATGTTTAAGTAGCAAAAAAGAAAAATGTTTAGAACGAAGTTTTTTTCAATTAAATCTTTAAAAAAAGTTTATAGGTATTTCTATAGGCTCAAAATATTATATAATAAACATGTAATAAATGTAATTAATATTAAATTTGAAACATACATAATAATATATAAAAATATATAATTTATAATTGTGATTCATTAGTTTAATAAATTCCGATTAATATGCTTATTTTATAGCAAATAAATTAATGAGGAGCAATTATGCAACTATCTTTCGCGATTTCTTGCGACCATGACAGAATACAGTAGGATCACGAAGAGCCTTTGAGTTAAATGTCCCCCCTATCTCTCTGTTCTCATCCTAGATAGCACGGTAAGTTGCATTCTTTGTAACATCAGACATACTTTCCCATAAGAAGTTTCTTACGAAGGTATTGTTTTTTACCAGACAAATTAAAAAGGCTCTCGCAACAAGGTTTTATTTACGACAACCACGATACACCGTTCGCGGTGGAAACATCTATTTTTAACGCCTCAAGAAAACTACTTGTACGCTTCAATAGAAAATCATATGTTTCTCATAGATAAAACACAATAAAAATCTGTTTTGCAACTGAAACAATGTGATAGAACTCTTCAGCCTTTGTCATCTGGTAAAAATTGTCAACTTTGTAGGGATATTCTTACAGGAATAGATTAAACGCGGCGCATAGAATATTCATAGGATATCTCGCGGTAGCACTTTCGCGTTTTTGTCAGTGACTCCGTCCGCGTTTCACGTGCTACGCTGGTAAGGTCACGCACGATTCAATTATTGATAAATTTGTAACAGTCATATTGGTCCGGTGACGATATAGCAAAGAGATTTTATATCAGAACTGTGTCTCTCTCCTGCTTACACCGGGGAAAAGGACACGGAGTGAGGTTGTCGCTCGCGGGCGCGTAAGAACCAAGAACTACGTTCGCATATTATTTACGCTACACTACTCTGTTCACATACTTCGCGCGTATGTAGAGCGTGTTGAAAGTGTATGTTGAAACTATCGGATGTCTTACTAACCTACATAGATTTTTTAGCCGATTTAAAATCGAACTTTTTCTTCAATGAAATATCAAAATGACATTCTCGATATTTCACTAATCAACGATTGAAAGTAAGCTTATTTTGCGACTGAAAAAGGAAATTGAGAATTGAAACTGAAATTGAAAATTGAAAAAGAAAATAAATAACAAACTTGATTTTTCCGTCAATATTATAATTATCAATATTATAAGTAAGATTTTGATTTGCAAAAATTGGTTAGGTAAACGTGAACGTTAAAAACTATAGAGATGCGATTTTTCTTTGCATTATGATGATGAAAAAGTATCGTCGGCCAATTATTCTTACATCCTCTCTATATGTGAGAAAATATACAGACAATTGATAACCAAGTGAATATGAGGATAACTTGGCACGCATGCGAATTGACTATGTGAAAGAAAAGGAAACGAAAAGAAATAGGAAAGTTTGATGCAGCTAATATCATTAAGCGGGTAATACCGAGAGGCATCGAGTTTCCTCTAAGATTTGCTATGCATTTGAAGGAAACTTCACTTTCTGTTCAGCCAAACGATGATGTCATCGTCTGGCGTCTATTCCCAGCTAACGATTATCCCCATAGTCACGCAACGTCAAAATGTAATGGGATTTACCCGGTTGTAGAAGAACGATCTGGATTCCTCGACGCCAGATTGCTACGGAAAATATATAATTAAGATAGAAAACGAAATGACATATTCACGAAATAATTTTTATGAACTGACATAATTTATTTTTTATTTTTTCATGAACAGCTCTTATATTTTTAATTATTTAAGATGGTATTTTATAAGAAAACGATAAACCTCTTTGCAATAATTCTGTAAAGATTTTATTTTGATTTCACACGATCGAAAAAACCATCATTATTTAGTTTATAAAATTGCAGATATATTCCTATAGACGAGAGAAATTACACGCAATTTATACGTGAGAAGATAATAATAATAAGATAAAAATATATGAGGACATAGAAATTATCAAAACTAAATTATCAAAATATATTATATAATATATATAATTATAAATAGAATAGTACGCGATGAAAAAACAAGGTAATCGATCAATCTTACATCAATCTATCATCAATCAGCCTATCATTATATATATTTCGACTATTCCTGGAAAAAAGTAAGCAGTTTCTTTTATGGGATACATGCCACCACCTCTATTCTGTACAAGAAAAAATTAACAAATACTTACTTGACTAATTGTCTACTTGCACTATTGGTAAAAAAAGTTTATTAAAGTTTAATAATGAAGTTTAACGTCCGGTTGATAAAAAGCATCTCGTGAGCATAAATTAAATTCGAGAACATCGAGAAAATCGATTCTCCACAAAAAGAATCGAATGTCGATTCATCAGTCGAATATTGCAGCATTTCGAACTCTAATGGTCTGTTCTTTGTAGCTGCACTGTTGAACTGGTGCAATAAGTTAAAGTGAGACAAATATAGGTTTTCTCACTCTAGCTTATTACACCAGTTCAGCAGTGCAGCTACAAAGAACAGACCATAATTTTCCTTCAAGTTACGCATCTGGAACTCGCTGTTTTGAACGCGTGCTCTTCGTATAGGTTAGGGATGGCGGCTACCGTAGTGAGAGTCTTGTTATTCTGGTACTAGCAACATTGTTGTTCTCGAGTAATGATAATTATCTCGTGACTAGTTTACAATGTTCAAATTCTTGAGGGCACATACTATTTCGCTGCAAAATGCTCGCATCATGTCAATACGATCCACCACACATTGTTCAATGAGAATCTGTTCGTTTTGTAACTATTGCCACTTTACATCACCTAAGCGTACGTAATGCGTGGTATTGTATTATGTATTATATTTGCAATATGATCACAAAACGTATATCTTGATTTTATGAGACCGATCCTTTAAGTGAAAGATGTAGAATAACTCTTGAAATTACTAATATACATATATATATCATAATTACAAGACGTAGTCATAATTTACTTTCATGTTCACATTTTATAAATGAATATCTCAATTTCAAAGTTCATAATAATGAGATTAATGTTTGATATCGATTTAACGATAAATTTATATCATATTACATACTTTAATAACATACTTTTTGTCATAAATAATTTTGCTTTTAGTGATCAAGAATATAGTATTTCGCCGTTATGCAACAATGAATACGGCTGAACTGTACACACCATTAAGAAAGAAGACTAAACGTTCTAAGAAATATGCAGAATTATTAGAAGGTAAATTAATGTAAAAATTATATATAAATATAATAAATATCTAGATATGATACCTAAGTGATTATACAAGTGTGTGTATATATATATATATATATATAGAAAGAGAAAGAGACAAAAAGATAAAACAAAATAATAATTGCTTGTTATTCTATTTTATTAGTAACAGATCAAACAATCGGTAACAAAAAAACAACTGTACAGAAGTTAAACGCTGCTCATATATCTATATTGGTTGGACAGCGAAATACTACACTAGACAAGCTACATAAAATTGGTAGTTCTCATCTTAATAAAAAAACACATACAACACAAGCAACGGAGACCAGCACTAATTTAAAAAATAACTCGGTATATAGTGTAAATATGATTTAAATTTCATTAAGAATCATAACATGCTTGAGATTAAATTTTACTCTAATATTTTGTTAAAAATAAACTTGAAATTTTTATTTTGTGATTATTATAATTTTATCCGTTAGAAGTAGGATTAATTATAAATAAAATTGATTTGTTAAATTCACAGAAAGATAAGCTGGATGATGTGCATCATATAATATTAGAAGAATCTAAAAACAACTTGGAAGATAAAACCATGATTTTAGGGGAACTAGAAGAATCTGGCATAAGTGATAGCGCAACTTTGATTAAGAACACTACTTTTATAAACACATTGCATGAAGTAAAAAGTGAAGAAGAAAATCAGGATGATTTCATCAACAGCAAGTTACCAAAAACTTCAAAGAGTCGGAAAACTTCAGAGTTTAGTAAGATTCCTTTTACAAAAGAGAAAGATTTATTTGAAACGTGTCCTTCTGATCATAACTTGATATCACAACTACTGGCACACATAGATGTTTATAATCATAATGGAATGTTAAACAAAGGCTTTAAATTATTAATGTTGAAGAGAAGTCGACTCAGTGCAACCAAGATTCCCACTACTGCAGTCTACAATCTACTTATAAAAGCTTATGCTTCCAAGTTGCATCTGGGAAGGGTTTCAGAGATCTATAATTTGATGAATGAAAATCATGTACAATTGGACGCGGAGACGTTTGCACTTATGTTTCAAATGATAGGAAACATGAAGTCCCAGACAAAACAGGCAGAGATGATAACGAAAGTAGTTGAAGATATGAATCAGCATGGTGTCTTTTTTGATGACGTACTAAACATTTCGCAAATGAAAGGAACGCAACGTGAAGCCATTTACAAATGTGTCTGTTTGGCATCTCCGGAACACAATGCGTCATATCCAGATTTTGAACGCCCATATAACTGTAAATTATTGCAGAATCTAAAATTGGACAACTATCACAGCCCAGCCAAGGGAGTTGTAACCTTGGATGAACTGCGACAAATGATCCAAACGCAGATTAACACAGAGATGCAGCAAGAACTCGAAGTGAAGAATATCGATAGATTTACAGGAGATGTCAATATTAGGCTGCAGGCAGTAAGTTTGTCATTGTAGAATTAATTTTATTCGTATTTATGTATTGATAGTACTAATTCCATTGCTGATAATCGCCTATTAATCGTGTTCTTCATTTATGTAGATCGAACGAATCGCGGAATGGGAAAAGTCCTGGAAGTTATCTGTGACAGAGGCTTTTGAAAAAAATCTGTTCTACTTGAAACAAAAGGAAATGAGAGAGCAACCCGAATTATCTACGCTTTATCCATTTCTGCAAGTGTTGTCGCAGGAAGAATATGTTGATGCAATCTTACGCGAGATCAAACGCTTGGCCAGATCCTCCGACGCTTATAGCTTCTCTCTAACGTTTGTTTATTTAATATTAGGAAAATACATTTACAAAAAGTACGAGTTTCACAAGAAAAAGGAAGCTAAAGTCACGGACAACATCATTCAAGTCTATAATAAGTATTTGGAGTGGTATATACAGCAAAAACCTACCGACGTTGGCATTAACGGACGTATCAAGTGGCAACAGCTCGCTCAGGAGGTCATGAAAGCTGGTCTTTGCCCTGATATAACAGTCCCGGAATGGCCACGTCACATTCTAGTAAACATCGGCAAATTCTTATACAGTATCATCGTGAACGACGTGAAGATTCCATACGGGATAAAACCAGGTGCACCTGAGCGATTGATACCTGCGTTTTACTTGCTCTTCAGAAATCAGCATGCGTACTTAACGGAGGAGATCAAACCACATCCTCATTTACACAGAACTTTCAGCGAATCTCACCCTGAAACGTTGACCTTCGAAACGGTACTATTGCCGACTTACATTCCACCACGTCCTTGGATCAACACGAATATTGGAGGTTTTCTGTTTTCGAAAACCGATTTTATTCGTGACCCTTATGTGGGAGTACGTATTCTCTCTATGCTGTTGTTACTTGTTATTTGTTATTAGCTTGAAATTTCGCAAAATTATTTTGCTCTCACCGAGTACCGATATGTTTCAAACAAAACAGATGAGTTCGATGTACTTCATTAAAAACACGCCAACGGAGCAGCTTTACCCAGCGTTGGATTGTCTGAATCAACTCGGCTCGATACCGTGGAGAATTAATCAGCCTGTTTTGGATATCTTGATTCAGGCATGTTTTAACAATTAAATCAATATATTATATTCAAAGTTGCTTTATTTTATTTAAGGTTTAATATTGACGAGATAAGATGAAAACTTTAATGTATATATAATTATAAAACAAAATTATTATTATTAGGCTCATGCTTTAATAATATTATTGGTGTTTAGATTTTTAGAGAAGGTGGCTCAGAAGAGCTGAATGTACCTCAATCACCGTTGTCGTTTCCGTTTCTGTCTGAATGGATGAAAGAATTAGCAGAAAAGGAGAAGAGTAGGAGTAAAATATCGACGTTAGCGATACAGCATAGACGCAAGAAAAACGAGATGTATTCGCTGTGGTGCGACTGCCTATATAAATTATCCCTCGCTAATCACGTGAGTCTTTACGTATATATTATAAATATCCGATTTCCACAAGCACATATTCCGCACATCTCTGTACTCTGTATAATATACGATTTCTAGACTAGTATTTCTTGATACAAGGAATCTATGTCTGTAACTTTTGAAATTAGTTAATTAAGAATCTGTTTTTATCTTGCAGTTTAGAGATCAAGTATTCTGGTTGCCGCATAATCTGGACTTTAGAGGTAGAGCATACCCAGTGGCACCTCATCTGACCCACCTCACTTCGGATCTAGGACGTTCATTTCTCGTATTTGCGCAAAAGAAGCCTCTAGGTCCGAAGGGTTTGGATTGGTTGAAAATTCACGCGATAAATTTGACTGGTATGAAGAAACGAGAACCGATGAAGAAGCGGCTGGAATTCGCGAACGAGATACTGGATCTTATCATAGACAGCGCAAGAAATCCTTTGAAAGTAAATATTATATGCATTTGTACTTTGGCCTTTTATTATGTTGGAATAATTTTATTTTCTTCTGATTGTGTCCTTGTATGTGTTCAGACATAATGTACATCCATTTATAATAATCCATAGGGAAAAAGGTGGTGGACAGAGTCCGACGAGCCGTGGCAGACCTTAGCAGCATGCAAAGAAATAGATAATGCTCTCCAGTCTCCGAATCCAGAAGAATATCTCACTGGATTCCCTGTTCACCAGGACGGCAGTTGCAACGGACTGCAACATTACGCCGCTCTTGGTAGAGATCAGATTGGAGCAGAAAGTGTGAACTTGTATCCTTCGGACACACCACAGGACGTGTACAGCGTCGTCGTCGGTATGGTATGTAAAAATGACTTAACCGCTAATATTTATCGATAATATTAACGAAAATTTTAAAATCTCGAAATTTCGTTATCTGCAAGAACTGTGTGCTCTTCCAGGTCGAAGAATTTAGGAAGAAGGATGCTGAGAATGGTGTCGAAATAGCCAAAGTCTTGGAAGGGCATATTAGCAGGAAGGTTATAAAGCAAACTATAATGACTACGGTATATGGTGTGACGAAATTTGGCGCTAAGCTTCAGATTACCAGACAACTGAGTGGTCAGTAAAATTGTCAGCGGGGAAATAAAAAAATATCAGTAGAAAAATAACTTGACTCATATTCGTTTCATTGCGATGTGCAGATATGAAAGATTTCCCTCAAGAGTACATTTGGAATGGCAGTATGTATTTGGTTCAACAAACATTCAGATCCCTACAAACTATGTTCACAAGTGCGAAAGAGATCCAGGATTGGTTTACGGATTGCGCTCGTGTCATTTCGACACGGTGCAACCAATACGTGCAATGGGTGACGCCGTTAGGTCTGCCAGTCCTACAGCCATACAACAAGCGTTTCAAGACGACTACTGCTACTAATGTTTCTAAAATACAGAAGTAAGTGAGTTAGGCATTTTTATTCTCTACGTTTGGATCTACTTCTCTTTGCATATTTATATATTTTTCATGTTAATATATAGGGTGTCCCATTTTAAAGGACCCACTCAAATATCTCAGAAACACTGCGTTAAATCGAAAAATGCTTAAGACAAAAGTTATTTAACTTGAAGGGGGACATAGGACAGCGATAGCATTTTGTTTATAGATGGCTCCATTTTCGAGATATTTACTGATTATCAATTTCCTTAAATGGAAATCCAAATTTTTTATTATATCATCTTTTTCTACCAATTAATTTGAACAACTTCTGTCTGAAACATTTTTTTATTTGCCTAGTATCTTTTGAAATATTTAAGGAAAACTTGGTAACTTTTCCAACATTTACCTTACGATATCTCGTTAATTATTCGTCGAAAAAAAAAATAGTATTAGACTTTTTTACTTTATTTACTATCAAGAATATACTACTATAATAGTGCCCTAACTTTTATTAATTTAATAATTTTGAAATTTCCAAAGGTCGATAAGTTAATAAAAGTTAGAACACTATTAATATATTCTTACTAGTAATTCTTGATAGTAAATAAAATAAAAAAGTCTAATACTATTTTTTCTTTCGATGAATAGTTAGTGAGATAGCGTAAGGTAAATGTTGGAAAAGTTACCAAGTTTTCCTTAAATATCTCAAAATATATTAAGCAAATGAAAAAATGTTTCAGACAAAAGTTGTTTAAATTAATTGCAGATTGTTTAAATTAATTGTAGGTAGAAAAAAATGATATAATAAAAAACTAGGATTTCCATTTAAGAAAATTGATAATCAGTGAATATCTCGAAAGTGGCGCCATAAACAAAATGCTATCGCTGTCCTATGTCCCCTTCAAGCTAAACAACTTTTGTCTTAAGCATTTTTCGATTTAACGCAGTGTTTCTGAGATATTTGAGTGGGTCCTTTAAAATGGGACACCCTGTATATAAATTCTTATTTTTCATACATATTTTCATAGGTATTTAATACGATACGAATTTATACTTGATATTTGCAGAAAACCGGACACTATGAAGCAAAAGAACGCCTTTCCACCGAATTTTATTCACTCGTTGGATTCTTGTCACATGATGCTCACGAGTTTGCATTGCGAGCAGGCGGGCATCACGTTTATGTCAGTACACGATTGCTTCTGGACACATCCACAATCTGTAGAAATTATGAGCAAGGTAAGCGATCATTGATTAACACGAAAAACTGGATTATCATTTGAAGCATTATTAAATAATGTATTAGATATTATTTGGTATTTATAATATAGCAAACGATATTTCATTTGCAGATCTGTCGAGAGCAATTTGTTGCGCTTCATTGTGAACCTATCCTCGAAGATTTATCTCAATTTTTTCATAATAGATATGTAAAACACTTAATGAACGACAGGTGAGTGCTTCGTTTATTTTAAGTGAGTTCGTTTATTTTAAGACTTAGACGATTTTGAAATTTAAAAGTGAAAATAGAAAATTCAAAAGAACGATTAAATCAATTAATGTAAGAAGATGAAAAATTAATGTTTCATTATTCAGATTATTTTATTGAAATTTTAGAATCATGAACCGAAAGGAGGACCTTTCATTACAGGTATTTAAAAAACTACCAACGAAGGGCAAATTTGACATCAATAAAGTCTTGTCATCTCAATATTTCTTCAGCTGAAATTTAGCTATATTACTTTATGTTTCAAAAAAATTACATTTCAATGAGAAATGTAGGAAATGAGAAAGTGAATCACAAGTATCAAGGTGTATTTTTGTAAAAAAACGAAACTTGAACTTATAAGTGGTAACTGTTTAAATATAAAAACAATCACCTTTGATTCAGATTCATTGACCTTCTATTTGATCAATTGATTTATTTAAAAGGCTTTAAATACATCTTTTATCTCGAATTAGATTTATCTCGAATTAGATTTTTAATTATATTTGTAAACAAATGTAAGATATCTAAACTTCTAATTAGCTTCGATACAGTACATGTATTATGCAAATAAAATATTCAAATTGACAAAAGAATAAATTTTTGAAAATGTTGAATGCCCTGTTCCCTTTTGAACATATATTATTTGCATTGTATATTATATATATTCATTGAACATTAAATATACACTTATTATTTATATATGATCAATAATAGAATATAAAAATGTGACTGGTAAAGGCTATCTCACATATACTTTCTGTAAAACATAACAGTAAAGTTTTGACTATTTTGTATTGCTCGGTTTAAGCGTCTATAACTGTAACTATTTGAAACAAACAACATGATTAGTCAAAACTTTATTATTATTACTGATGGAAAGTGTGTGTGATGGTTTTAATTCTGCAATTTGTGAGTATTGTCGGTAATATAGGTCTTCTGTAACCTAATGTACCTTAGTGGTTACCATAACAACGTCCATCAACAAATGTAACCTACTTGCCATTATCTTGATGTTTATAAGTGGAAAAACGTAAATGGAAATATTATGGGAAGAACAAATGGGCATCGCCACACTCAAATTGCGTTCCATCGCGTGCAGACAAGTAGGAAACATAATTTGTCAACGATTTTTGCATGTTATGCAGCACAATAGAAAATACGGCACTTTTTTCGTGCAGTTAGTCGATGAATGTAAATAACACGCAAATGATAAGACTATTGCTTTAAACTTTGAATACTTTGTTGATTTTATGTAAAAATTTTGACTAGGTATTTATTACTTTATCAGCTTAAACAATGTTGCAATATGAAATTGAAGGATGAATCCTGTACATGGAATCTGTTGTTATCCCTGATAAATGTAAAGGTCAAGGATTAGCAAGACTCTTAGCAGAGGTATTGAAACATGCAACTTCAACTCTTAAATATTTCAAAAAACTTTCGAATAATTTTGATATTTAAATCATATACTTTGTGTAGACAGTATTCATATATGCTATAGCAAACAATTATTATATGTACTTACAATGTATCTACAAAAGTATTGCCTTACGATTAAAAAACTTTGATTTATAAAATCATATTATTGGACCATGTGATATTCTAGAGAATCCTAATTTTCTACCTTTGTATCCTGATACTATTTATGAACTGCCAGAACCCAAAGATTTCTAATTCTGATTGTAACAATGTAAAGATTTAAAATCTAAGTTTCTAAAAATTTATTTACTAAAAGTAGGAATTTAAGAATTAAGAAACTTAGAGATTACAATGAATATATTTAAGAAAAAGAATAGAAAAAAATAATTTTACATACTCTATATTTTCTGATGCATATTATTTCAGTATCAGTCCAAGAATTTGAGCAGAAGAAATATATAAGACGAAAAATGGAAGAAACAGAATATATAGCATTGATCGAATGGCATTGTTGCCAGCATTACTACAATGGGATGTTAGCGCAAGCGAAACAAGCTCGTGATGCTTATCCGAGCAGCGAGCGTTTGAAGCTTCTGCTTTGCTTGGCATATGCTCTCGTTGGTAAGACCCACGAAGCCATCAAGGAGAGCTCGAGTTTATTAAACTATGCAGACTTCATATTAGCGACTCTCCATGTGCAGAATACTGCCTATGCGGCCGATGGAAGCACCGAAAGGAGCACTGTGGCTCAGGTGGAAAACAGGATCCGGGAGGAGCGCAGGAAAGCTTCCTGCAACTCACTGTGTCTTGCAGCATCTGTATTATTTCTCTCTCGTCGAGTAGACAAGGCGAAAGAATACATCGACAGAGCATACAAGTTGAAACCGACGAACATGAATGTGCTACTCATCAAAGGATGGGTGGAGGCAAGTTTGAGTTATAGTACAGACAATCGAGAGGCAGAACGCTTTTTCGACTCGGTCCTGAAGGAGGAATTTAAGAACCTGAGCGCATCGTTAGGTCTCGCGAAAATGAAGCAACGTACTAATGATCATTCAGAAGCTATTTCGATAGTCAACTCTCTTATCGTGCGCTACCCCAAGTCAGCTCTACCGCTCGTGGAGAAGATGAAGTGCCTCTTGACCATGAAAGACTGGGAGCAGGTGCTGGAAATGACGAACAGAATATTGTCCGTGGAATCCAACAACTTAGATGCCATGAAGGCAAGTACTGTGGTAGCTCTCTGCAGAGACGGCAACACCAGCGAAGGTGCAAGACAGTTACAACTGTTCCTACGTCACTTGTTACTCGCCGAGCCGAAGAACGTGTTCCTGCTAATCGAGAACCTGCAACTGTTCTCAGGAATCGCATTACAGGATCACGGGATACTCTCGGAACTGACGCGAGCGGCCGAGAAGACGTTGCAAGTGTTAACATCGAACAACGTAGAATTAATGGCGGCACTCGGTGATCTCTACGCTGCTCTAGGCAATGCCAAGGATGCCGAGCACTGGTATAGAAGCACTATACGTGCGGACGAGTCATCTTTTGCAGCTCTCATGGGTCTGGCTCACTGCCAACTACTGGAAGGCTCGGCGGATGCTTTGGACTTGGCGCGTCAGCAGGTGGATTTCCTCATAGAGATACAGTCGCACGCCGTAAACGTGCGACTGCTACTCATGTCGGCGAAGATAGCGTCCGGCGTAGATGGCAGTAAGGCACTCGGCTATCTGGATGCAGCCGCCAATATCTTACTAAAGAATTGCGAAGGTCGTCCCTATGGCTACGAGTACTTGAGAGAACTCAAGCCGAATTTGTGCCTCGAGATCACGAAGCAACGTCTCATGTATTCTTTAAACAAATCTCTGATGAATGACGAAGTGGCCGTTGTCACGGAGAAGGAGCCGAGCGTCCGCTTATTGGAGTTACTTGTAGAGGCTTGTCCAGGTTCCAGCGTCGCGCTTTTGCTACTTAGCAAGGCCAAGATGCAAAGCGCGGACTACGAAGGTGCATTGAGCCTGCTGAGGAGATTGCTGGACACGGTAGAGCCATCCAATGCTCAAGCGCATCTCACGATGGCGCAAATTCTGGCGTATCAGGGCAAGTATCAGCTAGCATCGCAAAGTCTCGAAGTCGGTTTAAGCTACAACTTCAAGATCAGGGAGGAACCGGTCTATCATCTGATTACTGGAATGGTGCAACGGGAGGCTGGTGACCTAGATAGTTGCGTGAAGAGCTGTCAAATGGCCATATCATTGGCCGGCTTGAGCGGTAACAGAAAGTCCGATATGTCCACGTCGGACCGAGCAACGTTATATCTAGAATTAATCGCAGCGTACGGTAAAGCAAAGCGGTTCGCCGAAGCGTTGGCTCTTGTCGACGAGGCGAGGACGAATCTCGCCGGCACTAGTGAGCAAGGAAGAATCACGATCGGCACTGCAGAGGTATATTTGGACATGGGCGAGTTGGAGAACGCTGTTAGCTGCTTGCAAAATATCAATCCAGGACAGCCATATTATTTACAGGCGCATACCAGATTGGCCGAGATCAATTTGAATTACAAAAAAGACCGTCAAGCATTCGCAAAGTGCTTTAGGTACAAACGAATCGACCTCTGTTGTGTTACAATTAGGCGAGATAGATTTTAGCACATTATCATTAACGTTCATGTTTGTTCTACAGAGAATTGGTGGAACATCGCCCCGGCCCGAAAACATACAGTATGCTAGGTAACGCCTATATGTCTATACAAGAACCTGAAAGAGCGATAGAGGCGTACGAACAAGCTCTCTCTCAAAATCCAATCGACAAAGCGGACATTGCGAATAAAATGGGTAAGGCGCTCATCAAGGCACATCAATATGCGAAAGCAATCAATTACTACAAGGATATAGTGAAACAGGACAATTGTGGCGCTCTGAAATTAGATTTAGCAAACTTATACATGAAGATGAAGCAGTACGATAAAGCAGAAGCGACGTTGGTGCAAGAACTGCAAGGTAATCTTGCGCACAATAGAACATTAAAACATAATTATAAATCTTGCTTCAAACAATTAAGATCAATCAGCTATGTTTAGCTGACTATTATATCATGAATTAATTCCAGAAAAATGTAATCAAAATAACGTTTATAAATTGTATTATAATCTTATCTTCTTTTATTTAGACAAACGAGGGGAGATGGACATTCTGAGCCTGGAGATGCGAGGACAAGAGCTATTATTACTGGCCAAAGTGCGCGAGAAATCGGGCAACGTTAGAGGTGCGTTAGCAACATTAAAGGAAGCTAAGGAAAACCAACATAGATACATCCAACGTCTCGCTGTCTCGCCAGATATTGTAGATCAGAGACACGTATTGGCGAACATCTGTCTCACAATGGCCGACTACGCGACAACTTTGCGCAATTACGACGAAGCTATCATATATTATAAAGAAGCCTTATCTCACAAGTCTACGGATGTGAACGCTCTCCTTTCTCTGGCGAAGCTCTATATGCAGGTAAACATGTCATGTTTAAGTTTCAACATTTTAGTGTTTTACCTATAAATTATATTCTAATAGAAATATTAACCGAAAAGTATCGTGTTCAGTTATCAAATTGTACGTTTTTTATAATTAATTTTAAGAACTACACATAGAAAATTTTTTAGATAACTTATTATTGATAAATTTACTAGATAAATGCGTCTTTTGGTTTCTTTATTGAGATGAGTAAATTAAGTAATCATAATAATAATAGAAAATTTTTTAGATAACTTATTATTGATAAATTTACTAGATAAATGCGTCTTTTGGTTTCTTTATTGAGATGAGTAAATTAAGTAATCATAATAATAATAGAAGTAATAATTAATAAATAATAGAAATGTTAATAATGGATTTGTTCGTTAGATGAACAATTTAGACCGATGTGCACAGAACTGCTCGATTTTACTGAACGCCGAACCTAATAACGAGGCCGCGTCCGTGATGATGGCTGATCTCGCATTTAGGAAAGTGGACTTCGACACTGCAGCGTTTCACTTCCGACAGTTGCTGATACGCCAACCAACATACTGGACCGCTTTGGCAAGATTGATAGAAGTGTCACGCAGAACAGGTTTCAAATTTTCCTGGTTCTAAATTTTTATTTTTACTTCTCTTTCTCGAAGTATCATCGTAAAACTAAGTTGACCTTACTTACTTTACCTTAGGCACTATGGATGATCTGGACGAATGGTTGCAACGCGCGCAGACTGCGATGGGCGCTGGGAATGTCGAGGCTGGCTTCTACTACTGTGCTGGATTGTTAAATTGGCGAACGGGTAAGCTGAATTCTGCTCTACGAAACTTCAACTTCGCGCGACGCGATCCAGAATGGGGACAGCAGGCGATCTATAACATGATCGAGATCTGCCTGGATCCCGACGACGACACCACGCTGTCGAATGAGGCATTCAATGACGAGGACGCAGAGTATCAGGACTCAAGGACGATGGCTTTGAGGACGGCTTATCGATTACTTCAGGTATCGTATGAAATTCTCCATTCAAGTCTTCCATTATTATTTATATTAGAAATGAGTAATTGTTATTACTTATAGTTGTTATTCATAATAATAGTTTTCGAACATGATAATGACCTGAATGTGAATGTATACTTGAAATACGTTATTGCAGGAATTGAATCCTAAAGGAAGTCCGCACGAGGTGCTGACTCACAAACTCCTCAGCAATTTCTTCCTGTTAGCCACGAAGCAGAAGTCTAATATTGAAAAGGCTCTACAGGATTGCACCGCATTGGCCAGTCAGGACGCCCTCCGGGATCATGTAGGACCCGCTCTTGGCATGGCGACCGCTCACATCTTATTAAAGCAAACTCCACGTGCCAGGAATCACCTAAAGCGTGTTAGCAAGAACGTCTGGACATTCGAGGACGCCGAGTACTTGGAACGTTGCTGGTTGTTATTAGCGGATATCTATGTGCAATCCAGCAAGTACGACTTGGCAAATGAACTGTTGAAACGTGTGTTGCAGCATAACGCCACATGCGTGCGAGCTTATGAGCTGTCAGGTAAAAGACAAAATGAAGTTATTGAGTTACATTCTGATTATAACAACTATAAATTATAAATTATATTAAAATTTCTATTTACATTATATATATTTGATATGAAGAATTATTATTATCATCGTTGATAATTATTTTATTTATTATTATGCAATACTAAAAAATTGTAAATGAAGAGTATGGATCCCACTGATTATTATTGTTTATTTAATAACCTAGATTGTTGGAATCCTTAGAGATCTGTAAATTATATTTATAATATACATTCATGATTTAACTGTATATTTACTTTTAGGCTACATCGCTGAAAAAGATCAGAATTATCGCGAAGCCGCTACGAGATACGCTCAAGCCTGGAAATGCGGCGGAAAAACGAAGCTCTCTGTCGGCTACAAACTAGCTTACTGTTACTTAAAAGCAAAAACATACGCTGACGCTATTGAAGCTTGTAACGTGGTGTTAAAGCAGAGCACAGATTACCCGAGGATCAGGAAAGACATTCTGGAGAAGTGTATCAATAATCTCCGCACATGAAGTTTGAATTAATTCTGTTTGAACTTGTGTATTAGTCGATCATTTGAACTGTTGTATCATACATTGAATGTGCCCGTTTCTTTTTTTCGTTCCTCATTGAAGATCTAACGGACTAAATCATACATACAGTATAATACAATATCGTAATCTAGCGCTTGGTAGAGAACACGCGTGAGAAATATAGTAAATGCACGAAATGAAATAAATATAGTGAAATATATGAAATCGCCTAACGCGTAGTTAAGTGATTTAAAATTATAAAGATACAAAAGAATAATACAATTCTCGATTAACGGCTGTTTATTGAACTGTTAATCAACAGTTGTTTTGTGATGATCGGTTTAGCGTATGCCTACCGTCCTATGCAGGATCCACGCAGCTGAAGTGAATATCCAGAGTCGAAACGCAATTCACAAATCCAGATACATGATCTGCGTGGCCGACGCCGCGCCGCACATCGCCAAAACACTGGCTATGTACACCACTGCCACAGTACTTCCACACAGACTGACAATCGTGCCTAGGCAGCAAGACAGCAGGAATTGCGCAAGGAAGACCATAGAAGAGACAATAGCGATGTCGGTGCCTAATCCGCGCACGAAACCACCAGTTATCGCGTCCCCCGTTGCCGCGAGAGCGAATGTCGAGGACGCGTGATAATGTGCTACTAATAAATAGGGCATAGTGAACAGCGTGGAGTACATGACACCGGCGGTCCATGAGAAGATGATGACGCCGGCTGGATGTTTCGTCAGAGCCATTAGCAGCATGCCAGCACTGTAGAAGAGCAGGCCGTAGATATAAACCTGTATACATATAAAGAAAGATATTATTCGGTGCAGCCATCACTAAAAAGAAATTAATTATTTATCATATATTAATATACATTACATTATACAACAGGATTATCTTGTAGAATCAAGTACAAGGATGAAAACAGTAAGTAATTGTAAGTAACAAGTAATTATGTAAAATCATCAAAGATTTTTTTTGACAATGCTGTTGATACTCTGGTCTTGTTAGCAGATTTGTTATTCAGATTTTTATTCAACAGAAACCCTTACTTTACGCGCACGGAAACGTTGAATCAGTCGTTCAATGATCAGGGAATAACACGAGCAAGACAACGAGTACATGGACATCCCCCAACAACCAAAACGCACGCCCTCCTCGTAGAGTTTCCGTTCAAGGGTGTTCGCGGATGCTCGTGGATTTCCACCGAACACTGCCTCGCCTACAAAGTCCGTGAAGTACAAAGAGTAGCACACGTGTGCCATCCAGCAGAACAGGTTGGTTAAACACACCTGCCAATTCAACTCGCATTAAATAACTTGAATGTTTTCTAAAATTATGTAACAATATTTTCTAAGTACTGGTCGAGTACCTGACGAAGGCTGCGCGGCATGTAAACGATGGACAGCAGGTACTCTCTCAAAGTTGCCTTCGGGTTCACTTCTGTGATTCCAGCACGTGATTGCGAATCATCGAAGCCGTAGTTCACGTGGCCATCGGAGGCTTGTTCTTCGGGATGTACGGAAGTTTGCAGCGGATTGAGAACGAATTCCTTAATTGATAATTCATACTAGTTTTTAGCAATAATTTATTTAAAACTGTATTCTTCGTATATATTACTGCATAGCAATATTATCTATTAGTCTCCATTCCAATTAAAATTTTTTTTATAATTAAACTTCTTTTTATAATTAAACGATTTGGACCTTTATCATCAAATTATATATTTTGACTCATTAGCTGAGAATAGTATTGTATAAAATTATTGTAAACGCGTTCTCAAACTTACCTCCTTCGAGGAATCAATTTCTTGTTCATCATAGGTTGTGTCGTTGACCGTGCCGTAAGTGTATTTCGACATACTGTCGTCGGGCATAATTTTTTCGCGTTCTTGCTCGTTTTCTAGCTTAGTTTCCTGAATCTTTTCCTAGAGACATAAAGAATCGAAAGCGAAATCAAAGTGGTTGCACAAAAGTAAGACTCACAGCAGATAAGGCAAACCCACATTTGACTCGTCCACTCGATATTGATCTTTTTCTAACACTTCCAGAGGGATTTCTTTGAAGCTCGTAATCGTGCAGAAGACACAAATGACGAAGATGATCGTGATCAGAGTAAAGGTCGCATGTAAATGGCCTCCCAGCATAACACCGAGCGAGGTAGCATCCCAATTGATACCACCCAGACCATAGCCCATGAAGCCTCCCAAGCCTGCCATTATGGTGAACGTGCTTAGACCTCTAGCGTGGTCGTCTGCGAATGTTTGAAACGTTAATACGCAATCGATAATATTTTATTTCAAGATACAGATTATATATCATACCGATTATATGCTATATCGAATGCTGTATTATATATTAAATTATCTTCGTAAATATTTACCAGGTACAGTAACATCCAGGAGATAGGCCCTTGCAGGACTCTGGCAAGCGTCGGCGTCGAAGTCAAGTAGAACCGTGCCGAGGATAGTGAAGAAGATAGCCCAGGAGTGCGAAGAAGCCCTGCTGATCATATCAGGTGCCTCCTCTGATAACAGCTTCGCCGTGGTACGATGCCCAAGAGGAATCGTTTCGTTCGTGTCGGATGGTGTGTCGCCGAATGCATAGCCGATATGTTCACCGTTGGGTATTAGTATGAGACCTGTGACGAACACGAGAGCAGCGAAAATCAGAACCAAGGTAAACACCAAAACGTCATAAGACAATGTGACTAAGGTTGAAGAAAATTTCTGGCTAAATTTTACTATATGTTATTTAACAGATACTACGAAGCTTCTTTTGTCGCCTCAATAGGTCTGTTACTCAAAGGTATCTCGTACTTGCCTATGAAAACGCCCAAAGCTAACAGGAGAATGAAGGGTCGTCGTCTGCCGTATTTCATTCTACACCGATCGCTCATGCTACCGAGGATGGGTGTCACGAAGAAGCCCACGAGAGGACTCAGTGCCCATACTAGCGTCATGTGCTGATGATCGACACCAATCTTCAGCAGCGTCGGCGAAACGAAGGCAGTCTCCGCTGCATACGAGAACTCGATTCCCATCACGGCGGCCGACACGCGGATCAGCTCGGCGCGGGTTTTCCTCCTGAGATTATGGGATTCGCGAACAGACAACGGCAGATCATAGAGTGTTTCGAGAATGAAATGAACTATCGTATCACGTTACGTGAATTATATATATATTTTCTTAATCGAAAATGAAGAGAAATAAATCAAAATTGAAGTGAGTTAAGTGAGATAAAAATAAAATGATACTATATTGTATTACGACGATTAAAGTATATAGAAGAGTATTGATTGAAGTAACTGATTGAGACGTGAGTAAGAATCGTTTGACTCGATTGATTTCCTTGATCTTTTGTTACATTCTATTTTTATTCTTTGAAATTGAAATACCGACTTGCCGTTTATTTCTACGCTGTTTCGAATTATATTACAACTTCTATTACTTTTCTATGGTAATAATAGTGTAACACACTTTCTAATTTTCACTCGTATATCCAATAGATCGAAACTTTCACCTGTAAATGTGACAATAATCTTCCAACGTGCGCTCCAATTTGGGTGGCCCTCGCAGTTGATGCCTCAATCCGTCCAGGCCTTGATCCAAATTCAGACCTGACTTCCACTCCTTCCAGCTGTTCCATCTTTCCTTGATGATGTCACGAACACCGTGAAATCTACCCGCGAACCCTTCGTACTCGTGCAACTTGTCCACCATGATTGGACTTTTATCTCGTACGATACGGGGTAAACGATATCACGGTCAACCACTTGAATTCGTTGGAATACATTATTGTTTAGAAAGGTAACATCGAGTCGCAAATTTTATTTTTTTCTTTTATAAACAATAAATACAAAGTTTAAGGAAATATTGGCAATCAAAATTACGTTGGTATCGATCAAAGGTAATCACAATACATTACTCATATTATGTTTTAATTATTATTTTTATGAAATTAAATTTCTCTCAAAACGCGAATTTTATCAAGCTTTTACCCGAGAGTTAGAGAGCGCGAGATTTATTTATTTAATTGACTTATTTTACAGAGATGATAGTACAACACAAAGAACTCTCGATCTGGATAATTGATCCTTAGTTGAAATTTGGCGGGAGTATGACGAATCGTTCATGAATCGACTAGATCACATGTGCGACTTGTGCGAATAACTCGTCCGTGAAAGCACGGTCGCGGACGAGCGACGACTGATCGCCAAGTCACTGCAAGCTCGCTGTGAAAATACGAAAGCTCGAGGAATGTCCGCGCAATCTCGGACAAGCCGTTGCGAGGACAGCTCGTGTCGTTCTTGACTCGATGAAATGAGCTTTCCGTGTAGCGAACCGGGAGAACTCATTGTTCCTGATATCTCCTAATTAATACCGGAATTACACGAGCGTTCTCACTATCAGGTCCGTTGTCGAGAATGTAGATCATTATCTTTAAGAGACACAATTTGTTATTTATGCAATATGAAAATAGTTTTGTAGAATTTATCCGTTTGGAAAGAAGAGAAAAAGAGGTGCGTTTCGTAAATATTATTGAAGAACGCCAAGAGCGTCGAGAGAGAAGTGATCTTTTAATTGCGAGAGGGAGACCGTTCGATATCGTGGCCGTCACCGAGGTGATCATTTTCTCTTTCCCAGTAATCCCAGAAGATTTGTTGGGCTTTGCTATTGCCTTTCCCTCCGTGGTGCTTGGAGGTTTACACGAGGTCCAATAAGGAGGAAACATTTCTCTCTCGGCAATCCGATTACTGCGTATAACAGTAAATACATCTGAAATCAAGTAAATACGAGCATTTATTCGTCCTACTCTGTTTCTGTATATTATTCTTCTTTTACTTCTAAATTAAAGAGAATATGATGAAAGAAAAAAACGTATAAAGAAATAAATGAATTTTATAGGAACTGCGGAGATCGATCGATACAGTTTATCACCTTAATACGCAGCTACGAGCAAGGCCATTCACGCAACGAAAGCTCCACCGCTCTTTGTAGGTCTTCGTGGCCGCTGACGTTCGCCTGATGTTCGATGTTTGAAGCGGAAGCGAAGACGAAGATGCATCAAGACAAAAAGACAGAATGTGTCTACCTCTGGATTTCTCTTAACACTTTGAACATCAGCCGAAAGATTAAATCGAAGCCTGGAATCAGTCAATGTCTCTTTTACGATTTCTCGAATATTGAGACGTATGTCTCCGAGAATGGTACGACTTAATAAGATTTTCCCGCTTATGTAACTTTAAATTCTTCTTTAAAATTCTTAGCATACATACAAAACATCTGGAAAATGTTTTGTGTCCTTAGAAGAAACGCACATCGCGAATCGATGCAACAAGACGCGAGTCCATTTCTTCGCTGAACAGAGGAAGGAGAGAAGAGAAAGAAAAAAAGAGAAAGAGAGAGAGAGAGAGAGAGAGAGAAACTGATTGAAAATCTTCTTCGCTTCAGAAAGAGCGCGGATGAGTGCAGGATACAATTTCCTCGCAGGAAATTACGTCTACGAGTTGACGTCAGAAGAGCGCTTCGTTAATACGCCGCTGTCCTCTACGCTTTTAAAATGCACGCAGGATCGATATTCATTGTCACCGTATCGATGTCGTCTGTGGTGTTTAAGGTCCGAGGTAACATACCACCGATATGTAACGGAGTTATCAATAAAGAAAAAGTATTCTGACAGAATCTCGACAGGCAGCAGGAATTCACGGTCAACGTCGAGGTTCCTAGAGTTTTCGCGAGATGCAAGACCAAAATTTCAACTCCGAAGTTACCACCGAGACATTGATAAGACGGACAAGTGAACATGCGACGTATGCATGCAGATGATATACGTCTGCGTCTGTTGTGTCGATTTGGCTGGCGACGTTGCAATTAATAGTTTTCGCTCGTACCTTACTTGTTCTAATTAAGGCATCACGATATCCCGGGACACATCCCGGTATCAGCCAATACTTCTCGCAGGGTCGGCGCGAGAAAATGAATCTGATATCTCCTGGACTAAGTCTGTATCTGCATTAGAGGATCCTTATCTTCATTAATTGCATCGATGTAAAAGATTCGTCATTCTTCTATTATGTTTTAATTAAAAGAGGATTGACAAACCTTCCTTTTCTTCTTCTTCTGTTTCTTCTTCTTCTTCTTCTTTATTGAAAAGAAGTTTGTCAATTTTCTTTTCGGGGAACTTCAACCAGTAACTTCATGTAAAGATTACCACAACAACAAGTCTCAGTTTTACACTATCCCGACGTATACAAAAATACAATTCTTGGTTTATGCGCCTTGCTAATGGCACGAAAAAAACTATCGTCGACCCTGCACATTTCCTTGTCATTGGTCCATATTCGTCTAAATATCGCACTCATACCTAAAGCAGTTAAGGTCGCGGCCACTGAAAGTGCTGAATGGTAGGACCGCATCCGGAAAAGTTGATGAAGAACCTGGCCGCGGGGAGTCTTCCGTGATATTTCTAAGTCAACGTTTCTCGTGTGTATCTGTGTTCAGCATAATTTTTCCCAGGTAAATTACATGCATGCTTGTTTACATGATAATCCATGTGTAGCAATATCGAATAAGAGGTATTTATCAATTTCAATTGTAAATTCGAGGGTGAAAAGTCGCTCAAGTTCTTTTCAGTTAACAACAGACTACACCAGGAAATATTTTTCATATAACTTTTATATTCATGTATATTATCTCTTCATATGAGATAAAAAAGCCATTGAATAATTTCAGAACATATTTGTCGAAAAAAATATATATTTTTATTCTCGGCTAGGCGAGGAATGTGGGAGATACGTAAAAAAACACACGCGATGTTAAAGGACCAGTCGAAACGATAATGCGGAGCCAATTCACATGGGCGTTATCGATCGGATTCAGAGAAACTAATCTTTCACGGTGTTAACGAACAGGTAATTCCTTTTTTCTCACTCAGCAAACAAATCTTGGCGAGTCGGGCAGCTGTAATTACTTTGTGTTGATCGGTGATTGATTGTATCAGTGTGCGATCAATTGGGTCAATACCCGAATGAAAAGAGATTACGACAACGTTATCAAACATAGCCGTAAACGATGAAATTTAGACAGATTGCTGGCTCCGAATGATTGGATCATAATCGCGGTATGCGCCCATATTTATTTTTAATCTTTGTACTTGCGACCGAAGGTCGCGCGCGCGTGTCTATCATCGTTGAACCATTGATTGTTTTTTTTTTCCGATAGAGGTAAAGTACCTCGGTGTGAAGATCTCGGGTTGAAGACACTGTAATTCGGTAACTGACACGAAGATGTAAATGAGGAACGCGCAACATCGAGGATACGCGTCTGAATTTCAGTTTAATCACTGCAAAGATAATTGGCAGTTTCATGTGGCAAGAATCACGAAACGAACGACGTGTCGGAAAAAATCAAATTCGACTGAATAATAAGAAAATACGCATGGCGAGGTTTCGGTTTAAAATGCGAATTTTGCTCCGATTAGATTTATCTGTTAGACTCGTTTCTTGCTAATCGCTTGTCCAATCGGGTATTTATTTATATAAATATATCTTTTCCGATCGGTTATAAGACTGTTATCGATAATATAAATAAGTTGCGTATTGAGCCAATCCCGTCACGATTGCTCGATGTCGCATCGCAGGGAACGCGGAACTTACAATTATTTGTGTCCGTACGCGAGATGACAGATCGCTGTTTTCGAACGTTTTCTTATCATGTCTTATCGCGGAAAATACCGAGAATTCAAAACACAATTCAATTGTATAGGTAGGGAAGCTGGTAAGTAGGCTGCTTCTGACACGCTTTCCTATTGGCCGCCGATGATTGTCAGATAATACTCTGGTAAACGTTTTATATTTACCAAGGGAAGTGCACAAACAGTCTGTAAGAAGCGAAAGAAGATGACATGTCTCACGTGCCTTGGTCTTAATTCGTCGAGATTTCTCGACAATACAATTACGTAGTAAAGTATTTCGAATTTTTACGAGTAAATTACAGGAGAGTCGAATGTTCATCGCATGTCCTTTGTAATCATTTTACTAATTTTAAATTTCTTTCTCTTCGAAGATAGGAATATTGAAGTCCTTCTAGTTTTGGTTAATAGTTAATATTTGAAAATAGAGGAAATTATTTTCTTGGGTCATTTTCCCATGAAATTTGATAGGATCTCTACTATGGAACCGTCTCCAAATTTTAGACCAAAAGAAATTTTAATAAATGGATATTCAATAATCTTGGGATAAACTATTTTTATGTATAATCTTTTGCTATCTCTAACATTGCTAGGAATGTTTTGGATCTTTCATATACTTCCCGATACGACATATTTTTAATTACGCAATTACTCACTGCCGCTTTTTCTCGTGATTTCATTGATTTCTCATGTCGCAACATTAGATTCGACATGCCTTCGATATCGTAAATCTTCGATGCCGACGTGCTTTGATGAGTATTAGTCATCCTTCACATTACGGATCGATGGTATCTTTCACTTTTAACTATACGAAGAATTATTTCCACACAATTTCGGTCCCATTACGACATGTTGATACGTGAAGCGTTGGCGTAGTCAGTCCTTCCTTTTTCATCTTTCCTCCTTTATAATCAATTAAAATAATTAATATATATCTCCGATAATAGAGAATAATAAATTCAGGAGATGAATTGAATAAATAGAAGCGGAAGAAAGTAACTTATTACGTGATAAATTACGTTAAGAGACTCGATGCAGACTTATTAACGTAGAAATTAGATATCATGTTAATATTTTGTGATTTTGCGGTAACGTTGTACCTTATCATAGCTAAAATTCAGACACATTAATTAATGACGTAATAAAGTCGTCACACCGTGTGACATAATTCTGTGAAAATACGCTATCTCGTGAAATTGCAATGTAATAATGATGATCAAACAAGCGATTCGCCTCGCGCTGACATCCGTGTATTCGGGTCGTAAATAATGAGCTTGATGGCCTGCATCGAGTAATCGTTTCGCAACAGACATACATTCGTCACATGTACCACAGATCGTTATCGAGGGTTGATAACGAGATTTTGGTCGAAGAAGAGAGAAGTAGTAAAATATATGTAAGAGAAAAAAAGAGTCAACAAAACAATTAATTACCAATTAAATTATGATTAAGCTTCCTCTTCTTGTTTATCACTTTCGAAAATATACTGAAGCTTTCTACAAACATGTTTGACCCTACTTTTTAGAAGGATCATATCTTATCGTGGCTCAACCTCGGACAGACTACCGGAAGCCACCGGTATGTCAAGGTGTGCAATCATGGCCTCTGATCA
The DNA here is from genome assembly GCF_003227715.2 of Harpegnathos saltator. NCBI lineage: Eukaryota > Metazoa > Arthropoda > Insecta > Hymenoptera > Formicidae > Harpegnathos > Harpegnathos saltator. The sequence continues at coordinate 758,808 of NW_020230210.1, forward strand.
TTCGCTCAATCGCGATCGCGCGAATAACAGCTACCTCCCGATTGCGAGTCAAGTCGCTCTGTCGCTTTTACAGAAGCATCCACGAAGAATCGCACGATTGTGCCCTTCGCGTCGGTTCGTCGCTCACAAATCGACATTTCTTCGGCAGCAATCAAGCAGGGTTGGAATTCACGGCAGCGACGCCGACAGGATACCACCGGGTGTTCACCAATGAATGCAGGGCGTCACCCTCAGGCACAATACCGTGGCACCAACAGCACCAGGAAACGACACTGCGGCGGCACGTCAAAGGAGAATTTCCGTCGCGCGAACACCTCCAGGACGTCCAGCGACTTGAGCGGCAGCCATGGGTAAGTTTTGTTTAAACAGTTTGCATCTACGTCTGGAATAATTAAGAAACAATTTTATAATCATAATATTATAAGATTTTTCGCAGTTTTAATCGAACAAGAATTTAAGCAATGTTATTATACAATGTACTTAATTGAAAAAAAAGAAAAATATAAATAGATAGATAAAAAAAGAGAGAACTATATTCACATCTTCTTTTTTTCTACAGGACTCGACTTCCTGGCAGACGGAGGTGCCGACTTCGAGCATGCAATCACCGTAACAGGTAAGTATTCTACAAAGAAATTACAGCCTATTACATCTATAACAAGCTCAATATTTAAGTGTCAATTAAATTTAAAATTGATCCAAGATTTCTCAAGATATTGCCTATAATTTGAAGATACTTTGTAATACTTTTTGTGTCGCGATATGTGCTGAGCTCTTTATATATATATATATATATATATATATATATATATTTGAATATATTAGGAATTAAATTACTCACGATGATTCTCGTGTTCCAATATCAATCGCGTGAATGATCTCTATGATTAGGTTTTGGAAAATTTCACTATATGTTATTGATGATCTGCGGACTGATCTATATGGACACAGCCATCGGCGTGACAATACTTTCATTCGTACTCCCAGCAGCACAATGCGACTTAGAGATGGATTCCAGTGCGAAGGGTTGGCTAACGGCCTCTCCCATGCTAGGTAAGAGAATGCTCCCCGTCTGAAATTAATTTAGGTTCGTGTAATTTAGATTACGACATTTTCGGATAACGTTGCAGGTATGCTGATTGGATCGTATATATGGGGATGCCTGGCTGACACGAAGGGTAGGAAGATTGTATTAATAGCCACGCTTCTAATGGACGGCATTGTGGGCATCTTGTCCTCGTTTGTCCAATACTTTTGGGTGTTCCTTCTCTTCCGGTTTTTCAACGGCTTCGCGTAAGTGAACCTCGACATATGCGAGGTATCCTATAACTCTCAACCTTAATTTATATGATGAAATCTTCGATCAACGTGGAGTCGATTTTTCCTGAAAAAAATTTTAATGTCACCTGTGCAATCTCTCACACACACGCATACATATGTCTCAATTAAAAATTCTATTTAAACAAAATTCGAAATTGGCTGAAGAATATGATTTATTGGTTTTCCTAAAATCTCACTTTATAGAAAAGCTTACCTTTTTTACTTCATAAGCGTCTTAGAAATTCCGAAAAGTCGATTTCATATTTATTAAAGGTAGAAATCCGTTGTTAAAATTAACATAACTCACACCTACGTGTATAGAACTTGCCGTAACAAAGTTAAATTTAAATAAAGATAAGTTATAAGCAAAGTTTAAATTGATAGTTTGATCGTTATATAGTGTGACTGGCGCCATGGGTATTTGCTTTCCATATCTCGGCGAGTTTCAACCCACGAAATATCGCGAACGCTGTCTTTGTTGGATGGAAATGTTCTGGACGGTCGGTGTAATAGTCTTGCCATGTAAGTTACCATTACTCCTTTACAGTTTGTCTTGCAACATTCGAGATTCAGACGTCAAGAGATTCGAAATCAAAATTGAATCATTTTCAGTGATCGCCTGGTTGATTATACCGCTGAATTTCACGTATGTGAGCAACATGTTTTATTTCAAGACATGGAATCTTTTCGTGGCGCTCTGCGCCTTGCCGTCGCTTATGCTCGGTCTCTGGCTTTTCGCCTTTCCGGAAAGTCCGAAATTTCTGCTGGAATGCGGCGAGACCGAGGCCGCTCTTGAAGTGTTCAAATGGATCTACTCACAAAACACTGGCGCTGATCCTGATACATATCCGGTAAAAACTTTCTATCGTCCAAGTCATCTGAATCTATGTCGTTGTGAGGGATAGAATTTTTTTCTTTCTTCATTTTTCCTCACGCTGCTTTCTTCTTCTTCAGGTGAAATGTCTACAAGAAAAGACAAAAGATAAGAGTACCAGGTCGTTAAAATTGCACAAACGGAAAGATCTGAAGGTTCTCTTCACAGAAATACGAGAACTAACGAGCGCGCTCTGTAAGCCACCCTATTTGCGTAATACATTGCTCGCCTGTGCCATTCAATTCGGACTCACCAGCAGTTATTACACTTTGATGGTCTGGTTTCCGGAATTGTTCACCAGGTAATTTCTACTTTCTTACTTTTATGATAGTCTTTACAATGATATTTAAGCTGTGATAGTTTATAATGTCTGTCACGTTGATTCTTTCGAGTCCTCCTAAACTCTACTTTGTGATTTCGATAGGTTCGAAGAGTTTGAGCATATGAATCCAGGTGAGACCACATCGGTATGTATCGTCTCTGCTCTGCCAGATAACGCCACTCTCGTGGACCCTTACGGATGTGATATGACAATCGCACCGTCCGTTTACTTGCACACCGTATACATTGGGCTCGCATGTATCCCGGGTTCCGTCATTCTACCTCTTTTCGTGCACAAATTGGGAGCCAAATTCTTCTTAAGTAAGTAATGAAGTTCGGTGAACGTAGAAGAAACGTAGAGCGTAAAGATATGTTCTTCGATAATTTTGTAACATACAATTTGTATTCTTTCCAAAATAATATATTTGTATAAGAATAATAGACAATAATATAATTAATAGATTAAAAAAGAATGCAATGGTAATTACAGTCGTGTCGCTGGTGGTTTCCGGAGCAGTGACGGTGGGTTTTTACTATGTAGTAAACTCAATGCAGAATTTATGGCTTTCGTGCGTATTCGAAGCGCTCACGTCCCTCGGGATCTCTCTAGTTTATTGCGTGATCGTCGACATGTTCCCGACGAATCTCAGGTAAGCGAATTGCGAATCGAACTTCTCACATCCAATTCGAAATTCATCATGCATCAGTCCTTCCTAGTCCTATTATTGCAATTTCGTATCAAAGAATGTTGCAATTATTTAAATTGCTGGACATTAACAATATAAATCAACAATATAAATCTTATGTTCTTCTCATTTCAGAGTGATGGCCGCGGCTTTATCATTGACGATGGGCCGACTAGGAGCTTTGGTTGGCAACTTGGTGTTCGGTTATCTGATCGATTTAGCCTGCGTAATTCCTATTGTATTATTCGCTACGTTTTTGTTTGGTAAAATTTCACCTATATATATAAAATTAATTTTGATATTAGCCTATTCATTTTAACTCGTTAAAAATCATGAATGTGATAACACAAAATTTTAGTTGGATCATTATTACCATTTTTCAAATATTTTCAAGTAATATTCCAATAATTAATTAAACAAAAATTTAAGATCATTGTGTTTATATGATAAAATTTTGAAATTCTGAAAATGAGCTGGTAATGGGTTAAAAGACAAGGCGAGCTATTTTATTATTCATAAATAAATGATCGTTTATGAATGAGTAACAAAATTCATTTTCAGCATGTGGCTTCATGTCGTTTCTGTTACCAAGAACTGGGAAAGAAACATTGGAATAAAATTGAAGGGAGGAAGAGGTTGTTCTGTTTCTGTTCATTCAAGCAACTCGAGAAATTTGCACCTGGATCACTCATCGTTATATTTATTAATAAACTTATTTGTAAAAATTGTGCGAGACCATTTACGTTTTATCCCTGATGATAAACCTCTGATTTATCCCTAACGGACGTTTAATTAACTTAGCAAAAAGTTTATAATTAACAGATTATTACATCATTAGATAACGAGAAAGAAACAGAAGGGGGGAGGGGGGGAGAGAGAGAGAGAGAGAGAGAGAGAGAGAGAGAGAGAGAGAGAGAGAGAGAGAGAGAGAGAGAGAGAGAGAGAGAGAGAGAGAGAGAGAGAGAGAGAGAGAAAGTAATGAGGTAGAGTCGATTCTGCCAACATCAAAATTAATATTCATTGTGGTCACAACATCGTCATATCATTATAGGTGACATCATCACCTATGCTACCATAGGTCGGCATTATCATATGAATGGAAATCTAAAGAAAAAAGATAACCATGATCTAGTTAAAACTCTATACTACAATTATAATCTTGAATTTTAAATGGGAGTTAATTAACTAACTGCGCATAGGAAGCAAAAAAGATATCGTTTTATCTTGTAACCTTGACATCGCTTGAACAGCATTCATTGTACATGGTTATAATTAGTAATTACGTGATGTTTTTCACAGATATATTACGTTACATTGATTGTCAAAGAAACGCTGCTATGACGCCTCTTCCGTTCTCCTTTTTCGCTTCCGAAAGAGTGCACAAAGTTCATCAGTTTTAGACACCATATTTGCTATGTTTGCGACCATGTTTGCCACGTTTGCGAACATGTTTGCGCACAGGAATTGGCAACATTAATTTGAACCGATACCAAAAATCGTCAAGGAACCAGGATCGTCCATCATCGAAGGAAATAGCGACTGTTGGTCAGTTCAGAAGGTCAGTCAGTGTTTTGGTGATAGAGGTGTCAACGTGCCTAGGATCGATGATACTCTGTGAGGATGACGTAACCTGATGAAAAAAGACGCGGATGATCCCCGCGCTAGTGAACCGTCGAGCTCGAGCAACCTATTTTCAGGTTATGTTTGTTATGATGTCAGATCACTGCAAGCACATCGCAGCCGCCGCCCGTTGTTGAGAACTCCTCAGACTCTGTAAATCAGTTTATCTGTCAATTATATTTTTAGTATATTATTGTGCAACTGTTAGAGCATAGTAATATATAGTAACTAATACATTGCTTAATGCATTATATTTATATAGTTTGCATTCTTATCTAATGCAAATTTATACTAAAAAATTATACAGACTATCTAACAAGTTGTAACATACAAACATTGGTGAAAGTTTCTGTAATAAGAATATTACATCATCTAAACAATTTCAAAAGTTGTAAATGGAAAAATCTTCTGTAGTTATTAGATTATCAGACTAAACTATTAATTTAGTAATAATCTATTAACTTATAAATCATTAAATAAATATATGTGAATGTCACAATATGATTAAATATTTAACAATATATTACTTCCATATTTAGAATTATCTTTGAATAGTAAAGAACTAATTTGAATATTTATATTATATTTTTTATATGCTTTCTTTATTTTATGAGAAATTCTTGTTTTGCTAGTTTTATATGTTTTATCATGCAATCTCTATATTTGCTTGTTTTTAAAACTCATGTATTATATTTTATCTGAAATTTTCAGTTATTGTATTATAAGTTTTTAATATCATCTATATCAATTCTATATTTATTTCAGAAGTGGGAAAAGGAACAGCATTGCATTGTGGAATCCTTGGAAGTTGATTAAAAAAAAGTAAAAGAAAAACTTTCATAATGGTTTTTGAATCAGTTGTTGCAGAGCTTCTCAATAAAGTACTTGGCGAGTACATTGAAAACTTGGATTATTCTCAACTTAAACTTAGCCTATGGGGAGGTAAAACATCGCACAAAAATTATTTTATGATTTATCTTAGTAATTATATCTAACATAAGATTTTTTTGCTTCTAGGTGATGTTGTATTAAAAGATTTGTTAATAAAAGAGTCTGCATTGGATGTGTTAGATCTTCCAGTGAGATTGGAATATGGTCGTTTAGGTATTAAAATACTACATTGTTGTAATAATCTTATTTCAGTATGTAACATATAATATTATATTTTATAGGCAAGTTGATATTGAAGATTCCATTCAAAGATATGTGGAATGGCCAGATTGATGCAATAGTTGAAGAACTGTTTGTACTCATAGTGCCTACAAGTCAAGTTGCATATAATGAAGACAAAGAAATTAAAGCACAATTAGATGCTAAACGGGCAGAGCTCGTAAGAGTGGAGAAAAGAAAACAATTGGCGGACCTAAAATGTAACTATGTTTCTTGTACAAGAATTTAAACAATAGAGGTTATTTGATCTTTATTATGTGTTTGAAATTATAATTTAATGAATTTTGCAGCACAAGAAAAATTAGATGATTCGATGGTAGAGAAGTTAATTGCTCGTATGATCAAAAATATTCATGTGGAAATCAAGAGAATTCACGTACGGTACGAGGACCATGTTACTTTCAAAAATCACCCATTCTCTGTTGGCTTCACTTTGAACACCTTCGTTTTGGAAAGTTGCACGGATTCTTGGGAGACTACTGGCAATCTAAAAGACATGTATGCCATCCCACAAATCTACAAATTATGCGGTTTGGATGGTCTAGCCGTCTACTTAAATACGAGTGTGGAGCAGTTCAGTAAAAGCTCACATTCGTCATATCCTAGTCTCTTCTGCAGTGGTATTGCCACCATGGATTACACTCCGGCCAATTATCAGTATCTCTTGGGGCCAATTAACGTGAAGTCCAAGCTCAGGCTCAATCCTAAACCTGAGTCCGATGGCAGCAACTATACCATCCCCAAAGTATGGTTGGATCTGGAGATGCAGAGGTTACGTATTGGCTTGACTAAACGCCAATATCATACTTTGGTGCGATTGGGCGAAGGTCTAGATCAGGCTCAGAAAGCCGCTCCGTACCGAAAGTACCGACCCAATCTAACGTCGTACAGGAGCCACTACAAAGAGTGGTGGCATTTTGCGTACACGTGCGTGTTGGAGGAAACCGTGCGGCGATGTCGCCGCAATTGGGACTGGAATCACATGAAAGACCACCGTGATGCTTGTCGTTCTTACGCCCAGGCCTACCAAACAAAGTTAACAACGAAGAAACTGGCAAAGAATATCGAGGAAGAGTTAACGCACTGCGAGAAAAAGCTCGACATCTTCAATTTAGTGATCATCCGGCAACAGATTGAGATGGAAGTGGAAAGATTGGCAGAGAAAGAGAAGAGCCTGCGGGCGAAGCGAGGCTGGTTCGGTTTCCTGTGGACCAGTTCGCAGGCTGAAGAGACGAAGGAACTGAACTCTGCTGCTGCCATCATGCGTAGATTTGAAGAGGCGATGACGCCTCAGGAAAAGGAGAAACTCTATCGGGCGATAGACTACCAAGAAAACAGCGCACCCGCATACTACCCTGAGACCTACGAAATGATAGACACACGTTTCTTCCTGCATGGACTGCAGATTTCGTTGTTGGACACAGATAAAGAGCATTCGTGTATTTTAGACTTGCAGTTGCATGGTGTCCGAGCAGGCTTCAAGTCGCGGCCATCAGCCAATGGCATTCTCGTCACCGCCTCTATTAGCGACATGAAGCTCTTGGGCGCGATGCAAGACGATCGCGTGCCCTCGCTTTTCATTTCCAAACACGGCAGTTCTGATAGCGCTCTGCTGTCGTTATCCTACGAGAAGAATCCTATCGACAAATTGTGCGGCGACCGCGTCATTGTCAATTCCAGGTCTGTCGACATCGTGTACGACGCTCAAACCATAATCGAGCTAGTTAACATGTTCAAGGTGCAAGACTCGTCGACGTTGACTCAGCTGCAGACAGCCGCTGCAGAGCAACTGGAGGGCTTGAAGGAGATGTCGGCACTTGGACTGGAGTATGCCATAGAGAAGCATTCTGTGCTGGATTTACAAGTGGATATGCAAGCTTCGCAACTGATCATACCTCACGGTGGCCTCTACGACGACTCGAAAGCGCTCATTGTCGTCAACCTAGGTAGTCTGAAGATGCATTCTCTGGAGAAAGGCAAGAACGACATGACTGGCGCCAGCGTGAAACAGCTGGTCAGCATGGGGAAAAGCGAGAAGGACATACTAACGCATCTGAGGGAACACAGTTACGACAAATTTGTCTTGAAGATAGTCAACTTCCAGGTGCTGGTCTCACTGCCGAACGAAGAGTGGCGAACAGCCTTGGCGAGTACCGAGAGCTCTTTGACGTTGCTACATCCGACGACGTTGGAAATCCAATTTCACAAATGTCTGGTGACGGACGACCCGTTACTGCCTAAGCTCAGACTCCTTGGGCAGCTACCATCGGTGACTGTGAACATAACGGACGTTCGCTTGTTGCAAGCGCTTTGTATAGTGCAGAGTATTCGTTTGCCCACGGAGGATAAACCCGTGGAGTTGCAACGTACTTCGCTTTCGAAATCCATTTCGCAGTTGTCCCTGAGAGAACTCACCGCTATATCTACCAATCTTGCCGACAAGAAAAAGCAAGAGACGGCCTTACCGATGAAGCAAACGACCGACCTAGAGATGAAATTCGAGATGAAGGAGTTTACACTGTCAATGTCTAGACAAAAGAACGAAACAGCTTCAGAGTTTGTCAGATTTCAGGTACTACAATTGGAGGCGGAAATGTTGCAGCGCACATATGACCAAGAAGTGTTGCTGAGACTCGGTGGCGTGCAGATGAAGCAACGACACGAAGATCACGAGATCTTCATGATCAACACTCCGATGTCGGCTGGCAGGGATGAGTACTTAATTGTCGTGCGTTATATAAATGTGAACAAACGCTCGCCTGAGTTCACTACCAGGCATGGTTCTGTTGTGAAGTTGTTGCAGCTGGAATTCACTTCACTGGACACATTGCTGCACCAGGAAGCGCTTATAGAGTTGTTGAGATTCGGCACGTATATTCAGGATCAGATGAATTCCTTATCCACGACTTCTCCGAAGAAAGATGCAGCACGCGCAACACGACCGACTCATTTAGCCTCCATCCAGGAAGAAACGTCAGGTTTCTTGAAGGAACATTTGCAAAAACAGATGCTGAGACCTACTGGTCGACGTAAAAGAAGCACAGTCGAGTATATCGACTTGAAGGTGAGTGCCAAAATTGGCTCCATCAATCTGAAGATATCCAGTTCTGCCAGAGATATAACTGCACTGTACATTGAGAGAATCAGTGCCGGCTTCCTCAGCAAATCTTCCTACTCTCAAGTAAATGTTGATTTGGCTTCCATCAGCGTCAAGGATCTTAATCCCAGTTGCGCGTACAAAGATATTATCGCAGTGGAAGGTACGGAATCTTTGCAAGTTCAAATGGTGATGTATAATATCGAGCAATGGGAAGTAGATAAGAATAACATGTCCATCAAGGTAGTCATGGGCTGCCATCGCATCGTATTCCTGAATGCTTTTGTCTCCGGCGTGATGAATTTCCTGAACAATTTCCAAGCAGCGCAAAAAGCTATCAAGGACGCGTCGGTGGCAGCGGCAGAAGCTGCGAAAACGAACATCAAGGATGTTCAAGAAAGCGCCTCTCGCATCGAACTGGCTATTAAGATCAAAGCGCCTGTTGTCTATGTGCCAATGAATTCCAAGAGCGAGCACAGCCTAATGTTAGATATGGGCAACCTTATGATATGCAATGTCTTCAAAAAGCTGGAGGTAACCAACGAAGAATCTGGCGAGTGGCCTATAGTAGATGAAATGAAAATTGAGCTACAAAACCTGAAGCTTTCACGAGTGCGATTGAATATGGAGAAATTTGTGAGCGAGAACGAGGTATTGCTGTTGGAACCGGTAACCTTTACGCTACTCATGAAGCGCAATCTGTCCACCGCCTGGTTTACATCTATCCCGGACATCGAAATGTCCGGCAGATTGAACAGGATCAACCTATTGTTGAGTAAAGAGGATTACGCCACGATCCTGAAGGTAGTGGAGCAGAATTTAAGCGAGACCTTCGAGAATGCGAAACCTGCGCAATCTGCACTACCAGCAGTCAAGTCTGAGCACAGTGGAGAGTTGGAGATCCAGCCGGCATACAGGTACGAAGCCGATGCCTCGCGAGAACCCCGGACAACGGACACACAGCAGCAGCTGCACGCACACACATCGGTTAAGTTTGAGTTCATTATGGACAGTTTGATGATTAATCTGTACACGGGCGGCTCTAAGCTGCTGCAGTCGCAGACTTCGCCATTACATTTGCCAGAAAACGGACTGGCTCGTTTCAGTTTAACGCATTTCGCTGTGAAAGGCCGAGTGTTCGCAGACGGTTTGCTCGCCACGTCGATCTTGCTGATGAATTGCACGCTGGATGACACGCGGCAGAGTAGGGAGGGTTCGCTGGTGCGGATCATGGAGAGGACCAACGTGGTGGTACCAAGCGGCGAGGATCTCGATAAAGAAGCTAAATATGCTAGGAGTATGCTGGACGTAACGGTACGTCAAGGTCCGAACGATACGTTCGCAGATGTTCGCGTGTTCTCCTTCAGCATTATTGTGTCCCTCGACTACCTCATGAAGATCAAGGATTTCTTCGACGTAGACACCACCAATAACAAGAATACCGCCATCGCGCAATCCACATCGAAGTACTATAACGAGCAGATAGCGTTGAAGAAGAAACAAACGTCGCAACAAGCAGCAGCTGCTTCAAGTCCAAAGATGTTAACTGTATACTTGCATGTGGAGAAACCAGACATTATTCTGCTCGAGGACATGGACGATATCAACTCGAACTGTATTGTATTGAACACGGAATTACTGCTGAAAGTACGCATCATGGGCGAGCATCAAGTGATCAACGGCACTATCAAGGATCTTTCTTTATTGGCGGGGATATATAATCCAACTAAGAGAGCTGATTGGATCTATCAGGTACATTAAAATACATTATGGAATATAATAATAATTTTAATTATATTCATTTTGTGTGTGCAACGTATAATGTATCTAAAAAATAGCAAAGTATTTTAAATAATATTTTAATCGAACTATTAATTGAAACTCATTTATTCTAGTACTTATTACTAATGTATTTTTTTTATATAGGTGCTAAAACCATGTAGTATTAGCGTGGCCGGTTCTACGCCTGAAGGTAAAGGGCTTCACTTGGATATTAGTTGTACGGACATACATATCTCTGTTTCGCCAGGTAATTTTTAAATAAAAATCCTGAGTTGATCAATAGTATTCATGTAAATGACAATTTGCAGGTGTGATCGAAATATTGAACAAGGTTATTCATACGGTGACGAAGAAGGAGGAGGAAGATAAGGAAGTCGTTAAGCCTGAACCGAACTACGAGGGATTGTGGATCATCACGCCTTTTGAGGAAGATGATTATTGGTTCCTGAAGACAGGTTACGTAAACTATTTGATAATAAATTATTCAGTAATTGCATAGGGATTTACGTGTTATTAAGTGTTAATTATTGTTGTTGTGATATAAAATGTAATTTCTCTAAATCATGAATTTTGAGCTCAACTGTCAACATTTCTTTCTTCTGTAGAAGTTGCAACAGAAGCTCTCGAAGAATTCGTGTATGCAGATGATGTAACAATTTACAAACCCGAATTGGCACTCGTCTCAGCACCAACGATCTTACTGACGTTGGAGGCAGGTGTTGGTAACAAAACTCTGCCTATGCTATTACTCTGCGTGAGCATTCAAAGTAACATAAATGACTGGAGCACAAAAACCGTAAGTACTCGACTGTGTTCATTACTATTTTCACTATTTATCACTATTTTAAATTACTCAATATCTCATAAATTGCACTTCCAGATGAACGTAGACTGTACTATGTCTATGACCATGGAATACTACAATAGTCGCCTCGCAATGTGGGAGCCATTAATTGAACCGATACAGAACTACATCAATGGCAAACGCGTGCCTACACCGTGGGAGTTAAAGACGAAGGTGAACTTATTAACAATATATTATTTGACTCTTGTTAATTAATAACGTGCTTCCGTTAATCAATGGCGTTGCACTGTACCAGGTTCAATTCAATGATATACTGCTGGACTCCAGAGGTGCCAGCGCAGTCAGCCCCACTTCCGACAGCGAGTTCGACAGCGAGCTGCATCAGTCTACTAAGATGTCTATCGATATTACGTCCACCGTAAATGAAATTTATTGAAGAAGTCTATAAGATGCTACACTAAAACGTGAATTGATTAATTTTTCTATTTTGTACACAGGACAATCTGGAAATAACAGTGACGAAGACGTGTCTGGACGTGTTGAAGCAGCTTGGCCAGGCGTTCTCTTCAGCTATGGACATCAGTAGGAAAGGGCTCGCCAGAAAGGTGGCGCCATTTCTATTGAAAAACGAGACTGGCCTAGGAATGATACTTGACCTGGAGCACAGCCCTTTCAAGGTTATCATGAGGCATTACACAAATTCCCATTCGCACTCATATTTATTTAACAAATCATTTTTACTAAAAAATGATACAGGCTTGAAGATGATACTTTACCTGAAGCACAGTTCTGTTAAGGTTATAGGAATTTTATTAATTTTTGTATTCATTCATTCATACTTGTTTAACACAATCGTTAATATGTAATTCGTAAAATAATATCATGTTGGTATCCTTAACGCGATGATTTTTACAGATTTTCGACGATGGATCGAGGATAAGAGACAATAGCGATTCGTATATGGAAGTGATTCTTGAGACTGGAGCATCGATAGAGCTTGCACCGAAAACAACCAAACTGGATATACGCATTTTCGAACAACATGCTTTCGAAAGCAATAAGTTTTCTGTTTCTGTAAGTTACATGTAATTTAAATACACACGCATGCGTGACAGCTACTTATGATGATTATTAATATGATTAAAGATGACATAATGAGAAACTTAATAGTTCAAAGGTATACAAAGCAAATTGGCAATACCTGTGTTGAGAGCGGACAAGAGATTCTTCTCATTGAAGCATCGTAAAGAGGGTTCCGAGGAATGGGGTATCGTATCAGATGTCATCGTGGAGGAGGGCAGTACGATCGTCACTCTCAGAAGCATCCTTCAAGTAAGTAGAGGATAAAAGAGGACGATTATCTGCAATAATCAGCTTTGCTGTGTGCATTTTGTAGGTTCACAATCATTTCGCACAGCCGATATCGGTTTACTATATGACAAAACGCGGAAATGAAGTGGAGTGTGTAGGTACAGTAGCACCAGACGAGAAACTCAACTTACCACTGGATGCCGTTTATACCCCAACGAACATATACTGGTTGTTCTTCAGCGTCGATGGGTATGTTGCATTTATTTATATTGTCATAATGTTCCTTTATCTCTTGCACAAAAAGATTTAGTAATCTTATAATATATGAAAAGAACATGGATGTATAAAATGTAAAATATATAAAATATGAAGTATTTACTCATGAAATATTCACGATAGAACTTCGAAATACGAGAACTTTTTAATAGTTATTTATTATTTTGTTTAGATATATGGTATCAGTAGAACCATTTATCTGGAAGGATCTGCAAAAGACAGTTTCGATGACAAAGCTGTTGAAGTGCGAATCTCGATCCAAGCAAGATATTACAGAACCCTTTTACATCCAGGCACGTACTTTCCTGCGTGCAATAAAATATTTTCACTGATTGATGAATATTGTTGAATTAAGTTGTTAAAATAAGAATAAATTAAATAATTGGAAGTATATATTGATTTACAGGTATTAGGGGAGATCGAACAGGTATATTTCGAGAATACCACTCGTCATACTATGGCTAGTACTATCTACAACGTACATCTATATCCGTCTGTGTATCTGAAGAACTTTTTGCCGATCGACATAATCATCTGTTTGCCTGGTACCGCACAGGAAAGCTTGCTTGAAGCTAGTGCTTCCTTGCAAATTCCTACGATTGATCCAGTCAAATCACATATAATAATCAAGGTAAAACCTAATCTTCATTATTTTAAACTTACCTTTTTAAATTTGATTTATGTTTGATAATTAATTATTCTAATACTTTATAGTACATCTTCAATTAATTTTGATCAAATCTATCTTTAAGGTAGATTTTAATACATAGATTTATTTAAAATATTCATTATAGCTACCTAATTACCTAGAGAAAGATTGGTCATGCAGAGGCGAAATATTAGCAAATCCACCAGAGTTTGCAGTCTGGTCGTTCGAATCTTTTGATAGCGCACAGAAAGTTGTCCTGGATCTTGGAATGCACACGTCTCACATGCACGGATCGATCATCATGGCACTCTATTGTCCTTTCTGGATGTTAAACAAGACCGGCTTGATGCTGTCATATAGGGTACGTTTGGAACAATTTGACCTTTTGTTGCACTTGGTAATTCTGACTTTTTTCGTAGGTATATTCCAAAATTTATCATGGTTTTAACATAACCATGTACCATGCTTGTGAGGAGAGTTTTTTTTCTCGAAATGCCTCGAATATCATCACATCCTTTGTCAATGCACATTCCTTTCATGTCCGTTACATTAATGTCTGCTCGCTTGTCACCCATTTTTCGTATTACCCATCAATGTCTCAATGACTAACCACTTTATCCGCACTTTTCTCGCCCAGTATTCTGTATTGAACATACTCCGTTATTTTCCAGAAATCAAGTAAAGGTGGCAAAGAGCACTCGAGTCCAATCAAGGTAGAGATCTAGAGAATTTCCTGTTATCGTGTCACATTATTTTGTGTTTCATGTAGATGGTTAATTAATATCATTCGCAAATAGTTAAGAGAAGATCGGAATTGCTTCGTATCCTATTCTAATTATGGATCAATTATTACACAAGCTATCTTTTGTTAAATCATATGAACCAATTATGAATGTCCAAATTTCACACAGCCGTGAAAATGTACGTGAGTACGTCTTTCAGAAATTCGTTTCTGCTATGAAACCACATCAGCAACGCGCACGGTACAGGAAGAGGAAAACGCGCGCGGTGATGCAACGTTTTATTTAATTATTATCTCGCTGTTCTCGTGGTTGTGTACGCAATTACTCGATTATTGTGAGATAACAGTTGTGTCTAGTTTTAGCCACGTGTCGCGAAAAACTAACTAACCGCTGTTATTGTGTTAAATCCATCGTGTTAGTCTTAACACGCCAATCTAATAATCATACTTATGCAAAAATAATTCGAAATGTGTAGATCATACTTCCTCATATATAATTATAGAACACTGGCTATTGTATAATCGTATATGCTTCACCATATCAATCTTTTTTACACTGTATTTTCATCCAGTGCGTTGATTCACTCTTTTTTTAGATTAGTAAATCCTTAAATCCTTGAACTCCTAAATATTTGCACTCTTAGATTCCTAAACATAAGGTGTACCCCAGTCGTAATGCAAAGTTGATGAAGCTTATGTAACGACGTGCATAACCACGAATCTATCTGTTATTGTTACAATAATTGCATGATGCTCCGAAGAAATTACTCGATTGATTGAGATGTCATATTTGATTGAGATGAAAAAATTCAACTCGATTGATCTCTTTCAGACTACGGACGATCACCTGAACGTTCTGTATCACCCGGAACATTTCAAAGGACCCATTCTGTTCTCGTTCCGCTCCAAAACCTTCTTCGGAAAAAAGAAAGCCATGATCAGGGTGGAGGACGGTGAGTGGTCCGACAAATTCTCCATTGATGTTGCCGGTAGCGAAGGCGTGGTGGCTTGCAAATACAACGGAATGACTTATCAGGTTCGTTCGTTTTTACAGCCAATATCATATATTTCCTGCTTATTTGTAATATGTAGAAACAAAGAATTATTGATCGAAATAAAATAATGTTTGTTTCTGTTACAGATCGGCGTACATAATCAGTTGACGTATAACTCATTGACCAAACAGATCACATTTACGCCATACTACATACTCATCAACAACGCAAATTTCCTTATAGAATGCCAGGAGGGCGATCGACCAGCTGATTCAATGATTAAGGTACTTTAAAGAGAGAGATGTCTGCAAGACAATTATTACATATAATTAAATATTATGATTGTTTTAGACATACGTTACAGATTGTCGAAGATATTATATCGTTATATTATCGTATACTTATCATCACATATAATCAAAATTTCGTAATATTAACACAATATTGTTATTAAATTTCTAAAGGTGCCTCCTGGTGAATGTGCTGCCTTGTGGCCTCGTACCGAGCATGAAAACAAAACTCTGAAGGCAAAGGTCTCAGGTCAGCCTGAGAAAACTGCTGCGTTCATTTATACAGACAGCCACACGACTTTATTAAAGCTAGACAATAAGGTGATATGTAAAATCATACTTATCTTTGTTACTAGTAGTTAAATAATTACCTGAATTATTGATATATGGACTATTCATGCAAATTCTTTCGAGTATTTACCGAAATACTTAATTGTAATAACAAAAATTAAGTGTTCTCACGAGCCTTTACCAATGCTGCTTAACAATGTTAACAATGTTGTATCACAGTATGGAGGGATCAATGTAGACGTACAAATGAACGAAGGCGGCGTTTATATCTCCATGTCAGCTTATAGTCCAGGCAACGCGCCGGCTTTGATCATTAATCATACGGCACATACTATCAATCTCTGGGAAAAAGGTTCGATCAACGTTAGGTACGTGAAAAATATGTCAACGATTTGGAATGATAAAAAAATCTATAAATCAAGATAGACTGTTCTACATTCATGGAGTTTATTCAATGCAAATATTGATCAAGTGTTCGTTGACAGATCCGTGCAGTCATTCAATAGAATGTTTTATACTTGGGAAAATCCAGCGGGCCCACGAAAGATAGTTTGGGAAGATAACAATGGCAAAGAAATCGAAGACAATCTTCGTAAGGTAAAAATAAGAAAACAAAACAAGAGAAGCTATTTGCAAAATACAATTAATAAACGAGCGCCTTGTTTCTCTCTTTTCCAGGATAATCTCGGCGCCTTTCAATTGCCGGAAATAAACGAAGAAATGTTCTATGTGTCGTTCTTAGACGGTACTCAGCGAATACTTTTATTCACCAAAGCTCTGAAGATCGCCGAAGACTGCCAGTTAGCCGGTGATCTGGAAATTATCGACCAAGAAATCATAATGAACATTCATGGTATCGGCTTCTCTCTCGTGAACAACATCACCAAGTCCGAATTGTTGTACATGTGTATTGCTAGGTAGGTATACTTTTCAATATTAAACGACAGAATTAAATGAATATTTTCGATAAAATCGAATAAGCTTTCCCGATTGTATAATCACGTGAGAATTTTGTAATATTCCCTCATCATTTTTCACAATAATATCCAGAAGAATTAATCGTACTTTATCGTATTTTAGCTCTGGAATTATATGGGAGACACGTAAAAACATGGGTGGTCGGTGGCGAGCATTAAACGCCAAGGAAGTCAACGCCATCGAGGAAGGATACCAACATTATTTGAAAGAACTGCACGTTGGCAAGGAAGCCGATTATCGTGTTACGCTGGAACCGAAATTAATGGTAAAATATATCTTAATAGTTTTCTTTTTTCTCTAATTTTCCGCTTTGTTTTCCTGGTTTTGATTTCTTAACACATCTCAGATATTTTCATTTTTCCATTTCTGATTTTCTGTTTTCAGGTTGATTATTTGAATATGGAGATGATAAAACCACACCGCAGATACATGAGGCGTACCTTCCAGACCGGGCTCTGGTTACAGTATCGCACTTCAGCACATCAGGTCCAAATGCATGCTAAAATTAATCGTCTTCAGATCGACAATCAGTTATCAGAATGCGTCTTCCCAATCATACTGGCACCAGTACCGCCGCCGAAAAGTGTCACGCAGAGCACAGGTATCTGGTTATCTATTTGATGCAATAAAACTTAATGTTTATAAGGATATTAACACTTCTATCCGTAGTAATGAAACCGTTCGCCGAACTTAGTATGGTCAAGCGACTGTTGGAGCACAGCAACGTACAACAGTTCCGATATTTTAAAGTGCTAATACAAGAATTTCATATCAAAGTGGATATTGTCTTCATAAACGCGATAATGGGTCTTCTCGAAGCGAATGAAGTAAATGACGCGGAAGAAGTAAGTAGTGAAATAATATTTATTTTCTTGTTGTAATAAAAAGATCGAGATTATTAAGAACTAATAACTCGCGTTTTTTAGGCATGTAAATAGTGGTCAATTATTTATTAATCTTTGTTGCTTTTATGTTGCTTATTTATTTCCGTCGATTATTTATTTCGTTTTTAGAGCGCATTATTCCGAACCGACATGAAATTGGTCAACGAACCACTGATGTATCACGTTAATCTGATCACCACAGCTGAACAGAAGAATTTCTTCGATCTGTTGCACTTCTCGCCACTTAAGGTTTGTCGCATTTCAATCGCGGGTATACGAATATGATTACTTAGTCTATACTGAATCAAACTTTCTCTTCTCACTTGTAGATACATATCAGTTTTTCGATGACCGGCAGCGGAAGTGGACCCTCGGCACTACCGCAAGTGCTTAATGTACTGTTGCAAGGAATCGGCGTGACATTGACGGATATCAACGACATTGTCTTCAAGTAATACGTCTATCGTCGTCTACTTGGATCCTTTTGTTTTACCAGTCTTCATATGCTAAAAATGAAATTTATGTTCTATAATCCCTTTAATTTTTAGATTCTTAAATTCTAAGATATTTAAATCGTTCCATTGTATACAGATTGGCGTACTTTGAAAGAAATTACGTGTTCATGACACACAAGCAACTCATTTCTGAGGCAACCACGCATTACGCAGGCCAAGCGATCAAACAGGCGTATGTACTTGTACTAGGACTTGATGTTATCGGCAATCCTTACGGACTCGTAATAGGAACTATGAAAGGTATCGAAGATCTATTTTACGAGCCTTTTCAAGGAGCTATACAAGGCCCGGGAGAATTCGCCGAAGGCCTGTATCTCGGAGTACGCAGTATGTTGGGTCACACCGTCGGCGGAATGGTAGGCGCTGTGTCAAAGATTACAGGAGCGATGGGTACGTTTTTCTAATTTCTTTTTAACTCGTTAAGTCATTTTTTAGATAGTATGTACAACAATAATCGACTTCTCTGATTAATTATTCTGTTCAATATTTATAATAGTTTACTTTGACTTTTGTAGGCAAGGGTATTGCCGCTCTGACGTTCGACAAGGATTACCAGCGCAAACGGCAAGAGCAACTTAACAAACAACCCGCTAATTTACAGGAGGGAATTGTTCGAAGCGGAAAAGGCTTAGTGATGGTAAAATATGCGAATTAATTAACTTGTTAATTTATATCGTAATAATATAATCATATACTTAATTATTCATTTTCTATACGACAGGGTGTAGTCGATGGTGTGACGGGTGTAGTAATGAAGCCTATATCAGGAGCGAAAGAGGAAGGAGTAGAAGGATTTTTCAAAGGCTTCGGAAAAGGTGTCGTTGGGCTTGTCACTAGGCCTACTGCTGGCGTGATTGATTTCGCGAGTGGTTCTTTGGGAGCTGTTAGACGGTACAACTTATTAACTACGCAAACAGAAACCTAATAATTTTGCTAACGAAAAGCAACAGCTATATATACATTTTTATTCATTTTAATATATATTTTAGGGCTACCGAACTAAATGAGGAAACGAAAAAAGTAAGGCCGCCTAGATTTTTGCAGCCAGATAGTCTCGTTAGGCCGTATATCAAAGACGAAGCCGAAGGCAATAAGATCTTGATGGTAAAAATTCCATTCTTTTAAAATTCTTAATATTTTTAAATTTAAATTTAGACATCCCCGACAAACTATCTTATATATATCTACAAAAGTATAATTAATTTTTATATCTACTTGTGCGCAAGAGCAGAAGTTTTTATGAAATTTCTCTTATAGGAATTGGATAAGGGGAAATACGCACACACTGATGTTTATCTTTATCACGTATTCATTAATAAAGACGTGTTATTGCTTACTGATAAAAGATTGTCATATCTCGAACGAAGTGATTTGTTAGGCGGTTGGCGGGTTGGTATTGATTACAATTAATTACTTCTTGATCCATACTTCTTGAAATTCACATTTTGTATGTTGCAATTTTATATATTGTACCCTTGATCGTTTCAGGTTGACTGGACTTACACTTGGAATGAATTCAGCGAATCACCGAAAATCGTAGAGAGAGGCGTACAAATTTTCACTAAAGACGCCAGTAAAAAGAAGAAACTTGGCAATCTGTTCGGTAGCGCAGATCAGTCAAAGATAATCTTAATAACGGATTACGATATTAAACAGGTATGCACGACAGGTTAATTTTACATTGTAGTCGTACTTAGTCCATACATCTTGGTCATACATCTTTTACAGATCCATGTTATATTGATTTGGTGAACGATAATTTACCGAGTTACATTTTTTCATTATGATATATTATATTTTTTCACTCAATAATTTGCTGTCTTTTTCTCACAGTTATTATACAGTAAGATGCAAGAGCAGATGAATCAGTGCGGAATATAATAGAGCAACGTA
This sequence comes from Harpegnathos saltator, assembly GCF_003227715.2. NCBI lineage: Eukaryota > Metazoa > Arthropoda > Insecta > Hymenoptera > Formicidae > Harpegnathos > Harpegnathos saltator. Next base: position 779,307 of record NW_020230210.1, read on the forward strand.
TACATATGAAACGCTTGAGCAGCTTCGAAAAGAAAAAAAACAAGATTTTTAAAAGAAGAAAAGAGAAGAGCGACAAAGGAAAAGTGCTTCTTTACTTCAAAGACGCTTTGCGAGCAAATTCGCACAATTTCTATGCGCACTTTCTACGAATACTACTTATAAGACTGATACTACGTAGCCGTGATAACCTAAGTCAGAAAGACACCAATTATAGTATCGAGAAACCGATCGCGAAAGAACGTGGTATCTTTTCACTTTTTACCATAAACGCATAAAAAATCTTGTGTTGTCGGTATCTGTACCGAGCGAGAAGTATTAGGTTGTATGGTGCGAATAATTCGTCAGAGTTTAACAATAGAACTGTATAGTTCCGAAATAATTTTTATCAATTAAGATAATCACTATTGTGTGTAATTTCGGTATATATATTTTTTGTCATTTGATAAGAGATTTCCCAAGTCTTTCCAAAAAATATAAATCAGTAAATTCGTTAAAAAAAGAAGAGTACTTAATGGGGGAAAAAAAATCTTGATACTTTTGCACCAAATAACTACCAGTGTTTAATAGCTACATTACAAGAATAGTGCAAAAGAATAATTTTTGTTGAGTTTAAATTTATAGTATATATATGTACGTTTCGTCTGAACCAGTGATTCAACTGAATCGTCTTAGTCGCAGTAAAGTTACCATTTAATTGTAGAAATCTATTAATTTGCGATGGTCACGAAATGAAGTGAATAGAGTCGATAGAGTCCTATGATCGTAAACTACTAAAACTGACTTAAGTAACATCAAGTTAAAAAAAAAAAAGTAAAACAATTCCTTTCTGACATGTTTAAAAAATCGATAATATATAAAATCATTTATATGTAATTGTTGAAATTTTACGTAGAACTCATGTATACATCACAGACAAAAGTTTAACATAAAGGTTCAGTTATAATCTATGGAAAAACCGAACACATCAAACTATATCAACTACATTGTTATTCTTTGTTTCAAAGTGCAAAATGAACATAATTCTAAACAATTTGCTCGTCCATTAATAATCAAAGCAGTAGTACGCTTACCATTCTGCTAAAAACATTCGGTAGGAACGTTATTGACAGATTTGCTAAGAATGCTACCGACACATTGTTGAAATATAATAAATTTTATTACTGAGCTTAACACCTAATCAGAATGCACATGATTCTACTCTACCTCGTTATTAATTACTAATAATTAATAAATTAAGGGTCTACAGGAGGTTGGGTCAAATCAGTTTGACAAGGACGAACAATCGATCGCGCTGTCCTTGTCTTATTCACTCGGGCATTTCGCCGGCCGATACACGGCGAGACAATGCTTTCCAGGCTTTTGGGTGAGTGAGCCAAGCATCGCAGCGACTTACGTGCAATACTATTTTACAAATTGACGTATTTTGTCTAGCTGACGTTATATATCACCGCCAAATTATTATAGCATGTTCCTTATATTATTCCCGAGATCTCCATAAAGCCAGATTTGCAATCCGGCCGTCCAAAATTTATGAAAAATAAATGAAGCGTCCGCCGTACCAAGCATCGCAGCGAATCACTCCAAAAATTATTTTACGAGATGCAAAATTTCGCCTCGTTGACGATATAATTGCTAAACTGTTACAGCATCTTCCTTGAACTATCCCTGAGGACCTTACACAGCCAGATTTTGCAATCCGGCCGTCCAAAATTTATAATATATAAATAAGGCATCAGCCGTGCCAGGAGTTGCAGCGAGTCAGGTGGAATACCATTTTACAAGAAGCAATATTTTGCCTTGTTGACGTAATATATGACCATGAACTTGTTATAGCATCTTCCTACAACTATTCCCGAGATCTCTACAGAGTTAGATTTTACAAACACGCCGTCAACAATTTATTATACATAAATAAAGCGTCAGCTGTACTAAATATCGCAGCGAATCAGGCAGAATACAATTTTACAAGAACAAATATATTGCCTCGTTGACAATATATATATAACCGCCAAATTATTATGGTATCTTCCTTGAACTATCCCTGAGAACCCTACAGAGCCAGATCTTGCAATCCGGCCGTCAAAAATTTATCATACATTAATAAAGCGTCCGCTGTACCAAGCGAGTCACTCGAAATATCATTTTACGAGATGCAATATTTCATTTCTTTGACGATTGTTGTTTGAAAAGAATGACTATGGTAGAAAATACCAATCTTATAAAGTTTAAGTTTGAAGTTTGACGACGCTACGTTGTTTAGTATTTGTTTGGTAGCCATCAATAGTGAACGCTCTCAGTGAATTTGTAAACATGGAAAAAATTGGTCATCGTTATGTGATACAATATTTTCATTTGAAAGGCCTCGGTCCAACCAATATCAAAGCGGAGCTAGATTCTACTCTGGGGAAGTCTGCTCCTTCGTTTATAACAGTAAGATATTGGGTGGCAGAGTTTAAACGAGGCCGTACGAGCTGCCAAGACGAACATCGCAGTGGTCGACCAAATGAGGTGACCACGTCAGAAATGATGAAGAAGTTCGAATTGCTTCCTCATGCACCCTATTCGCCAGATTTAGCCCCCTCGCATTATTTTCTGTTTCCAAAGTTGAAAAAATGGCTCGGTGGTAAAAGATTTGCCAACAATGAAGAGGTGAAGTCTGCGGTTGATGGCTATTTTGAGGAGCTCGACGATTCCCACTATAAACAAGGTATCGAAGCTATTGAATATCGCTGGGAAAAGTGTATTGAGCTAAAAGGAGACTATGTAGAGAAATAAAGATATTTTTTCTCAAATTTTTTATGTTTTCTTTGTTAGGTCGGGTACTTCTGGGACTACTCTCGTAATTTAATTTCACATTCATATAATCTTCACAAAGAATTTTTCGGCTAAATCGCTATTTCTACGAAATATTTTAATGACAACTTCAAAATATCTTTATTGTACTTTTATTATGTATTATAATTTTAACTGTCATTTTATTACGTATATATATAATAATAAAATTATTATAAATATCTTTTGTACTTTGCTTCTGAAATTTAACTTTATCATTTAATCGCGCGTTTGTTTAAGTTTGCTTCACATCTTTTCATTATATATATTATGTCAAATGTTGACGATATATGTAATTATTAGACATGTAAGTTTCATTTTATGCATGTTAATTCTGTAAATCTCTTGACGTTTAGCAATAAGTAATGTTAAATGCATTAAATGCAATGTCACAATGCAACTTTAGAATGTACACAATGTACGCACGATTTGTTCCTTCTTTTGTTAATCTCGCGTGGTTGTATTATGACAGATCAACGTAATTGTCATTTATTCAGACGCATACCGTTACGAGTGTAACGAAAATCGGGAGAAAAGAAGAAGGATTTTGATATATACACACGAACACGTAGTTTTATTCGGTGTATCCAATGCAATCCAACGAAGTTCAAGAATTACAACAAATTCCGCAATTTATCCCCGGCCCTCCGCAATTGCCGACTTTAGTCAAAGGGCAGAAAGTGAAATCCGTGAGTAATATTTCAGTTATGTTCAGTTATGTTGAGTAATATTCAGTTATGTTGATAGCAAGCTTCAATATATTTCATCCAAATTTTATTTTTAATTGACTTCATCGCCTTATTTGCCTACATTGCAATTATTTACGTATGTCATCTATCCTATTGGTTTTAATAATTCTCATAATTCTAGGGACCATATACTATCACGGTAACTGATGCAATGGTAGCACGGAGAGAAAGAGAGAATCTAGAATTGTACAAAGCTTGGATACATGAACAGCGCAGGAGAAATATGCTACCAGAGGAAAATGCGGATGAATACATAGGTGACTTCAAGCAAGTGATGGTAAGAAGGAACTTTGTGCGCAAAGTTTTCTGTCTCGTCATGCTGCAGCTGGTGTTAACCATGTGTGTCGTAGCTGTCTTTATGTTCATGTAAGTATTATATATTCTACAGAGAAGTCTTCAATATCCTAATTCTTTGATTTGCTTGATTCTGCTTTCAGTGTTGAGGCACAAAAATTTATGATATTACACTGGTATCTGTGGATTATCGCCTTGTAAGATAATGAACAATATTGATCATTAAACTTACATAACTAAGGCCTACATCTAACTGAAAAATTAACTTGTATTTTGATATAGCATAGTCTTCACGATAACATATTGTGCTGTATCTTGTTCGATGCATATCAGGCGAACATCTCCGTACAATTACATATGTTTGTTCTTCCTGGTAAAAGTTTCTCATTTGTTCATTTTCTCATAACTGTTGTCTAATGTAAAATGACTAATGAATTTGTTGTGGATGTTGCAATTCAGACATTAGCAATATCCTATTTGACCGCAGTCATCTCTGTGTTTTATGACATTGAAGTGATCCTTATCACTTTGGGCATGACAGCCATGGTTATAATAATAATAATTTTTGTAGCAACATTCACCAAGGTACTTCTATCTATTTAAATATTACGTTTTGTACTTTCATCTTAAGTAATATAAATTTTTTAGGGCTTCTGGGTTTATAGAATATGTTCTACTAAAACATGTTGAACAATATTTTTCTTTAATATCTAAATTCAAGTTCCTGTGTGAATGTACACTTAATATGTTTTTTCTTTGATCTTCTTATATATTTATTCTATTCTTATATATTTTATATTAAATATGTTATACAATAAAATTAAACAAATTATTAATTATAATATTAATGTGAGTTAATATTGATTAAAGTTTGACATGACAATGAGACGAGGCTTACTGATGGTATTTACCTGGGTTGTGATTATCTCGATGGTCGTAGCGCTAATAATCATGTTGTTTACTTATGTACATGTCCTTCGATTGTTTATTTCAATTATCGTAACGCTGCTGTTATCCATGGTTAGTAAAATAACAATTTTGGGACCTAGACAACATATACTTTATTCTTTTAAAGATTTATGAAATATACACAAATAATCGACATAATAAATTAACATGTAACATCAAATGTCTAATGTTTTATATGTTTTCAGTATCTATACTTTGATGTACAGACTATCATGGGTGGACGCAGAATAGAATTATCTCCTGACGAGGTCGTTTTCGCAGCTACGCAAATTTATGTTGACATTATACTGTTGTATCAATATATATTAATGTTCATGGGCTTCTTCCATGATACATGATATTATCTCAAGATATATTACATATTATATACTATATTGATATGTCTTTATTTACATTTTTATGTACATTATGTGCATATTATCATTATATAATACTTTTATATCCTTCTGACAAAAATTACTTGCAATATTTATAAATTTATCCTTAATATGAAAAAAATAAAAAGTAGGCAAAATTTAAAGAGGTTTAACAATAAAGTAATTTAGACATTTTATATAATAGCTTGAAATCTCTAATTTCTAATTATATTTTTGAACATAAAGTTTATGTTTTGCAATATTATTATGCATAAATTGAGATTTGTCAAATATTTGAGTTCTCGAAGAAGATTGTCAAATACCGCGCGGACGAAAATCATATAGATGGTTCACACTGTTTTTGATATCAGATATAAAACTTTCAATATCTAATAGGATAGCTTATTTTTAAAAGAAAAGTATCATTAGTTGAGAATTTTCCGAAAAAAATGAACATTTGGATATCGGTTGTGCATAGTGCGAATCCTCCATTATAATGCAATTTTAGAGGTTTAGGGCTTTAACTTTTTAGTATATATCCACTAGATGCTCAATTAAGGGTCAATTGTTCCAACTTCGTAGTAAGTTAACTGATAGTTAAATCATATCTCTGTTTTTGTCTAAGTTGAAGAAAAAACGAAGACAAACATATGATTTAACTATCAGTTAACTTATCAAGAAGTTGGAACAATCGGCCCTGAAATTAGTAGCTAAAAATGTTAAGGTTAAATAAAATTTTCTATAAAAATATTAATATTTATAACAATTTTCAATAATTTCTATATTTACTAATCATTCGGACAGTATTTTAATATCCAGTGGGTAAATCCAATAGAACGCAGGAAGTTCCACCAAAATGATATGGTCTATTCTTTTCAGCTGCACTGCGGAACTAGTGCAATAAGTTAGAATGAGACAACTATATTTTTTCTCACTGTATCTTATTGCACCAGTTCAGTAGTGCAGCTAAAAAGAACAGACCAATAGTCTATACACGCTAAATCTGGCGCCATACGAGTTATATATTTTGAGTCCTATTCATTAGTTTTGATCAGACTCCGAAAATTATGCGTTTTTCCTCACTACACTGTGAATAAATTCTTGAAAACAATTTAAAGACACTTATCTCAAGATACTTGAAAGAATAAAAATAACGAATGCCTGAAAACAAGTAAGTTTATGAGATTGTAACCTTAACATTCTGAAACGAATGTTGTTTTATTTATCTGCGATTTATACGATTATGGCGATATTATTAGTGACAATGATTATTTTATTGATTTGTATAATTTTGTGTAATCGTATAGTTCTGTTTTCTTAGTTAGTTATTAACATATTAAATTTTTACATATGCTGTTATTTAATGGATTTAATGGCCAAAATATGAAAGTACGCAAATATTATGTTAATTCATGGGTGAATTTCTCATAGGGAATGGAGGGCGATCGATTAACTAGTAAAAATACGAAGGAAGGGGATGATATTAAGACTAAGTCCAAAGAAATTTTAGGTTTAAGTACTACAGTAGCTTTGGATACACTATACCATGATGTTGAACGGGTTTTACAAGAGTATGAAGAGGATCATAGGAGAAATAAGTATAACAATCGTGATTATTTTGAACAATTAGATTAATGTTCAACTTGATATCTAATGTATACCTTAATATGATATTAATGCGTGTACTGTTATAATTATATTTAGGAAATTCAAAGCTTGGTTAAAAGATGCCTTACATCATCGTAGCCAATATACAACACTTTGTTGGACTTCGGCATTTGTATTGCTAGTCAATGCTGTCATTCTCATTGTTGCATTCTTTACACTCAACGAAACATGGTACATGAAGCAGTTTAAGAGCTTACATAAAAAGTTTTGCTACTTGTTTTATTAACATATTGTGTATGGATATTAATAACATTTGTGTCTCATAAATAAGTATGTCATTGCAGGTATTCTACACTGCCATACCAAGGACTGATAGTTTGTTGTTTAGTACTATTAAATTTTATTTTAGTGGTGTCGGATAACAAATTACGACATGAGGAAATTCCTCATAGGATAAAAATTCTTCTTAACCAACTCAATAGTAAATACATGAATAACTTATATATGTATTATTTACATGTTTATATTATGTTAAATTCATATAGAAATTTCATTAATGTACGAGTTGACTGTTGCCATATTATTGTCATCACATATAATTATATCCTAAAATTTGTAGTTGCTCGTTCTACATGCCGATGGAAGCGCGAAAACTACCCACATCTGTGTAGTCCACAATCACCTTGTTTGACATTGCAATGGACATATCGCGATGGCGAGATAGTTAACTTACCTTGGGCGTTGTTGGTAGCTGGTGACATGATAGTGATGAAACCAGGCCAACAAGCACCCGGATATTGCGTACCGTATAATGTACATAAATTAATTTTCATAGCGCTAATAAACATATATACTATAACATATATACATTCGGATATTTCTTCAGGATGCGGAAGCACCGATCTTGCATGCCAGAGAAGCATACAGTCCCACAGTGCACAGCGCCAACGAGATCTTCTCTACACCGCAAGCTCGTGTGCCCTTGAAAAATAAGATATACAAGCTTCAGGAGACACCGTATTTGATGAATTTACGTATGGCGTTGGACCAGGCCCTCGATCGGCCAGTAACTTATCACAATCGGAAGCGTCATCTCTTGATGATCTGCTGCATTGAACATCTAGCTTATCCAATACTCTTAATCGTCACCCTCGTAATCAATTTGCTTCGCTACGTATATGTGGCTGATTATTTTGGTACAGGCCACTGGAGCGAGATGTTTCTGTTACAACCTGTTGCCGTGAGTCTTCCTCTGTTGCCGTTAGTGTTCCCCGCTTGTTGGATATTTCTCAACTGCTTCGGGATGGCTCGTTTCAAGGCATTATTCAAGTTATATCTATCCTCGAAGAAACTTCAGGTTGGTGTAAACATTTAACTTGCAGAAAATACTTGAAAAAATTATAGTAATTTTTAAAATTACTTTTTCATTTTTTATATATATAATCTTATACTTGAAAGGAAATATAATATTATTGTGAAAAATCTTTTATCTGTTAATTTCTTATTGTTTCTATCATTAGACTAAATATTCTTTTCCTAAGTCCCCCATTCTCGGAGTCAAAATTGTTTATTAAATATCATTTAGATATGTATCTTCTAAATATGAAAATAACCAACAATGTACGTGGATTCTCTATAGATCTTTACAAACCTAGTTTGTAGATCCTTTTGAAGACGCGGATATCAATGGCCCCAATCACCCGGAAGTAGTATACAACGGACTTGAACTCAAGGATTACTTTTTCGACATCCTTTGTGGAAAGGAGCACATGATGTCAAGATCCGCAAGCATTTTGCATGTTCTGGGCTCCGTGACCGTAAGTATCATAACATCAAACAATTATCTGTGCATCATATAATAGCTTTTGTAATTTTGTAGGCTTTATGTTGTGTAGACAAAAAAGGAATTCTGTCGTGGCCTAATCCTACTGCAGAGAAAGTATTCTTTCTACGTAACACGAATAACACTCTATCGCCAAGTTCGAGGTAATCATCTTGCAGTTATCTATAATCACGAATTAGCGTTTTCAACACCTAAATTCTCAATGCTTTGTACTTCAAAGAACTTGTTGTCTAAATATAACACCCAATTATTTAGAAGTCCAAGAAATCCCCTTTTATTCAGATAAAACAACTTAAGAAAATAACTTGAGTTTATAAAATTAAAATATATATTCGTAGGGTGATTATGGTTTCATTACTTTACAGTACCGGTAGTGTGGACAAGACTGCTGACAAAAATCAAGAATCTGAAGAAACTCAAATGAATTCCAATCGGATGTCCTACATGCAGCATGGTAAGGAAATAAAAACAACGAAAGTCCGGCACAGTATGTCGAACTACGTTTCTTCGCAGATATGTCACACTCCACCGCCGAAGTATTGGATCTCACGCACGACCACGCCCTACCTTTTCGACTACAGTTCGACGATCACTCATGGCGACAACACTTGAACTCCCTCAAGCCGCTTGGCTTAGCAATTCTCCTCAATACGTGTAACATGAACACGCAGGAGCATTATATGCAGTTCTGCTGTCACGTTACCTGCGAAGCTCTTTACAACGAAAATCTAGTCCCTGTGACAAACAGACGGTGCGTGTCACCTCTCATCCCATAGAAATCAATTCGTTCGATCTCGCTTTCTTCACAATTTTGCATATTTCATCACAGAGTTTTCTATTCACTTAACAATCATGGATTGTTCGCGCGTTGACAGTTGCCTGTGCGAACTGGCGAAGCAGATCGGCTTCCAGGATCAGGCACAAAAAATATTTCAGCTGGAACAACAATTTTCCACATTCAGACATGTGGTAAATGTCTAATGATCCTAATTATTCATGCGTCCAAATGACTAAAAATATCGTTAGACACTTGTAAAAAAAATGAACCGAATTGAATTGTTGATCGTAGCAACCGGAAATGGTCAGACGAGATATCAAGTTCGCTCGTTCGCTGAGCATCGCGACGAAGCTGAAGTTTCCGTTTCCTCACATGGTCGCCGTAGTCGTGAGGGAACGTAGCGGCGGTGGTCTGCAGTTATTAACGCAAGGGACAGCCGACATAATTCTGGATTCCTGCATCGAATTTTGGGATGGTCATGATCTCTGTCCTCTGTCTGCGTCGGACAGGTACAATCAAACAATTTTTCAATTGATTTTTCTGCGAATTATGTGTGACGTTTCCATGATATTTGAACAAATTTTGTAAATCCCTTGATTATAAAAAATAATGAAAAATAGTAAAGAAATATTATAAATAGATCTGCAAATATAATCATCTTGTGTCACGTATCCTCGTTCTAATGATATCTTTTTTACGTTACAGGAAAAAGGTACAAGATTTTTATCAAAGGACCAGTCTGACGTCGTACTGCACTGCATTCGCATATCGACCGTTGACATGCGCCATCAGCGACAAGATATCCGATATCTATTTGGAACTTCCCGCGGACAGCAAACACTTATATATACCTCACAGAAGTCCTACTCCTTTGCCATGGGATTTCAGAAACGTTCTTGATCCAAGAGTACGAGGAATACTTGGGCAATTCCACTCAACAGGTTCGCCCCATTAATTGCTGGTGCTATATCTATGTTTTCTTTTTTTTTTATTATGACGTTCTTACTGTTTCTACTTCCTGCATAGATTCTTTATTATGTAACGAAAACAAAGACGATGACGTTAACGATGTCGAAGGCTGCTTCGAGGTTCAGTGCAATCAGATCTTCATCGGAATGGTCACTATGCAATATCAGGCACAAACAGACATGGTACGGACAAGTACAAACGGAAGTTACATTGGTCTTTAATTAACTTGTAAAGCGTAATGTCTCATTAATTTACAATAAATTCATTCGACAGGTGCAGTTGATTGAACAGTTAGATCGAGCATGCATAAGGTTCGTTCATTTTAGCAAGGAGAACGAACTACGCTCGCGTGTTTTCTCTGAAAAAATGGGTCTGGAGAGCGGCTGGAACTGTCATATCTCATTACTTAGCGAGGGAGCCAGGTATCGCACAAAGACGACATACTTCTATGTCTTTCGAATTTCGTCGTCTATCGGTGTTTTTTAAAATTTTTCATGGGGCATATTCGCGACTTACTGTCCACGTCTCTGATACCCGATGCTTTAAAAATGTAAAAAATTTCGATACCGAGTGTTAAAAAGAAATTATTTTTCTGATTTTTTCAAATAATTCCGTAATTTTTTTAAGTCAAGTTCAGTCAGAATTAATTATAAAATCGATTGTATTAATCCTCCAATTAATAATTATTTAATTAGCGAGGAGCTGTATTTGCAAAGCTCGTAATGTAAAATATGTCCATGTATATTGCAGGAGACAGCAATGGCTGGAGAGATATCCGCATATGCTCCCGTCGTATATGTTTGTCTATATGTCTTTTATCTTCGTTATTATTAATCGTGATTTGTGCATGTTGATCGTTATTACACAGGACGTCTAAACATATATTCTATAGCTATGTTTGTGAAGATTGTGATTTATTGAGATTCAGAGATTCGTTGATCCAAATTTAAGAAAATTTTTAAATTAAATTTAAATTAAATTAAATTTCAGAAGCGAGTAAATTTTGTATTTTCCAAGACATCCTGTGTGGCGTTTTCAATCCAAAATGGATAATGTCGCGATCATTTGGCTGCAGTGTCCTAATATCTGATATGTGTATTAATACCTCATTATTTGTGCGGGGTGTCTAATCGCAATCGTTTCATGTTATTTTATTTTGTTTGTTCGTTTTCATGACCTCGCGATCTTGCTTCATTCTGATTTAGTAATATTCGCATTTTAGACGAAAAAGGATCAGCATTTCTTTCTTCAATCCTTACTTATCCTTAGTAGAAATCTTAAGATTTAAAAACATTTTGGAATTTCGCAATTGCGAACCGACACCTACTAATTGGATTATATAACACAGACGCATATGAAAAATACACATTCATATAACTTCATTGTAACTAACACACACGACAATATTAGGTCTGAGAGTCCAGTGGGTTGGTGGGTGAGCCAGGCGGCAGCCATGTCCTCACCCACTCCCTCACCCACGGCCCAATCTCATCAGCATAATTACTCCTGCATGGACGAGGCCAGCCACTTGCTTAATCGTGTCTTACCTCGGTACGTACGTTGGTACGTTATACCGGTTACATGCAAAAATGTACGACTCAGTGTACATGAGTTATACTCGGTATAAAATACGATCTTTGTCCTCTGCTTCTTAAAGAAAACGAAATTTTCAACAAATGACATTATTCCTAGAATGCATATTCTACAAGAGCTAAGTAAAAGTAAAAATTCTAGTAATTGAGAAATAAGAATTTGTAATTGAAAATGTAACTTGAAATGAGCAATTGAAAATTTGATAAATTTAAATAGAGCACTGTTAAGAGAGAGAAATTAAAATTTCTCAAAACGAAGAAATACTGCATATACAAAAATCAATAGATCTCCCTTTTACATCCTAGGATTAGTCATTCGCAGAAATGTGCAGCATGAAAATTTCATTCATTTATCGCGAAAATTTTGTTAAGCCTAAAGCGACTTTTGCAATAAGCTAACGCACTTGTGGCTTCTTCGCATCGATGTATTTCTACCAACGGCTGTTACATTGAGCAGAGAAGAACACTAAACGGCATTCGCTCTATGGATCTTTTTGTTTTTAGCACTAACCTGAACAACAGTCGAGCGATGAGCATGTCAGCGCCAAGTGCCATCAATACAGATTTTACAACGGTAAAATTCGACGATGAGACCACCGAATGGAATGACACGGGTACATCGCAAGTGAAAAGTGCCATGAGTCACAGGTTTGTAAATGCCATATAGACCTGCGTATTTTAAACTGCCGATCATTAGGTGTATCGTCAGTCATCGTGTAGATTATATATCATTGTCATAGTGTAGAAATTAAAAACAAAAACTTTATCCATAGAGAGCAAGATACAGTGAGAAGTGAGGATAGTGTCTTGGTGCAGAGTGTCGATTTGGGATCAGGTCAAGAAGGTTGGAGGTCTATAAGCTGCCTCACCGATAGCACGGAACAAAGTGCACCGGTCAACTTTGATCTGTCGAACAGAGTAAGCGGAACTTTCTTTAAATCAAATTCAACTTTGCGATGCATAATATTTTATCTTACCTACCTAAACGCAGGCCAAATTGCCGAGGGGTATAGACAAGATACGACCGCACATAGAGTTGATAGACAACGTACCTTTGCTGGTATCTCTGTTCACCGATTGCAACACCACGGTGACCCGTGAGATGTTGCACATCATGCAAGATTACGGCGAGGTAGTATGCGTGCTCGGTTCTTCCGCCAATGCTGAAAACATGCCGATCTTTATGCAGGCTGATGCTGGGTAATTCTGCTTGCTGTTATTCGTCAGATCTCTCTGAGATCGGCAATCACGTTGGATCGAAAAGTTAAATCTTTTTCGATATTCAAGATCATACTTTTATTCTCTAGAAGATAAATATTTCAAACAATATTCTGACTTTAAACAAATTTTTTAAGAAGAAAAAAGCGTGATTCGTATGATTGTCGATCACTTTAAAGTTTAAAAAAGATTCGTAATTTGTTTGTAGCGTGGCAGTAGAACCTTTATATCCCCAAGTGTGCCAAAAGGTACCCGTCCTGATATCCACCACGGAAGACCAAGGAATATCACCTGTCGATCTGAGCAGAGCCCTGAATTCCGTTGCGTGCTCGTTGAGCGTAAAACGCGAAGACCCCGTAGCGATTTTCCATCTCATTATGGAGGTATAACATATTAATGCATAATTTTTTTTTTTAATTGATAAGATTCGATATTACGTATAACATATAACTTCAACCATTTTTGAAAAATGGGCTTTTATGGATTGATCTGATATTAAACAAGTGAATTTTCTATTGAACACATCTTTTTCTTTACATATAGGCGCGTCATTATATGAAGAGCCTGTGGAACTGCGTGCAATTCTGGCTCTGCTGTACAGTCACCCTCTCATTCACACAAGTTCTTTCGGCGTTCTTGTTGTTACCGCCGCTGTTCACTGTCGAGCAAGTGATGTGGTTGTGTTGCTTAATTATTCCTTTACTGTCAATATCTATGATCGCCACGCCGATAGATGCGACAATCATGCAGCGCGCGACTGGGAAGAATCAATGTATAGTCAATGGAGAGGTGAGGAAAATGCCGTGAATGTATAATATATAAATCTTACCATAAATGTTTTTCAATTCGTATACTTTTTGTATGTTTCTGCGAATCATATAAATTAAAAACGTTACATTTATCTCTATTTTTCATGATCGTATTTTAACTAATGATTTGATACATTTATCATTTGAGAGATACATAATTACATATACAATAAACAAAATCATATAAATTTCAAGGAAATCTCGATAAGAAAAGCTACATATTGCTTATTTATGAGATTAGTAGGTTGTGAAACTTCTCAGAACTTCTGACATAAAGATATAAATGTATAACATGCTATGATATCATACATACATCACAATCAGGTGGCGTTGTTCGTACTATGGTGTTATGGCAGCAAGTTCTTGCCGACAGTGATCACAATGATCCTGTCGCAGTGTGTCTCATTTCTGACGCTCTGCCCCATCTACGCGGCGCGCAACAATTCCAAGTGTATGTATATATATCCAGACGTACGGAGCCAAGATTCTTGGGGCGGCTGGAGCAGCACGCCGAGCGTAATTTCGGTCGTGCAGCATTTGGCCCTCGCTCTCATAGTTTTACATTTTGGTAATTACATTTTGATATTATCATCACTGCATTTGAGACAGATTTTAATAAAGAAATAGCAAAACTCTTTTGTTGCCATTCTTCTAATTTAATAATATATTAATGTATATTTGTACTTTGAAACATTTATTAATGGCTGCTTCTTTCGTAGCGACGATATCTGTTAGCTTCGTGCATAGAGAATACTCGATATGGAAGAAACATCCTGTCAATAATTACATATGGTGCCTCAGCACGTTTATCGTGTAAGTGTAAATCGCGTAAATTAAACAATGAGTAATAAAACTTATTATTGCCTTATTGATAAAAGCACATTTTTAATTTCTTCTTGATTATTCATATTTAATCATTACATTGTAGGTTGTGCGCGCAGGCAGCATTCTCCGGTACAGCATTCTGCAGATTTTGGAAGGAGGAAGGCAAAAATATCGAGGACTTCCCTATGCATCTGGCGTTGTTCTTTCTGCTCTCTATCCCGTTAACGTTCGCTGTTAACGAGTTGATTAAATGGCAAGAGATTAAGTAAGCCCTTTCAATCTATTAATATTTCAAATGCGATTTGTACACATTGTCACAAATTCCTCTTTTCCAATCTTTGAATCTGAACATTTCACTCTTTTCCTCTATTTCATACTAACGTTTCTTTTCTCTTTTTCCTTTCAGAGTGAACGTTAGATACCAAAAAAGAGCGCGTCTAGAATTTGGCACAAAGTTGGGAATGAATTCACCATTCTAATTTAATTATTATTTCGTTACATCCTGTAGAATCGGGTGTGCCTGCAGAAACCATAGAAATTAAGCTTCTGCAAGAACTCGAATATTCGTTCGAATTACTAATGCAGAGTTTCGTGTACTTACGGCCTCGTCCCAAATATTGTCAAATGATAGAGGTTTAAACAAAATAACGGTATTTTTGTATAATAAAATGTGTGTACTTAAATTTTACAACATAATTATAACAGTAATCATTTGTACAATGGACACGCCAAAGGCACGTCGATTACGAGCTTAAATAAGCCTCGTATAGAAGTTTACACAATATATCGGACTGATAGCAAAATATCCGTGACTTTTTATTCGGATGATACAGTTTTGTTCGTGTGCATTACATTTTGTCGCTTCCGATTCAAGATGTCTAATATAATCGTTGCTGATTAAATTTCATTTATTCGTTACGAACGATTAATTCAGAGTAACAAATAATTTCGCGATAAATCTAAGACATCTTGTATCTAATGCCTTTGGTATTAGTAGTATACTTGTACATACAAACATGTTCCTATGGAGAATAATTTATTTGTGATTACGAAGCTAATGCAAATTTTAGAGAACTTATAGTAATAAGTGTTTTCTGCGAAAAATCACAATATATTCGCGTCAAAGTATTATGAATTTCAAGATTTGGGAACAAGAAAACTATCATGGAACTATTTTAATTACAATAGAAATTCGAATTTTTATTGTAATTAAAAAAAAACGAAAAAAATGGAAGAAAAATGAGTTTTTTCTTCAATTTGCTATATTTCTTTAAATTATTATATATGAATCTCAGTATATTATAAAATTTTATATATAAATTATCTTTCTTTCACAAGTTCCATAATACGTGCATCTTGATTTCTCGTGATTAAAGTTTTTCGGTTGTGATTGATAATAGATAAACGACGACAGTTTTTAGTCGCATTTTGTTTAAATGAACTTTTTGATTTCTTTCCGATCAAATGAAATGCGACATCTTGTCGAGATCTTTTTTAAAGCTAGAATAAAATTTCCGTTGAACGATATTCCACTCTCGTCACAAATTTATTTTACCACCAAGTGTTTATTGATATAGAATATATTAATTTTTATATAGTATTTTAGTACTGTGTTTCAGAAGTAGCTTTCGGTCGAATATTAAAATTCGTGCAGTCAGAACTGCGACGTCGTCGATATTGATGTATAATTAGGTGTCATTGCAAGTTGCAACTTAATTACAACTAATACTAGTAGCGTGCTGCAACACATTATCACGGAATACATTGACTCGTACAGCAATTTCGGCGAAAATACTGACCAGATAAATAAATGATGACGCTGTATTGTAATAATGATCGTATAAACGGTCATCGTGAACAGCCTCCATGTGATATAAGTCTTGCTTGTTCGCACAACAGTGTCACTGTACAAATAAGAATTATCAAGAATAAGTTTACTCGTTGATAATGGTTGTATTAATGTAATATATTAACCTATCTGATCTATATAATATGTAAGAAATTTATTAATTCATCGACAATTAAATATTTCATGATATATTTTATATTAAATATTTTTTTTTATCTAGATGAGGTGCGATTGCATAAGTGAATTTGCAATTTCAAAAATATATGAATTACTTACGAATGCGTTTCATTCAACTGTCGATAGTAAATGAGCAAGAAGTAAGCCAGAACAGGAGCAGAATAAGTATTGACAATTAAATATGCACCGGTGATGAAAGGCATATAGGAACGTAAGCCGACATATCCTGCCGCGACGTCTATACTTGCGAGACTATTGGAGTTGCCCTGAAACATATCGTATGATATAATTTGTTAACTTAATTCTTTAGGTAATACGAATTTTTAATTAAATAAGAAGAATCTAATCTCCCATCCAGTAAATACCTGATAAAAATAGAACACATTGCCGAGCCAATAATGCACAAAGACACTGAGATCGAGCAAATTATTCTCTTTTA
This sequence comes from Harpegnathos saltator, assembly GCF_003227715.2. Classification (NCBI taxonomy): domain Eukaryota; kingdom Metazoa; phylum Arthropoda; class Insecta; order Hymenoptera; family Formicidae; genus Harpegnathos; species Harpegnathos saltator. Next base: position 796,614 of record NW_020230210.1, read on the forward strand.
ATACAGTATCGATCGTCGAACTCGCGACAATCTGCATCGGCAATAAGATTACATTGTACGGTTGATGCAACATCGCCGAAATCATTACCCACGTATTGATCATGAAGAATAGCATCGTGCTTGTGAAACGTTTTCTATTATATTTGATCATTAATCTCACTCGATAAGCGCAGCTCACAAGAAACAACGCCGTTATTCCCCAAAACGTTTGTACTTCGTATATTCCACTACAATAAACAACATATAATTAAATTAGTACTTAAACATTACTTTTCACTTGGTCCGCGTAGTCGTTTCTAAAATTCCCATTTATGAAATCAAATTTTAAATACCTCGACGAGAAATATGATGGAATCTTTCCGACTGCGTCATTAGCCACGTGGCGAAGATATATACATACTGCAATTACTGTATTAAGAATTAACGATTGCCACTTGTATTCTTTATTCTCGCAATCGTAAGCGATCCAAATTAGAAAAATAAGTGCTGAAAGACGAATATTTTATTTTGGTTCGAAACTTATTATATATTTATCTTTTTTTTTATATTTAACTCTCTGGAGAATGTCACGTTTGCTTTAAACTTTAATGACGTTTCATTGGGAGGTAAATTGTTTTTTATATAAACATATATAAAAGCAAAAAAATGTATGAAAGATAAAAGAATATAGATAAAAAATTATTCTACAAACTTGATAAATAATGTTATGGTTATTAAAAACAGCTTCAGTCGTTGTTAGAGCTTTCTTTTTTCTTAGTTAAATTCTTTATTGTACTTAAACAATTTACCAGTGAGCAGTAGGAGTGTCATGCCTACTCTGCTATTATCTTCCTTCAACCAACTGGCTATGTCGGGTAGATGGGCGTACTTATCGCCGGTACTATTTAGTTTTCGCAAAATTCTGTGCCCTATCAGTAGCAACAATAACTTAATGCAAAGTACGTGGAACTGATGACTAGAATCACTGCAACTTGGATCCAACCGAACCTTTACGTTCGTGATATCAAAATGCTGCCTATCGACAGGCAGAAAAATTCATCTATGACGCAACGAATGTTCAAATCTGACTTGGATTTTACCATTTTTCTTTTCTCTTCAAAGTCTTACGATGTCTTATGATTACGAGAAATCAATTGTTGATTTCCTCTAAGTTTTTATAAATGATATCTAGAGTAATATAATAATAGCAGCAGAATAAAATTTCTTCAAAATCTATATAATGAATAAAGTAACTGTTTGCTTCTTTATCTATGTCATGTATCTAAAATAATGATTCAATGTCTGATTTGAACGAACCTTGTGCTGCAAAAGAAAATTCTACTCACTATCGATGATACGCGAACCATTTCCCGGAGCAACGATAGAGCAAACACGCAACGGTACTACCCCAGAAGAAATACCAAGTTTGGTGTTCTTCTTCAATAAAGCTACTGCCAGAAAAGCTCACTATATGCAATAACGTACCGATTTGGAACATTCGCATCTTTGATCCCTTTTTCACCTATTTTCAGAAAATTAAGATTTATACATATATATAATCTTAAGAAAGAATATTTACTCACATATTAGAATAATAAGAGCTGTTTTACCTTCATTAGAAATAAGTCGCTACGTTTCACGCTCGACAACAAGTAGCAATTTATGCATAAAATAATAATGATAAGTACAATCAACAGAAAACTGAATACGTTCGTTGGATAGGATGAAGATGTACTCTCAGGATCCACGAAGAAACTTATCCCAAGACATAAACTTGCATTTAGCAAGAAAAAAAATACCATCTTCTTGTATATAGATCCAGCAAGATATCGTACAACAAACAAAATGCAAAGTATCTGTAAAAAAAATCAAGTACAATATTACTTTCAACTTTCACAAGTTTGAAAAATTTTCAGACCTATTAATTTCTTCTATGCTTGGATTTTGAAATTAATATATTTTATATTCATTCTACTAACATGAAAAAGAAAGAGTACAGCGACGGTCATTAAACGAATATCGTATTTGACCATATTAGCGATTAAAGTACTCTTTATGTCCTTAAGGATTGCATTGTACGAAGAGGCGATGTATTCTACCATTCCGCTCGGTTTCTCGTTTGCATTCAACCAACCAATATGTAATCTCACGGTGTTTCTATATTTTCGGTGTATATCTGAAAAATATCAGATCAATTTTTTTCCTATCCTTTCACAAATTTGATATATTCTATAAACTATATTGAAATGTAAAATTGAATAAAGATAAAATTTATTCATGGTTTTTAACCCGAACATCTTATCCTGTTTGATACATATTGCATGAATATATATAATATATAAAATAAATTTAGGTATTTACTTTGTGACTCGTTAATGACAAGCTTCCGAAAATGATTGAATAGCTGCTTGGTGTTATAATAAAGAAGAAATAATCTCTTAGAATCGGCAAGATTATAAATATTCTCTAGAAATATAGAGCCGAGATTTGTGGAGGGGATGGGTAATCCCAAAGCGACTGAAAGAGTTGCTGCTATGTCTAACTGTTCAATTTCAATCCACTCTGATTCATTTTTTTGCACAGGACAGTGCATTTGTCCTATCGTGATGAACGGCACTACCGTTTCGTGTAACGTTGAGCCACCGTGGCCACCTGAGTCCTTCATTCCGTGATCACCGCAGACGACGAAAAGTGCAGAGGTATCGTTATCATTCTAAAAATAAAATAATAATATTATTAATTTATTAGTAGTTGAGATATATTTTTTCTTTTTAGAATATAACAAGATACTCCTTGTCACGTTCACCATCCTTTTATCTTCATTTTTATTTTTCTTAAGTACTAACCCAATATTGCACTTTACGAGCAATCTGACCAATAATTTCATCCATCTCTTGTAGTTTAGGCTTAATTGATGCACCAAATGGGCCCTCAATATGACCAATGTGATCTAGTCCAAGATAATGCAGGATCATCACAGACCAATCATCATTATTCAATTCATCCTGTATATGTCTAGTTACATTACTGTCTACCTATATATGGAATTAATAACTTAATAATTATATCATACAAGACAGATTCTGTATTAAGAATTATGAGATATACAATAATTATTTATAGTATAAAATATATGCTAATTACCTCTGTAAAGTCTGTAACAAAAAATGAAGTAGTACCATCATACCGATTAAATATATTGGGAAATAGGGAGAGCCAAGTTTCATCCCCATAAAAAACCAATTTGTGTCCTTGTTTCTTTGCTTGAAGTAACAAACTGTCACTAGACAGAGGTTTACTTCCAAAATTCAGAATTATATCTACAAAATTTGGCACTGTACCAGTCATCATAGCCTATATCAAGAGAAATATATGATTTATTTTTATATAAATCAACTCTTCTCTTAATTTGTTCACAAATTACTATCTTACTTTTATCCTGGGCATTGTTACTGTCGGTGATTGCAATTTAGCTCTTAATAAGCATCCAGAAGAGTTTGCTAGTAAACTATTTGTTAATGGCATAGCAAATTTTCCTACCGGATTTGCAACAAAATCCCATCTTAGTGCATCAATCACCATGATTATCAGTTTTTTTACTAACGGTTTATATAGCATATCTGTTTGTATCCTGAAAATAGCATCATATTAAATATAATTTTTGAATTATACATTCTTGAACATATTATTACAGGGAAATTTCTTACAAAATTTATTAATTTTAATATTTTATCTATTTACAATGTACTTTTTACATATTTCAATTATTTTATACTTAAAATAAAGATATAATAATGTATTTAATGTTATCTTCTGATTACCAAAAAAAATGAGGTTAACTCACCTAACATTCTCAACATGTTGCGGAATATCTTTTCGAGTGGCGATTTTGTCACCATAATTAACAGTTGGGAAGAAACCATATAAATATAAAGCAATGGAAATTGGTGCAATTAATAATACATAAACCAATAGAAAATCATTTGTACGCATCTTTCCATAATTTTATCAACAATAATTGACACACAGCTGAGTTTCGATGCACCAATACCCCAACATGTAGCTAAGGACGCCGGGGCTTTGTCCCATACGTCATTCTAACAGCTGAGTTTTCTCTCTCTCTCTCTCTCTCTTTCTCTCTCTCAATATTGGCTCCAGATGCCTGTTAAGGCAAATCTCCAACGCCGTTGAACGATAAATATGCCATTTTCCGTTTGTATTGATAGGCAAATAAATAAGCAGAGACAAAACGAGTGTTATCCTCCAACCAAAAATAACGCATTACGAAAACCACGAAAGCTAAGATACAACAGTTGAACTGAGCGCCAGATATCAAAATCGATATTCTCGATTCTTCGATTATTCCAGACATCGAAAGTCGATTTGCCCACGCGGGAAAATATAAAATAATATTTTTCGTGATTCTAATATTTGATACATTAAAAAATATTAAATATACTATTTAATATTTAATAAAAATTCCTTTATTTTTATATAATTCATGTAGCTAAAAAGAATTTATTATATAAAAAATGTAAGTAAATATAATATTAATAAAGTAGGTTAAAAGTGAATTTGATCATTTATATTATATATTCTTATTAAATTCTTATTATATATTCTATTAAATTTATAATAAATTTTCTTATACTTGGTATCTATATCGATATTAATTATAACGGTATCAATTATATTTTTTTCATCAAAGTTACATGACAGTTAAAGACAGTTAAATGACAATTAAAGAAATCGACATGATTTTATTCCGTGTGAGATGAAAAGATAAATTCTTCCGTAGAAAAATAATAAATCATGCTTAAGAAAATAATATTTAATGTGAGATTTTCTCAGGTACAATGGGAGATACAAATTTTCGCATTCAAGTCGTTTTGTCATTGCAGACACCCTATATAGAGAAGCTTGAACAAATCGGCCGACGAAACCGATCAATAAGTAGAGGAAGACTGTTTTGTCGGCCAACGCAACGTAACGCGCCGTGCTATAGAGTAGTTACAACGCGTGTGAATCATGTTTCGGTAATTCCCACTATCCCGGAGTACCACGGGTTTTCTTTCGTCTATCAAAATAATTGTGAGTGTACAATATAAAGTACATACCCAATGTTCACACGAATATCAAACAGAGCTTGTTTTATATGAATATGTTTTGTAGATTTGTGTGAGGGCTAAAATGTCCATATTTCTATTCAGATATTCGACTCGTTGAATTTTTGATTCCACATGATGATATTACATAATTTTATTTATATTCATGTTTTGTGCCATGATGGAAATTTTATATATGTAAATGCATAAATATTTAAATACTTTTTAGCTTTCATATCTCATTTCTCAACTTTATATTGTTGACTATTACGTAAGTAATTACAAAATTATATTCTATAATTTCTTATAGTGGATTTTACTTTCTAATTTCTTAATATTCCATGTTCCATACTTGAAACAAGGATTTTTTGCATATGAGTCGCAAATGAACACAATAATTAAAGTTTATTTATGAGAGCCAGTTCCGTAAAAGTAAAACTTATGAAATTCAACATTTCGTATGCAATATGATTGATAAAACTAATATTTGCAGCAACAATGGTATCGCTCGAAGATAGTTGGAAGGAAGCCACGGAGGGCTTAGACGAGGTGGTCTGCGATACTTGGTTCACGAGGATACAGGAAGTTTACTCAGAAGAGAAACGCACGTATCATAACCTGGACTCACTCAGAGAGAAATTGAATCATTATTACGAGATCAAGAACAACCTGAAGAACCCGCAAGCCGTATTGCTCGCAATATTCTTTCAAAAGCAAGTATCTAAATTAGAAGAAGTAAAATGTACTCTATGTACATTTATTGCATTTTTATTGTAATATTTATTATATTTTTATTTTATATCTACGTTTTTATCGGTAATAACTGGCCTCAATTCTGTTGTAGTTTCGAATACGAACCCAAAGCTATGGATGATGAAGACAAGAACCTTGAGCACTTTAACGCTTTCGCTGATGAAGCCGAAATTCCACCGGTGAGTGTACATTCAAACTTTGATAATTTCCACATATTTTGTATATTAATTTCTATACATTGATAGCAACATCTGAAATATAGCACAATTTCTTATCATGTATCGTTCTTTATTATGTATCTAATTTATTACACGTTTATATTAAAATACGAAAATAATGTGTATGTAACATGTATGTATGGGTGTATGTATGGGTGATCAAATTATGGGAATTAAAATCGTATTTTTTAATTTACCATGATTGAATAATCAAGGATGCAGAGCTCAAAGAGGAGACGTGCGCTCTGCTCAAAGTAGCGGCGACTCACAGTACCGAGGCTCATAAGGTGGGTGGTGCTTTCGGCGGCGAAGATGCCCACTACTTCTTGGATTTGGACATGGCGGTGCTCGGCTCTTCGCCGGGCAATTATGCCGAGTATAGGGAGCGAATACGTGGAGAATATTATTTCCTTAGCGAACCTATGTACACGGCGCTACGGTTGAAAGTGAGTTAAAATAAAAAAGAATAAATAAAAATAAGTAAAAAAAAGATGCATTAAAAATACATAATATAATACAATCAATTTCCTGCGATTCTCAACGTGATTTTACCGTTAAGGTGTTGCAGAATTTCCTGCAAATCCCGAACATCTTCGCTACTATGGAATTTCGCGACAAGTTAGAGGAACAAGCGCGACAGAACATCCAGGCGGAGGTAGAGATGCTGTCTTAGAACATCCATTGTTTTGTCTTGCTTCAGAACTACGGAAAGAAAATATATTACTAAATATTTAATATTAAATATTTATATATCACACGATTATTATAAATATTTAATATTAAATATTATCGAGGGTTCTCTCTCAATATGCAATTGCTATTCGATTTTTAATGAGAATCCGCCGATGATAAGAACTTGCTTCAATCTAACCAAAGGTTTTGACATTGAACATAATCAGTAACATGGTGCGAAGAGGATTTCGACACCTACCTCATTACAGTGACATGTTCGTTGTTGATTCCGCGCAAAGGTACAGCGAATGTCAAACCGCTTATTCATTCATAATTAATGAGAATCTCTCGATGAATGCGGAGAGAACGTTAATCCGCTGTTTCTCGTGCACGAGTCACCTCAAGTATGTTGAATTTAATTATATATATTGTCGTTTTCCGTAATTAGTTTATATATTTATTAAATATAATAATTGTACATATAATTAGTTCTTCGTTCCAACTATTTTTTTCTGAATGTACGAATCTATATCATATCATATCTCATCGCTTACGCACAATTTCTCCATGGAGATACTCTGTATGAAATTTCTTGGGTGGAAATTTCACGGCTCGTTAGTACAGTTTAATGAGTTACTTTAATAAATTTAGTTAGATAAGTTAACTTAGTTTAATAATTATCTAATTGATCGTCGGAATTATCTCACTGTTCGGACTTGCGTAATGGGGCGAGAATGAAACTTAGAGAATAATAATCGCAATTGTCGTATCATCGGAATTTATAAAATGGAATTGACACGCGTTTATGGATAAATGTAATAACGAGTATATATATTTTAGAAAGAATATTTTCACGCGAGAGAGTGATCGAAAGATTGCGAATTTAAATTCGGAAGTAACGCTTTGCTCACTCCACACGTGCAGCACGAAACGCTCTCTTTATCTTTTATGACTTCGAAGATCCTTAGAGATTTTGAGAACTTGTCCGGGATTCTCGGCAAATTCGAGAGATTCCTAGGAACTCTGATACGTCCATAGATCTGAGTGAAAATCACTGGTGCTTCTCGAAGATCTTCGAGACAAGCTTATTTCTTCGACGCCGGTAATTGTCGGATTTTGTGCAAATAAAGTTTAATCGATGCTGCAAAAGAATACATACTTTAAGACTCGTATCGAAATATTGAGAAAAGAGTTGTTAAGTAATGATTAAATCGCGGCATTTGGAAATCCACGACCGAGACAAAATTCTGGCCGAGATATTACGAACGATGTACAATGAAATAAAGATGATTATTAAGTACATCTGTTTTCTTACTACGATACAATATATACTATGTCCTTACATACTTGAAAAAATCGTATATATTTTATTCCCAATATTTCCTCTACATCGTACTAACATTCCATATCAACTACATCAATATCGTTTTTATTTCGAAGAAACTGATTTTATCTTACGTGAGATCTCATATCGTTTTTTATACAAACATAATCTGAACTTTTCAGCATTTTTTATACTTTGATACTTTGAAAGTGATTTTAAGATATGTATATATGAACAAGCATTCATTTACGTTCATATTGATTTCTTTTCGCGGGGTTTCCAAGTAACTGTGGTTTACCTTAGATACCTCAGTAAGGGCTGCTAACAAGCCCTATCGCGGGAGATCAGGAAAATCGTTTTGGTATATAAAAAATCTATTTATCGATTTATCATCAGAAAACGTGTTATGCCGTTGCAACTTGAGGTGAACGACAAGATTTGCGACGACAATGAGGTAACAGCGATGTGTGTAAAATGCTATCTATAGTCACATTACATTACAAATATGTATTGAGAGAATTCACTTTAATACACAAGACCCATTCTTAATCTCAGTAACAAATTTTTTAAATCACATTCTCCTCTCTAAAGCACGAGAATCAAGATAGAGAGTGAATTGTGAAAGAAAAATATTCTATACATTGAAATTAATTCTTTTCATACTCAATATAGAATATGATTTAGAGGAATACGTAGAATGTTCAAAACTGTACGCACATTTTATATATTATGTAACATACAAAAGATTCAAGTATACAAAAGTATATTTATATTTAAATCTTTGTATATACATAAGACTTAAGAATATTTGGTAGAAAAGGCTCTAACGGATTATAATAAGAACGAAATCTTAGAAGATAGCGAATAAAAAACAACGATTTGTAGGTGCCAAAATATCAGAATACTTATCATATGGAATCACAAAATCCTTTCAAGACTGATCAAGTTGATAAAATCGTGAGATCGGTGATGAACAATCGCTTGGATGAACTTACGTATGATAACGCAGAAAGTATGAAATTATGCGGTGATATCGCATCGGAAATCCGCCGACGTATGAAGAAACTCAATTTTAACAGGTGCGCTGAAAATTTTCCAATCTCAACCGCAAAATGTCCAATAAATTGCGATATCTCTTGAATAAAACTCTTAGGAAAAGAAAGATATTGTTCATCGTGTCTTTCCAATTTCCAATATTTTTTGTAAGCCTCGAGCCAAAAGGCTATGGAATAAAGCAGACTTGAAATTAATTGAAAAGTATCATTTTGTTCACTGCTTATCTCTCTGAAATTTAATTTGCCAAATATTTTTTCTTTCTTCTGAAATCGGACTCATTGAATTTCAAACTCATAATTATGATGTCACAATGACATTGTCACCTTTGTCAAAGAAAATTTGGCATATCACCTTTGTCAAAGAAAATTTAATTTTACTTTAAGTTCATGAAAGTGATTTATTAATTGATTATTATTATATGAAAGTCGCGTGAGTTGTAGAAAATTCTATTGTAACATGTAAATCCTAATTGCAGAGCTAAATGTTAACAAAAGTGATAGACATTACAAAGCGTGATTGACTTTACAAAGCGTGTCCCTGAAGACCGCTATTTTCCAATTCACTTCAACATTATAATTAGAAGAACGTTCTTGAAAATATGTACTTACAAGACACAGGGAGACACTCGTTACGCTCGACGGACAATTTATCATCGTTACTTCTAGGTACAAAATCGTCATCGTCGTTACGATTATCGAGAAGGTCAGTCAGTCTGTGGAGACTACTGTTGGTTACTTGTGGGACAGCGAAAAGGATAACTACTCCGTTTTCTCCTTCGAGGGCCGGACTTTTCACGCTTATTGTTGCGTATTTGGTCTCTATTACGAATAACTTGTAACATGTTTTGAAAATATTATTAATATCAAATTATATAAAATACATGTCATATCAACGGGCATACAAAATTATCTGTGAAGAATAGTACATTCATAATATAATTAAAGTGTAATTATGCGAGATAATGTTCGAGGTAATCTATGAAAAAAATAAAATAAAAACTCCTAGTATTCACGTGTAAGTCGCATAAATAGTTGTCATATATCTACAAGTTGAGAGACAGTCCTATTCGTGACGTCGATTCAACAATCGGACTTGTTTCTTCCGCCAAAACGATTACACGGATATTTTGCTTCACCTCGATGGGTATCAACAAGGATATCATGCCTCTCATACTTTAGAATTACAAAGATGTGGCCCACAGGAATTGGAGAGCATCCCTATCAACTTCTTAACTGTTTTTTACAAGCTGAGCTACGCATATGCGACTCCTCGTCTATTATCCCTGACGACACGATGATGAAAATATCTCATTTTAGATGCGACTCTAAGGAATCTCCCTTCCCAAAGTCGCTTTCTACCTGGTAGAGAATCCCGTGATCCTCAAGGGCTGCAAAAATAGAATATGTGATTGAGTGAGGTTGAAGGAAATGTTGGTCCTTGTGTTGCAGACGATTGCGATTTACAACTATGTGGCGTAAAATTTTAAGGAGGATCACATCAAGATATTCGACAGAGTTTTATAAAATTGTGATGTAGAAGAAAAATCTATCAAGCAACAAAAACTATGATCGCATGAACATTGATCAATATTCGATAATTCACTCTTTGTTATACAAATTATCTCCCCTGCCCCCCCCAGTGAGCAAACTTTAGGGATAACGCATACAGGAGAGAAAGGATCGTGCTTGCGTCTCCGACGTCGTGGTAGGAAGGTAACGGGGAAGGGGTGTAATTTTTATCTTGCAAGCGCAGAATTGACTCGTCCCAGTATTTCAGGGTTCAAATTAGGACGGAACGCCGACGTTCGTAGCTAACCAGGTCGAAGAGGTCGCGATACGTCAGGTTTAAAACGTTAGACATGCGCTAGGCGCCGGTTGCTAGAAGCAACGAAGCTCGACGACCTCGCGACGGTATGGCGACAGTGCCGCACGAACTGCCGTGGCGAACGGTACTCGCGATCGTGTCTAGGTACACCCACATACCTGTTTACATCGTACGAATACACTCATTGACACATACGAATACACACTCGAGTCTCGTTCTCGATTTTCCTTCCTACGCCGAGCGGCGTCGGCGGTAGCTCGATCAGCCGCACCCTACAAGTTCTCGAGTGACGTCTTGGATTCTCGGATACCTCCTTGGTAGCGAGCGTCTCTGAATTGTTGTACGTATATATGAATTACGCCGAATTTCTATTCACCATGACTTCGTTGAAGAATGAGTTCGGCTTGCTCCTGAAAGTAAAATATCCCTTAGGTAAAATTGATTTAGAGTTAAAATCGCAGAGCGATATTGGGCAAGATCAAACTAACGGCGTACCTCTTGAAGTCTGAAATAATCGGATCAATGAACATCTGATTTTTAGCGTCACACAGAACCGTGCTATTTTGAATGACATTTGAATTTTTCTTCATAGATTGAGTTCAACTTCCTTTCAAAACATTAGAATTCTCCGATCATTGGATCATTAAGGACGTGAATTTTAGATTCCTCATGAACTCTAGTGATCATAAATTATCAGATATTAAGTGCAAACATTGTACATTATGCTGAGGCTTTTAGGACGCATCGATCCTATATTTCTCATTTCCTCAAACTTTTTATATATAACAGTTAAAATCTTCAATTAACAATAAATAGATCTTCAAGATCCTTGCATTCCTATTCCTATTGGATACTGGAAAAAATTTAATATTTTCAAATCACTGAATGACGTGTGTGTTGAAACAACGCCGGAAACGACCGATTCGCGACCTTAAAGTTAACATGAAATTAACATATCGCGCACTGGCACGCTCGCGCGCCACGAGATGACAATTTAATTCGCGCTTCGCATCAAATATCACATTAATCTCGTGTGTCGCGTGATCGCAAGCTCTGTAATCCCCGCGAATTCCCGCGATTCGGACAGCGAGAAGTGCGCATGCAGCGTTCGCTTTCACGGACGCCACCGATCGCTGTCTCTCTCGCCGACGATGAATCGAGCGAACGAGTTGCGCGGATTTCACTGAAACACGAGCAAACTCGCACGAATAATTACAGGTACACACTTACTCCTGCTAAGAACCATCGAGCGTGACCAACGTCGTCGTCCTACTTTCATGAACAATTGTCACGAATGCGCGGTCTATCACGCCGTCATTTATTGCTGCGCGCGCGATACTCCCTAATCGGAAGAAAATCTTTACCGAAAACCACGTTCGCAGCACGAGACAATGCTCGGAGTGAAAATGTGAAAATTAGTTTTCTCTTTATGGAGCTTGGTTCCCGAGAAAATATTTCGCATCGAAAATTAATAACACATCATTCTACCATGTTTACATTGAATAACTCTGAATTACTTTGTCCACGCAATGTATCTCGACAGTGGCTGTCGGATCGGATTACATAAATTATATCTTGCTTAAAAAAAGATTAAAGGATAATTGATAAAAAATTGCAGGACAAGTTATTTGTAAAATATCAAATTTCAATATCACCCGATTCTTATATAACATATTATGAACAGTCACATACGATTATAAAAAAGACATGACATCACCTATTCTCTCAAATTTTTATGTTTGACCCTCTGAAAAACGAAATTTCTCGCAAGAGACGTTTTCATCCCGTCACTTAATTACACAGAATCGCCCCTACTCTTAATTATACTATACGAGTAACGAACGATTCTGCGTATTACACTGCGCTGTTTTCGAAATAGCATGTAAAGCAACCGGCGTGTAATGGATTTCACATTGAAATGAGAATTGCAGCCAAGTTGGACGACGGCACTTGGTACTCGCGGACATGAGAAATTAAGTATAAGTAGGCCAAGTAGCGAGTTGTTAGGATAAAAGAAGGTTCCGCTAATCGCCGAAGTCGTGGTCAATCGTATTATCGTGGACTTACGTCTACGCTATTTCTGTACGTCGTCTAGCAGTTACAATCCTCGATTACAAAGTACCGAGGATATTGTTGCGGAGATAGATCTCCGAGGCAACATCGAAACCGGTTTCCGTTGTGCAATACGAGTGCTAACGTAATTTTATTCGCGTCTCGTTTCTTTCGTAACATTATCCTTGCCCTTGACGTCTACCTCCTCAATACAGTATGTTACTTTCTCACAAAAATATATCTCGACAGATTTCTCATATCCTTACAGACTGACGAAAACTACGAAATGCTTGAATTGCTCCAATTCTTTCAGCATCCGTTTCTCAAATAGTATTCCTCGAGACATGAGATTCCTCGTTTCCTTGAGATGTCAGAACCAAATATTCTCCTGCAAGAGTGATATTTAGAATATAAGAATAGATATAAGAGACGGAGAAATAATCGAATCGCGCAGGTGTAGGTAACTAGATACGTCACAGTGACTCGCGAAAATCGTCGTTCATCACCTTCTCTCTAATTCATCGCAGTTAACGCTTCATCGGCATCTTGCGCTTCGCGATGATCTTAACGCGCATGAGAATACGCGCGAACACTTCCGGTTACGCAATCGCGGCTACGTTACGCTAGCGCAGTAATAAGTTACATTCCGTGATGTCGTCAGCCACGCCGGTGAAATGTAGGTTTATGGAGGTCCGCGGAAAGCAAAAGGAAAAACACATTTTTCCAAGAAACTTCCCGCGTGGCCCACAAAACGCTTCATTAAAATCGCTCGAAAGATTAGTTCTTGAAGCTATTATCGACGTAACCGGTTGACTACACCTCGTATAAATTTCTTTCGCAAAAGTGGTGAAACAAACAAAATGTTTTTTAAGCGCGAAAAATCAAAGAAGCAGGAAGAAATGATGAATGGACCGATCTCTCAGATCGGTCAGAATTAACGAGAATAGTTGACGCTAGAAGATATATGGACGTCGTAACAAAAGATCACAACTACATACTAGAACAAATCGAGACGTGATTCATCTACATCCGCATGAGCGTTAACGTTACGAAAATATCCTTAGCCGATGCTTAAAGATTGAAGAAAGATTGCATGAAATCGCAGGTCAACAACCTCTACAATGTCTACGCTACCGTCGCTATTGGTGGTCACATCGCTCCTAGCCTTCTCGAACGTGTTCAAGTGTTTCCACGTGTTCGCACGCGATGTAGATTATTGTTTCGCCGATGAAGATGATCCATATCTTTACATGGCTACCAAAACAGCCTATCACTTCGTTCATGGTGGCAAGACTCGATTCCAGACAGTGCCGAGTAAGAAATCGTTGTTGGCTGGTCGAATAAATAAATTAATTAAATAAAAAAAAAAATATATATATATATATTCGTGAATTATGTTATATATTACTATAATATTATAACATTAATATATAGAGTCAAAATTTAATTTGGAAAACTATCAAAATTGTTATCGTTACCGTCATTTGTATGTTTAACAGACTGTCGGCCAGTGCAAATGTGGATGTTAGCTACATATGGCACTCGTTGTCCAACTCTCGAAGAGATCAACATGATTAACTCTTTGACCGATATAAGGGATCAGATACTACACAATCACGAAACGCGTGGGGGTGAGTCCTTATAAACAGGTATTTTCGTGTTTCTCACATCGACTTTCCTTGAATCGCCAATCACTTTCTGATACACGTCATGTAGTCGGTCATATGTGCAATCGAGACTTGGACAACTTGAAGAGATGGCAACCGGACGAATATCTCAAGCCGCATCGGGCGGAGGCATTGACGCCGCAGGGAGTCGAAGACATGAAGTTGTTGGCAAGAAGATTACAGAGCAACTTTCCAGAACTATTACAGCCCTTCACAAGCAACATATCGTCCAGCAATTACAAGGTGTTCCTTTGCAATTGCAATTTCTCGACTACAAGTATAAACGCGCAACATTAACGATATCAGCTAATTCGATCGAATAATTCGTCAGTCAATAAGTAAAATCGAGTAAATTACGAAGCAATCGTAGCGATTGATTTTCAGTTCCGGGCCAATGAAGCGCAGCGCAGTATGGAATCTTTCATGGAAGGATTATTCGGAAGCAGGAATGCTGTAGTCCCCGAGGAGAGTTTCTTAAACGACACCCTACTGAACGTGAGTTCAGCTGCGTGCTTCTTCACTCTTTTTTTCATGCCTATAAAGAAAATATATATTAAAGATAAAAAGAAAACGTAATCTGAAATTCGAAACGCAAAATAGCAATCGGAAAGATCGTAATCCCGAAATCGGGAAGCTTTTCGGAATATTATTCTCCATTTAATTTCACAGGCATACAAGACATGCGGTGTGTGGGAGAACGACGAGCATCAGCAATCATACGAGAATACGGAATACGACTTGTTCGTCGTTGGACCGATATTTCAAAATCTCGTACATAACGTCAGCCGACGATTAGGATTTCTCTACAATATCTCTAGTGGTGCGTACGTCGAAGTGATATCGGTTTTATCGCAATTAATAATTTCATTTCTAATTATTTGAATTATTAACGAAAGAGTTATTTGTATCTTTATAGATCGTATCAATGCCATGTATGAAGCGTGTCGATATGAAAAGGCTTGGACGGTCATCACATTGTCGCCCTGGTGTGCTGTCTTCAACAAAGAAGAACTTCGAATCCTAGAATACAGAGAGGACCTCAATTATTACTACAAAGCAGGCTATGGACGTGAAATCAACGCTCGGCTGGGATGTCCCTTGTTGCACGATATGATGCAACATTTTTGGTAGCTCTTTACGAACAAGTTTTACCTCAACTATCTTAATATGAAAATTTCCACATTTTCCTTAAAGTTTTTGATATGTTATTCTTAATTATGCAAAATACATTATAAAATATCTTCAAATTTTTCATTCATTTTCTTAATTTGTTTTTCCAATTTTTTTTAAATTGATATTGTTTTTTTCTTCCTAGATACGGATATATTAATATATATTATTATAAATGCACATACATTTTAATTAGGAACATAGCACACGATGAGACATCGAACGAACCCATGGGCATCTTCTACTTTAGTGACATTGTTAGTCTGCAAAACCTTCTGACCACAATGGGCATAAATGAAGATCAAACACCATTAACTGCCTTCACTTATAAAGATATGGCCAAAAGACAATGGCGAACTTCTTTAATATCCTCTTTTGCCGCGAATCTCATTGCAGTAT
Organism: Harpegnathos saltator; assembly: GCF_003227715.2. NCBI lineage: Eukaryota > Metazoa > Arthropoda > Insecta > Hymenoptera > Formicidae > Harpegnathos > Harpegnathos saltator. The sequence goes on from NW_020230210.1 coordinate 812,833, forward strand.
TTTATAAGTAAGTGTATGAGAAAACTTTTCTCAAAAACATGGACAATTGCTGGTTATCATTTATTTCAATTCCACTAACTTTACAACTAGTCACTTTTATGACTAAATTGATTATTTAATTGTTATTATATATTAAATTTAATACAAACAAATAATTGCTAAATTTATAATTATATACAACTCTCACAACTAATTCATATACTAATCCAGAAATTACAAAATTTTTTTTATTTTTGAAGTACAAATAAATTTCTATTGGTATATTTGCTACTACTTTTTTAGATATATAAAAATTTCTTTGTCTTTGTATTTCAAAAATTCTGATTTATATAAAATATTAAATATTTTTAGGTGTAATGACAGTAAAGACAACAATAAAGTAATGTTTTACCTGGCAGAGAAACCAGTACAATATGATGGTTGCTTAGTAGGACTCTGCGACTGGGAATTTTTGAAGAGCAAATTTGGACAGCTAGCATCTAATTGTAAGTTGGATGTCTGTTGGATAGAAAGTGGAGCACCTGCTAATCTCTTGCTGAACTCCATAGCCATCCACTTTGTGTGCTTCATTCTAGTCCTCCTTGGCTATTGACTGTATATAAGATAATTTCTTAGCCTTTATTTCAACTACATTAAAAGTTGAATTGTAAGATATTGAACACAATATTGTAGAAAATTATAAGATATTAAGTTATAGATGATTGTTCATTCTTGATTCTCTTGATAAATGAATCGCGGCTTTATATCGGCGTTAAATAAATTATATTTAGAAATGTAATAATTTTGAATATATATGCGCGGAAATAATTATTATTAATAATTATAATAAATGTAATGATTAAATGTTCACAAAAGTAACTAATTCTGCATTTGTAAGTAAAGATTATAAATCAATATCCCATTTTACTCGCAAATATATAATGATATGCTTTTCATTTACATATAAATAAATAAATGAGTGAGTGAATGCTTCGATCTCTCCGCTTTTGTACAAAGTATAAAAAGCATTCAAAATATTGCAATAGGTGAACCTCAAAATAATCGCAAGGTTTATAAATGATAATAATACTTTCATCATATCAAAATAATTTCATTAGTAATTAGCAATTAGCCAATTGTAATAAGTAACTTATGACAAAAAATTATCATTATTATCAGTCATTATAATCGTTATTATCAAAGTCAAAATGTTTTTCGTGTAGAACTCACCATTTTGTCTACTTTCGCGGTCACTCATATTTATTTGAAATATATCAAAGTTATCGAAGTTGGTAACCGTTGCTAAGATGTCGATATACATAATAATATCGATGCATATAATATCGACATTCGATTGCGAACGACCTCTTGCGGAGAGAACTTAACTCTCTTATGTGACGTCACTGGGATACGCCATACACTATGCAAGTGTTAAAATCATATATATGGTTAAAATCGTGTTCGACTTTCCAATATGTCCACGTAGGATGAAATTTTCCTGTTCCACGGAAGAATCACTAGACATGATGACTTCGTAGCCACGAGGTAAATACGTTTACTTCGGTATGTCATTCCTGGCAGATTACTGTCAAATATTTTAATTTTAATATTACCAGAATCACTGTGAATGGATCTTCAAATGTTAAATTCTGGTTTGATTACGTTAGCTGTCTCGTATATTCTGCATTCTGTCAGGAGAAAAAACAGTTATGCGAGTTTAAGAATTATAAAATTCTAGGATCTTTACTCACAATATTATATTAGTTGTATATTTCAGAGCTTGACAGCTGAATGTGACTATGGCCAGCCCACGGACGCGACGAGTGCTCGGTGAATTGAAACCAAAGGATGAAAACAATGTAAGTTTTGTTAAGATAAACTAAAATATGCAATATGATTATAATCTATAATAATTTATCAATTCTCGATAAAAAAACATACTAAATCATATGTTAAATATTAACATGTCTTATATACTTCTATACTTAAATATGTATGCGTACTTTGATTGACTTTTGAAATATGATTTTGGAAAGCTTTCACTTTCCTTTTATTTATTGTTAACATATGGAATATGTTTTGTAATTATATTTTAAATATATAGTATACATTTTAAATCTCCTATATGTAATTTAAATGGCTATTCATATATATCTTCTATGCTACAGTCTAGGAGATATTTTCTGTTATAGCTAGTCTTATTCTGAATATATATACAAAGAGCTATATAGACCAATTTTCCTATCACTAAGTATATTAATATATTAATGTATACATATGTGTGTATATGTATATATTTTCCTTAATTATACACCTAAGTCATACACACACACATACACACATACATATTTGGATATATACTTTGATCTATCATAATTAAGGAAAAATGTTTACATCTTTAAAGTTTGTTCATTAAAACCATGAATATTTATATAAAATCTATATAAATTGTAATAACTTTTAATTGAAAAGATATAATTTTTTTTTATATTTTTTAGAAATGTTTTGAATGTGGAAGTCATAACCCACAATGGGTATCTGTGACATATGGTATTTGGATATGTCTGGAATGTTCTGGCAAGCATCGTGGTTTGGGTGTGCACTTGTCATTTGTCCGTTCTGTCTCTATGGACAAATGGAAAGATGTGGAACTGGAAAAGATGAAAGTGGGTGGCAACAGAAACGCTCGAGAATTCTTTGAAAAACAACCTGACTGGGATGAGTCCATGTCTATCTCACAACGTTATAATACAAAAGCAGCAGCATTATATAGAGACAAAGTAAAATACCTGTGTATAGATTGTAGTTACAAATTAAAAGTGTGAATCTTGATCTGAGAATAATACATAAAACTTAGATTGCTACATTGGCACGAGGAGAGCCTTGGAGTCCAAGTAGTTCAGGAGCTAAAGATTTCCAGCCTTCCATCTATCTCGAAAGCAGACAAGAGCATTCGTATCAAAGTGACTTGACTCCAACATCTTATCAAAATATAGACTCAAATAGCTTGAAGGCACAAACGGAATCTTTCTTTGCTAAGAAACAGAGTGAAAATGCCAATCGACCAGAGTCAGTAACTATCATATAATACTATATTCTTCCACATCCTATTCTCTATATTTATAAGATGAATAGTTAAATAATTTTATACCATGTCCATTCTTCTTTCCTTTTTTTTTCCTGATAGAAATATACCACCTAGTCAAGGTGGCAAATATGGAGGATTCGGCTACCAAATGGACCCACCGCCCAAAAGTTCATCTCAAGAACTGTTTGATAATGCAGTTTCTTCATTAGCAACTGTATAGTTCATCTTTGTGCAATTTCTACAAATTTAGCGAATTAGCCGAACTATTAACACAAGACAGCTCATTCTTGCAGGGTTGGTCAATATTTTCCTCCTCGGCTTCGAAAATAGCAAGCAAGGCTACCGAGAATGCTATCAAAATCGGAGGGCTCGCAACACAAAAGGCAAATGATCTAGATATCAATACAATAGCCACGAACGCTTTGATAATCATCAGTTATAAATATTTGTCATTTTTGTAATATAAAGATTCTTTTCTATTTCTTTTTAATCCTAGTTAACTTTTTTGTCGATGCATATTGTTTGGTGACATTTATTATTTTCCTTTTTAAAGTTGTATTTTCATTTTGTTTCTTCTCTCTTCTATTAAATCGCATTATTAGGTTCGCGATGGCACATTATTAGAAGAAGTTGGGGCCCAGGTCAATCATTTAGCTGCAAAGGTATAAGTTTATTTGTTTTCAACATCTTTTGTTTAATTTTGCTTAAGATTATGTTATATATATATATATATATATATATATATATATATATCATGAAGTTTTTAAGTTACTAGATAAACATTAAGAAATTTAATTCCTGGAAACATGCACAGGTAGGAGATTTAGGAAGAAGAGGGTGGGGCGACATCGCTGGGACCAATTCAGCTGAACAAAACCAATATGATTCCATGGACCGGTATCAATGTTCCAATAATACATACCAGAATAGCGATTCGGTACAATCTAATCGTTCCAATGAAAAATCGTCTCTTGTGAGAAGTTCTAGTTCGAAGTAAGTTTGTTTCAAATCCCTCCCATTTGCATTTTCATTGATATAAAAATTTTGTACTAATTAAATCGTCAACAAAACTAAGGATTTATTAACGTTCATGTGTAAATTAATAAACACATTATTAATATTAATAAACAATTAATATCCACATGTAAGTGAATCCAATGTTTTATGGCAAAGGAAAAAGTAATATTTAGTTTCTTTAGTTATCAATCATAATTATTAGAATTTTCATTTTTTCCAAAAGCAAATACAAATACACCAAACAAAATATTCTGAATTTCAGTATTATACACAACAAAGTTTGTTATAACACTATAAAAATATTTGTCAATCCATTACATTGTATGTTTTTACTGCTACATGTAAAAAATATAGATTAACATATGAAATTGATTTTATAAATTTATTCAATGCTTTGCTTATTTTAGGGGTAATATCTCATCCACTGGAGGTTCTTGTAATATTTCAAATTGTGATTGGGAATGGGGTAGTGACACTAAGCAAATGAATAAGGCCTCGAAGAAACCAACTAAGGAAAAGAAAGAAGAGTCATTGATTAATTTCGAAGCGGACAATAAAGCACAGAACTGGAACTCAAAACTGGAAGATGATGCCTGGGAAATATTAAACAATTAATGATGATACTATTAGCGCAAATTAGAAAAAAAATATCAATACACATTGAGTTTAGCAGATTAACACGTTGACTGCCGTGTTGATTTCCTATTGATTGACAAAGACTTAATTGACAAATTATACCAAGTTAGTAAAAGAATGTAACTTGAACTGCATGCATCTTTTACATTATCTCATTGGTTCCTTATTGGTCATATAACCAACTGTTCAAATACAATTATATTTTATATGTAACTTCATGTGACACGATAGTACGATTATTTAGATTGATCCTTAATGACCATCATGACATTCAACGTGTTAAAGAAAAGCAGATTTGCCTTTCTGTATTTGGCAGATTTCTTAAAGAGAAGTTCAGTTTTCTAATATTCATAGAGTAGAGAGCAATTTAATTTTATAATTCATGTTGTATCAGTTAAGTTATTAATGGTTAATTAAATGAAACAAAAGCTACCTACCCTTACAGTCTTGGAACTATGTCAGATGATGATATTTAAGTATTCAAAATTAAAAAATATTAAAGAAATGTAAAAAAGAAGAGATTATATATAATTCAATATTAAAATGACTCCTATCTATCAATGGTTTAACATATTTTGTTCTTTCTTAGAAATCCTCTCTGAAAAAGAAATATTAAAACATTACATTTTAATTATCATAAAATAAAATCTAAAATATAAGAAAATTCTATAGCAGAAACCAACTTTTCCCTTGATATACTCGTCTATGAAGTGTTCTTCTATATTTAAATATTTCGCTACAGTATGTGAAAAGTTCCTGTTGTTTATCCAGCCATGCTTCATTTAATACTTCTGTAATTATAGTGTGTAAAACTTGCGCAGATTGCTCTGAAATGGCTGCAGGAACTTGGTTCATTGTTAATTTATAAAGAAAGTGGTATATTTCCCTGCAAAAATATTTATCAATTAGCTTTTCTTTTTGATATTTAACAATAAATAAGGAATTCAAGATATCTTATGGTGCAAAAGGTAACAAATTTTATAAATATCAATTATATCATCCTATCATTGATCCTAGATTGACAGTGATAATGTACAGTTAATTACAATAGAACAATTGTGGATATTATAATTATTAGTTGTAATTAATTTATATTTACTTTTTATTATCAACCTATAACTAAGCAGAATATGTATAACAGTATATACATACCTAAAATCACATTCTGCATTATCCTGATGAAAAGGATGTTGTTCATACCATTCAATGAATAGTAATGCCATTGGTATAGATTCGTTACTCTTGAATAACCCACCATGTACCCAATGAACTAATGAAGGTGTATCTTGAAAAATAATACGTAGTTCATCGAGTCTTATTTTTAATACTTTTTGAATTTCTTCTCGAGGCACAGAAAAAGATTCAAGTGGAAAATTTGGATATCCATATTTAAAGAGAGACCTCAGTAACAAAATCTGATCTTCCTTTTTTTTGGATAACAATTTAGCCACATTATTCAAGATTGCATCATTTTCATACGTTTCCTTTTTTGTTCTGTTATTGCTCATCCTTTAACAAAAAGATATCAAAATACTGCAAAAGCATGATGTAAAGATTCATTTAGAGAGTAAAGTTCTATCGGACATAAACATTCGAAAGTAATAATCAAGTAACAGAATATAATCAATCAACAAATTAACAAAGTTTATATTTCTTGCCAAGCCATATATATTGATAAGGTTATACATATTCTGTTAAGATGTCACTTTTAAAAATTTCATGTAATTATAAAAATTACTTTGATTAACTTACGTACTGTCCTATATTAACGTTGGTCTTGACAAGATAAAATGATTTCGGTTAATTTCTATCCGTTTATCATGGGATCTGTTTTTTTCAAGGGGTACAAACTCCTCGCATTTTAGTGGTGACGGAAGTGATTAGTTCGCTTATTCTTTCGGTACGTAGGCCAAGGGCAGTACAGTCGGTTCCCCACTACCACCAGAGAAGAACGTGAGAGTGGCCAACACGGTATTTTCGACGACACCGACTTTCCGCACTGGGAAAGGGCGCCAACTGCATCCATTTTGAGAGAGGAACTACGATGCTACATTCACTTTCAGGTTTCGGCGGTAAAATCTGTATGTGGTGGCATGTTCGTGCTACAACCATAATAGCGTACTTGACAAGCACGGTCTCGCACATTGTTACACATTTATAACATGAATTAACATGTTAACATGTGCAAAAAAAAAGAATTGACATTGTATATGATTAATATCATGAAGATCATACGAAGTGTCCGGTAATTAGCTGCCAACCCGAAGTGTGAGGGTAGATTGGATTGAGACAAACATAAAAGTCCCATACCATTTTGTGAGATTCGCAATAATTATCTAGTTATTAATGACAGAACAGACAGAAATCTGAGGAGTAAAAGCGCGCCGACATAGATGATTTAAAAAGCGTTTCAGCTGCTCGGGGCAGCGATCATGAATCTTTTCCCTAGCGTGGACTAATAAAAAGTGAAAGACTTCTGTGAATCAGTGAAAAATGAAAAATTTTATATGAATTTGTGAAAATCGAAACATTTCACACGACAATTGAGTCGTTCAACATGGCAGTTGGGGCGTTCTGGATAATTCAATGAATACCAAAGAAATCAAAATGATGAAAATAATAATGTCCGTGTAGTCCGAAGGATATTACGTGACACGCAAAATCCGCTTGTATATCCAAAGAATATCCGCTATAATATCCAAAGAAAATGTTTCAAAATATGTATGTACAGGTAATATAAACCCTATGCACCGACGAGATATACTACAAAGACTGATAGCCTTACGGGATTTAGCGTACTAGAGAAATTTCCCTGGTGAGGCACCCGGGCGAAAGAGACCGTCTCGCATTTAGCACAATAAAATTTAATGGGAACTAATACTTTTCAATCCTTTTCTTCGGATCAAAAAGATTCAGAATTCAGACATATTCAAAATGTCAATACTTTTTAATACGTTTCAATTCGACATTTTATACAGGGAAGAAGGACGAAGGGAATGGGATGCCGGCAACGATACATCATGCGTCTCCAGACGTGTCAAATTGTTCATTATAGAGGAGACTTTGATACGGCAACATGTATTCGAATATTTAATCGTCCCATGGACCACTTATATATAATAAATAAAAAAGTAATTAACGCGGATAAATGAACGATTCGTATCAATTTTTCCTTTCCTTATAGAACAATGGAAGAGTAAATCAGTATCGAAAATCGAATGCCGATTAATACCATAAATCAGTGTCAGAAAATTGTCCAATGACAATTTGTTCTCATTTTTCAAGTAGTTACCACTGTAATTTATATAACAAATTAACTCGGTTAAACGATCGATTCGTACCAATTTTTCTTCTTTTATAAAGAAGTGACAGAATAAATCAGTACCGAAAATCGAAGGCCGATCAATATCTAATTTACTCATCAAATTAACGCGGATTAACGGACGATTCGCATTAATTTTCTGTTTTCTTATAGAGAAATGAAAGAGTAAATCAGTACCGAAATTCGAATATCGATTAATACCATAAATCAGTGTCAAAAAATTGCACACGTGCAATGATAATTTGTTCTTATTTTTCAGGTATATATCCCTCTAATCTTATTCAACAAATTAACTCAGATAAACAAACGATTCGTATCAATTTTTCTTGTCTTATACAAAAATGAGAAAATAAATCAGTGCCGAAAATCGAAGACCGTTCAATATCTAATTTTTTCATCAAACTAATGCGGATAAATGAACAATTCGTCTGAATTTTTTCTGTTCTTATAGAAAAATGAAAGGAAAAATCAGTACCGAAAATCGAATACCGATCAATATCGAATTTATTCATGAAATTAACGTGGATAAACAAACGATTTATATCAATCTCTTTTTCTTCTAAAGAGAAATCAAAGACTAAATCAGTACCGAAAACCAGATATTGATCAATATTATAAATCAGCGTTAGAAAATTGTCCAAGTGCAATGACAAGTTGTTTTCATCTTGCAGGTACTTGCCCCACTAATTTACTCAACAAATTAAGTCGGATAAAAGAACGATTCATATTCAATTTTTATTCTCTTATAAAGAAATTAAAGAATCAGTCAGTACCGAAAATTAAAGACCGATCAATATTTAATTTATTCATCAAATTAACGCGGATAAATGAACGATCCGTATGAATTTTTTTTTCTTATAGAGAAATGAATGAGTAAATCAGTACCGAAAATCGAATATCGATTAATACTATAAATCAGTGTCAAAAAATTGTCCAAGTGCAATGACAATTTGTTTTCATTTTTCAGGTACTTACCCCTCTAATCTTATTCAACAAATTAACTCGGATAAACGAACGACACGTATCAATATTTTTTGTCTTGTAAAACAATGAGAAAATAAATCAGTACTGAAAATCGAAGACCGTTCAGTATCTAATTTTTTCATCAAATTAACGCGGATAAATGAATAATTTGTATCAATCTTTTTTTCTTTTATAGAGAAATCAAAGACTAAATCAGTATCGAAAACCGGATATTGATTAATACTCTAAATCAGCGTTAGAAAATTGTCTAAGTGCAATGGCAAGTTGTTTTCATCTTGCAGGTACTTAGCCCACTAATTTACTCAACAAATTAAATCGGATAAAAGAAAGATTCGTATCAATTTTTATTCTCTTATAAAGAAATTAGAGAATTAGACAGTACCGAAAATTGCAGATCGAACAATATTTAATTTATTCATCAAATTAACGTGTATAAATGAACGATTCGTATGAATTTTTTTTTCTTATAGAGAAATGGAAGAATAAATCAGTACCAAAAATCGAATATCCATCAATATCATAAATGAGTGTCAGAAAATTGTCCAAGTGCAATGACAATTTGTTCTTATTTTTCAGGTACTTACCCCTTTAATCTTATTCAATAAATTAACTCGGATAAACGAACGACTCGTATCAATTTTTTTTGTCTTATAAAAAAATGAGAAAATTAATCAATACCGAAAACCGAAGACTGATCAATACCATAAATCAATGTCAAGAAAATTGTCTAAGTGCAATGGCAAGTTGTTTTCATCTTGCAGGTACTTACCCCACTAATTTACTCAACAAATTAAGTCGGATAAAAGAACGATTCGTATCAATTTTTATTCTCTTATAAAGAAATTAGAGAATCAGTCAGTACCGAAAATTGAAGACCGATCAATATTTAATTTATTCATCAAATTAACGCGGATAAATGAACGATTCGTATGAACTTTTTTTTCTTATAGAGAAATGAAAGAGTAAATCAGTACCGAAAATCGAATATCGATTAATACTATAAATCAGTGTCAAGAAATTGTCCAAGCGCAATGACAATTTGTTCTCATTTTTCAGGTACTTACCCCTCTAATCTTATTCAACAAATTAACTCGGATAAACGAACGATTCGAATAAATTTCTTTTGTCTTATAAAAAAATGAGAAAATAAATCATTACCGAAAACCGAAGACTGACCAATATCATAAATCAATGTCAAGAAAATTGTCCAAGTGCAATGACAAGTTGTTTTCATCTTGCAGGTACTTACCCTACTAATTTATTCAACAAATTAAGTCGGATAAAAGAACGATTCGTATCAATTTTTACTCTCTTATAAAGAAATTAGAGAATCAGTCAGTACCGGAAATTGAAGACCGATCAATATTTAATTTATTCATCAAATTAACGCGGATAAATGAATGATTCGTATGAATTTCTTTTTTCTTATAGAGAAATGAAAGAGTAAGACAGTCAGTACCGAAAATCGAATATCGATCAATACCGTAAATCAGTGTCAGAAAATTGTCCAAGTACAATGACAATTTGTTCTCATTTTTTAGGTATTTATCCCTCTAATTTACTCAACAAATTAACTCGAATAAACGGATGATTCGTATCAATTTTTCTTGTCTTATAAAGAAATGAGAGAATAAATCAGTACCGAAAATTGAAGACCAATCAATATTTAATTTATTCATCAAATTAACGCGGTTAAATGGACGAGTCGTATCAATTTTTTTTTCTTGTAGAGGAATGAAAGAGTAAATCAGTACCGAAAATCGAATATCGATCAATACCAGAAATCAGTGTTAGAAGATTGTCCAAGTGCAATGACAATTCGTTCTCATTCCCGAGTCTTTCCCGAGTCGAAATATTAATTCTACATTGATCCTGCAAATTGCATCCAATTTGAAAAATCAATGTAGAATATCTAGGTGCGCAATAGTGAACAAGCTTTGTCCTACCTGAACGTTACATCTGGCTACTTTCGCAGTCTCGCCCATGATGAGTCTTCAACAGCGACGTATTCCGCAGTTATTTAATACTCGTTTATTTCGATAATGTATATGTACTTAATCCTTATATTCTTAATTTAAATGAGCAATTTTTGTTGATTTTGATTATATATTCGCTTAACAGCGCAAGAAAGAGAACAAAGATAAAAACGTAAATAGAACTGCCTTTGTTAGAATTGCGCGTGAGATAAATATATAAGGATTAAATAATCATATAAGAATTAGAGGAAATGGGAGGGGGATGAAAAACACTTTTTATTCTCATCATTCTTAAAGTTCTTTTTTCCTTTTTTCTTCTCTTTTTTTTCTTTTCTTTTTTCTAATGAGAATGATGAGAATTGTAGCTCTTAAAAGAGCTGAAGCTGCAAAAAGACAACGGTTATGTCTAATAATGCTGTTTCACTAATAGAGATTTTAATTCTGATTCGGTATAATAAGAAAGATAAACAAGAATGAGAAACGGACATTCTAGCAGATTCTAAACGAAAACAGCAATCTGAGCATTATTAGACGAATAAAAATCAACACTTGTAAAATTTATATCAGATTCTAAGATCATTATTCATAGTTTTTTTAAATTATGTGCAATTTTTCATTGAGAACATAATTAAAAATTTGTATTCATAAACCTTAGCTTGCCTCAGCAACCTTGCTTGAATAGACATTCATATTTTACGAGAAAAGAAAAGTAGAACTCATGTTACGTGAAATTAGTTTAACGAATAATCAAATCTCAAGCTATTTTTCAGATGATAAACTATGAATGCTGATCTAATTTCGACTCGGGTATGTCCTTACTTCGAGTAAGGTCCGTTAAAATTAGAAAAGTCCTGCGTAATAATAATTACTCGAGGTACCTCGAATACCATACATGATGTATCGCTGTCCTCGGCTACGTCTCTCGGCGCGCTCCGAGTCCTCTCTCCATCCTGACTTCTCGATCCGACGTCCTCCTGGTTACTCCATCGCAGCACCCCTGGATACTCCATCGTAGCACTGGCGACGACACTGACTCTAGCTCTAACACTCGCGCAAGTAAGATTCGGGGACAAAGAAACGCGTATTAACCGACACTGCTCTGCCTCGCGGCATGCGCGTCGTTCGTCGGCCCGAGGCGCAATGTCCTTTCCGCAATCACGGAGTCATATATAAGCGTACGAAAACAAACAATCGGGAAGGCACGGTTACCCCCCACCTTGCCGATCAATGTTAATGCCTGCGTCGTCCGTTAGCTGAAAATGAAAACAACTCGTGTTTTCAAAGCATGCCTGAGAGAGAGAGAGAGAGAGAGCTTCAAACTTCACAATAATTATTTACGTCTGTTCCAAGAATCATATTACGCTGAATTCAAACTGTCTCTATTTTGACATGACATACACGAGATCTGCGATCACATCATTGATCTTTCTTTGGACAAGAAAATCCTGAGAGGAACGCTGTTCGAGAATATCACATCTTATGTTTCAGGTGCCTTGCAAATTATCGAATCCGATGTAACAGATCAGGGAAAGTATGAATGCGTCGCTATGAATAACATGCGTGGGCACGGAGTACTCCAAGTCAATCACGTTATACGTGAAACGTACGTATATTTAATATTATATAAAACTTACCTTTTTAAACAAAAAGGTAAAAAAAAAGGCGCCAAGTACAAGCGCAACACGTATTGTGTTATTTTTAGAAGTACCAAACTCAAATTATTTTTTTTTATTGTATATATGTGTACATAAGATTTTACAAGTAAAACTTATAACTATAATAAAACTCTGCAATACTTTTCTACTGTACAAAAGAAGTGATATATTAGAACAGTAGCGCCAACTGAGAAATTCCGACTTTTTATTCCCGGAAAATTCGTCAAACGTCAAACGAAGGGCAAAAAGTGTCGTCGCTCGCGAGCCGATCAACACAATCGGCGCGATGTAAACATTGCGGACCTCGGCGGCGGTTGAAGCAAGAGAGACTTGCCCTTGGGCATCTTTTCTTTTCTCGAAGGTTCCGGGACAACGAGGGAAATGCGAGGAGGCCTTTCAACTGTACGCGACATTGATTTACTACTTATTGATTACTGAAAATAAAGAAAATTATTCTGTCGAAGCATCGGATATTTGTTAGCTTTATGTTAATTAAAGATGTGTACGATTAGAAAATATATTAACAACTAATTGTACAGAATGTCAAAGTTGTTGTAACGCCGTTTTCGGAGAATAATTAAGGGTCATGGTAGCGTTAAAGAGTGGAATTTCATTTCATGCGAATTTTGTCTCGTTCTTATTAAATGTTAGATTATCCGCTGCGGACAATAACTCTTCTACTTTTCATTTAATATTCAATGATGATAAATAACATTTAATTGCATTCGTTTGGCTTTTTTATTTCGAAAATAAGAAAATATATACCGGGGTGAGATTTTACCCATGACAACATTAACGTGATTTTCTTTGATGCTTTTTTTAAAAGTTCAAACATTTCGTCGACTCGCGGGATATTTATAATCGGAGTCTCGTCACGTTAATTACGTGAATAATACGTGCTCCTCCGAGCGGATCGAATGCTCACCGACGGCCACTGTCAGTGCCACGAGCGAATGTCCGGAGCGGACGGGATGCTGAATTAAAAAACAAGACGAAGTGAACGGGACGCGGATAACGATACATCATGCGTCTCCATACATGTCAAATTGTTTATTATAGAAGAGACTTTGATACGGCAATATATATTTGAAGATTTAACATTTAATACGTACTTTTATTTTTTCTGCTCCTCTCCCCCCTCTCCCCCGCTCTTTTTAGACCACTGGGCATAGTCTGGCATAGAGATGGCAACTGTCATTGCAGCACGGACATAAACCGCCTGAAAATGGATGTAGCATGGACTTCCACCATATGCAGATTTTACCACCGAGACCTGAAAGTGGATGTACTATCGTAGTTCCCCTCTCAAAATGGATGCAGATGGCGTCCTTTCCCAGTGCGGAAAGTCGGTGTCGCAGAAAATGTCGTATTGGCCGCTCTCAAGTTACTCTCTGGTATTAGCCGCTCTCACGTTCCTCTGTGCCACTACATTACGTATATAACCAGAAGAGGATTGCCGAATATATTGGTTATCTTGTTTAAAGCCAGCGGCACACGGTGCTTGTTTTCGTGCTGGATTGCTTGCTGGATGAAAATACTGCGTTGTGATTGGTATATTTTCGAAGATGGATGAAAATGCACCAATCAAAACGCAGTATTTTCATCCAGCAAGCAATCCAGCACGAAAACAAGCATCGTGTGCCGCTGGCTTTATTCTACTTGTAGTAACTTGTAGCCAATTGCTATCGAGTTCGTGGGATTTGACATATTTATATTTTATGGCGGTTCAAGATTCGCAATACGAAGTAATATCTTTTTACAGTCCTATGTTTGTAATTTACTATTATAAAACTGTCTAATTTTGACGAGTAAGTATTTAAATAACATGGCAAGTAAAACATAAATTATTGTTTAATATGCTAATAAACCTTCACCTCCACAAAATTTAATCAACTGAATATCCTAACCTAAACGTTCTTATGTTTTATTTTAATTTTTAAACAGCAATATATAAGATATTCATGTTGCACCTCATGTGATATCTTCATAAAAATTTTACCATTACAGATATTGTGAGACAAATGTAAATTTGCACATATACAGAATATTTCTCCATTTTTATATATATTGTATTTAGTGTATAAAAAACACCTTGTACCTTAAAATAAAAAAAGTCCAAAACATAAGTACATTTCTCATACTTTTAACAAGGAATTACTTGTCTCAAAATGTCACTAAATATTTTGTTTCTAGAAAGGAACGTAACCGAGCCAGCATGCCAGAACCTGTGAATCACCAGGTGAATGCCGCTCGTAAGACGTTCCAAACTCTGTACCAGATTTCCAAATTGCTGAATACAAATCTAGATCCAACCACACTGAGCATGTGCATCAGGCTATGTGAGAATGGAGTAAATCCACATGCTCTTGCAGCTGTGGTAAAAGAACTTCAACGAGAAGTCAAAATAATAAACAACGCTCAGTTAGAGTCGACCAACAAGAATGATACAAATAAATAAGTACAGAAAAATAATTATTATCCTTCTCTCTTTGTGTAATTACTTATTTTATGTTAACCAATAAATCTTTTCAGATAGCATAAGAACCATTTTATTCAGTCCATATATTTTAGTAGGAACACATCTAACACTGTGCCCCTTAAATAAATTACATCACTAACAAATGTAGAAAAAATATTGTCCAAAAAAATTTCTATTTAGAAATATATAAGTAGAAATATTTAAATAGATTTAAGTAGAAATATTTGAGAAATGCTTACACTGAGACATCATATACATAATGTTACAGATCAACCCTGGTTTGTTTCGCTTTTGCAGTTTGCTTCTTTACCAATTCATCAACTGCAGCCTGAAAAAGAACTAACATTTGTTTTATTGCTCTCATTTCATACACTAATTTGAAAAATGTAAGTTTGTATAATATAGGAAACAACCTGTTGTTGACTATCCCTATAATAAGTCTGCCCTTCAAGAGTGAGATGAGATAGTTCAGGTTGCTCTAGCAAGTAATTTTTAGCATCAACAGCCTGAGAACCATCGCGGAACATGTATATTGATCTTCTAGTATCTATTGGATACCTGCATATAGTATAAATGTATATATTTTCATATATTTGAGTATATTTGATATTTTTTCAGTTCTCTTGTGATATATGGTAATAATCCAATGACCGTATTCAGTTCTCTTGTGATATATGGTAATAATCTAATGACTATATGCAGAAATCAAGTCAGCAATAACATATTGTGACTTATTAAATATTGTTACATGTTATTTATTTTACCTCTCTGCAATGATATGATTATTTTGCAAACTAGTCTGCCAAATACGCATCACAACATCAGCTTGCTCTTCTGAAATATCTTGCCTCATATCCACAAACATCATAACACCTTTTCCCTTTTTGGTTACTCTCAGTAAATTATCTGGATTTGTAGTATCTATCTATACAATAAACTATATTATACACAAATGCAAAAAAGCTAATGGATCCACAAATATATAATATATATATAAATAATTAGTTATGTGAGATTCATTGCAAACATAAAAATTTATTACCTTAGACAAGTCTATTTTTGGACTGGGACGTAAGTGCTCTGGCAATTCATCTGGTTCTAAAGGTTCATCATTTTCCTGAAATATTATATTGATACTTTGTTAGGATATAATTTTTATTATTTAAATTTTATTTAAAAGAACATATTTTTTATCAACTTAATAAAATCCTAATCTCATCGATTTGATAAAACCTAAGGTCATGCAGAGTTCATAAAAAGTCAGATAGAAATAGTAGCCTTACTTCCCACTGATCCAACAAATGTTCCAAATCTGCTTCTGTCATATCTCGTATATCCTTGTCGCGCCATGATTTCTTTTTCGGTGTATTTTGAGTGTCACTGGCCGATGTTGCAAGGAAAAAGAATATGAATAAGCTCAAAACAATTATCTTTGGTTCCATTTTGTAATAAAAAAATCACGTATCTACTTCCAATAAATTATCATAATACGCTGCGTACATCACCTAAACCTGAGAATTTAAGATGAAAAAAGATTTCAACTTATTATATATTACTATAATTTAACGAATATCAGAAATCAACAAATTCTTCTCAATTAGTTAAATATTTCTAAGTTATGTTGAAATTTACCAGCTTCAATATTATATTATATAAAATATTTTGCTAAATTTTGATAAATAAAAATGTATAAATTATGTAAAACCTAGAATAGATATTGTCTGAAACAAAATATAAAAATATTAACAAAGTTGTTAATTTATTACCTTAACTCGTACTCTTGATAGATGGCCGATAACTGCTTTATCGTCAACGCATATTGTCATAGATAAAGCACTATTGAAGACACAAAATCATCGTAAAATTTGAAGCAACCAAATATTACGGAAGGTCACGCTCCTTACGTCACCCAATAAGAAAATCTGTTCTTTATGGGCCTTCTACAATAAGCTATTAGTCATATGGTCTGTTCTTTTCAGCTGCACTACTGAACTGGTACAATAAGTTAAAGTGAGAAAAAATATAGTTGTCTCATTCTAACTTATTGCACTAGTTCCGCAGTGCAGGTGAAAAGAACAGACCAATAAGTTCTAACCAAATTGACCAACCACAGTCGATTATTTTTGAAATAATTAATTGTGTCTGGTCAATTTGCTTATAGCTTATGACTAATTACTTATTATAGAAGGTTTCTTAAGGCCCATCTATAATGCAAGAATAAGGGCAAGAGCATAGGCTTTTGCATAACACATAATGCATAACGCATAAGAGAATAAACCAATTAGTTTTATTCATTTCCCTCCTCAGGACAGAAATGAAGAACTCTGATTGGTTGATTCTCTTATGCGTTGTGTATTATGCGTTATGCAGAAGTCTGTGCTCTGGCTCTTAAGCCCTCTGCACAATGCCAGGCAATAGGTAATAAGAATAAAAATAGACCAATCACAATCGACTATTACAAGAATAATCTATTGTGATTGGTCTACTTTTATTCTTATTGCCTGTTGTCTGGCATTGTGCAAAAGGCTTTATTCTTGCAGCCATTGTAGATAGGCCTTTAAGGCTCGTCTACATTAGCTATAAAAGTAAGGCTGTAAGGTTGCAAGACACGAAATGAAATATTTTCATTCGCTGACAGCTTACGTTACAGCCTTATAGCCTTACTCTTACAGCTATTGTAGACGAGCCTTTAGAATTTGCAACTGGTAATATTTTTATCTCTTAAGGCTCGTCTATAATAGCTGTAAGAGTAAGGCTGTAAGGCTGTAACGTAAGCTGTCAGCGAATGAAAATATTTCATTTCGTGTCTTGCAACCTTACAGCCTTACTCTTAAGGCTCGTCTACATTAGCTGTAAGAGTAAGGCTGTAAGGTTGCAAGACACGAAATTAAATATTTTCATTCGCTGACAGCTTACGTTACAGCCGTATAGCCTTACTCTTACAGCTAATGTAGGCGAGCCTTTAGAAACGAAGTTTCCTATTGGATATTTGGATCTTGGTATATTAGATATCAGCGTAGTTTAAATCCATTACTTGAGAAACATAGCTGATAATGTAGAATGTCTGTAATTCTCTTCCTCTAAATTTATCAAATTTGTCGGTAATGTAGATTCTCGGTAATATGCGTAAATCATGTTTTGTGAGATTTCTTATCTTTCAATATTCGTCTTCGATCCTTCCTCTCTCTCTCTTTCTCTTTTGGCACGCGATTATATATTTATTACATTTTTTGGATCAAAAGTGCAATACATACATAACATAGATAACAGTACATTTATTAACATTGCAATCACAAGGCAACGGCATTAGAGTACGTTTTCGTATACGTAACTTCGGTGTTGTTACCATTGCTATATGTGATATTGTGAACTATATGCGCTGAGAAAATATCACGTACAATGTTTGTCATGGTTTCCTTGAGGTGAAACAATCGTATTTCATGCGTATATCGACGTATGTGAAAAATTACATACCTATTTATTTAACTTTTTTATCCCAGACCTCAGTTTTAATCACAGCGCAAACATAACCTTCAAACGCGTTTATGCAACTTATTTAGGTTCATTAGAGATCTACTTGATATAATAATGATGGTTCGGAAATACGTCAGTTTTTTAAACAAAAATTAATTAAAAATTTAGATCACTTTTAACAATAATAATTAAGAGGTTCTTTTTTTCTTTATCGGAAATTATTAGTATTTATAATATATGTAGTTATTAGTATAATAACTTTACTGTATGTATATTAACAAATTCTATCTGTAGCAAAAATTAGAACAATATTTGTATTATTCCAGATATCATTTGTAGTAATTGCATCTAAAATTAAATTAAATTGAATTTATTATCAATCATGTATACCAATGAATTTGATGCTTATGAAAAAATGGTATATGATGAGATGACTGAAAAGTCTAATTTCATCCAAGAACAACCACTACAATGTTCTATCTTATCAAAACGTGAATGTATTGGAGAAAGTCTGGTAAGAAATTCTTATTTATATTAATTCCTTTAGGTTAATTTAATTAAATATTTAAAAATTTGTATTATATATGAAATATTTATGCTTTATAGGTTGTAGGAGAAGAAATAGTTGTAGGTAGTGAACATCTATTTGGTGGGTCTGATAGTCAAGAAACAGATACAGCTATGTATTTTAATCACGATCTAGAAGACTGTAACAGAATAGATATTGAATATGAAGAATCCAATACTTCTATACCACTGACAGAAAATTCAGTTATTGACAAATGGGATTGTGAAGATGTTGATGTATCGTTGTTAAAAGTATGTGTATATATATATGTATATATATATATATGTATATATAACAAAGTCATTTCTTTTATTGGGCTGTTATTTATTACAAATAAATAGATTTCGTATGTTACAATCAAGTATATTTATATGATTTATCAATTGATTATTTTAGTTAAACTCTGATTTGTTAAATTTCATTTATATAACAGTTGAATAATGTGTGTAGGAAAGTGAGTTTAATAACATCTATGATGAGCAAGATGGCGATGAAGAAACTATTGCCACTTTTGTCACTGCAGCTGGACAACAACTGGCTTTATATGCTGTGGAAAACTCAGAAGAAATATATGCTGTGGCTCTATATGACGAATCCGGTGAACCTCCAACTAGTTTTCAATTCCTTATGAAGTAAGTAAGAAGTATGCTTATATTTATGTAAAAATAATAATATATTTTTGTATAATTATGATATCAAGGAATAGCCAGTTGTGAGAAACATTTACAAAATATAAGAACATTTTTTTACAGGTTATTTTGATGCTTCATTAAAGAAAAATCTACTTAAGTTTCAAATGAAATATCCAACATGTTTCTTTCTAATTTTTAGTTAATTTTTATTGATTGTTATTATGAAGATAAAATATATATACATACAATTAGAACTTTTTTAACTTTTATTTTCCGGTTGCAACTTTATATGAGAAATTTGCAAAGAGCAATTTTCATATGTGCTTAATATTTACTCTTAAATGTCCTTATAGGGCAGATGTGGAACGTCTCATAGGAGAGGGAGCTGTGAGAACAGTGAAAAAGCCAACACAGATGAAGAAACGATTGTTGACTACACAGTCATCAGTGTTTCTTCAAAAGGAAGATTTTGAGGAAATGGTAGAACAAGCCCAGGCAGATATCAACAACGAAATTACTACTCATAACATATCGATCGATGGCGACACATGTATAGCGCAGCAAGGAAACTACGAAACGGAATATGACTATAAAACGACTTCTCGTCAAAACTACAGTGATTCTTCCACAATTCCATCAGCATCCAATGACATTATTTATAACACAGCTGAAACCAAGCCTGATATCACCACGTATCTCTTGATGAACGATTGTCCTATGGATATCGGTACGTATAAGATTATAAATAAATATCTTAGAACAGAAACATAAATGAGTAAATTTATTTTATTTCGTAGTATATACAACTTTCTTAAATTTTTATACTCGTCATAAAAAAAATAAAAAAAATAAATTAAAGAAAGTTATCTTAAGAATAATAATTTTATAATTTTCGTTAATTTTTCACTAGAATATAAAATGAAACTGGAAAATATGTTGAAGAGAATATTTCGTTAATAGGACAAACGAACAAGAATGAAGACACCCAGAAAATTAAGGAGATCGAAGAACCAATGGAGCGTACTACCGTACAGTACATCTTGCTCGACGAGGATCAATCTGACTCAGAACTCACGTTTGATGAGATTCAAAGGACGTTGGAGAAGCTGAAGAAACCTCGTAGAAGAGAGTCGAGAAGCGCATCCGTGGATAGCGAACAATCAGATAAAAAATCGCAAGACGATTACTCTTGTATCAAACGAGAGATCTTGCGCGAAACTTCGATGGGACTTGATTCGTCATTAGAGATGGATACATCTCACTTTGAAGCACAATCTACATCGTTCACGGCACAAACACCATCGGAAAACGAATCGGATGATCGGCAACGATTAATCGACGCTTTGACCGACTCCCCGACAACAGAGAAGACGCAACCACGTCTGAAGCGATCACGCAAGCAGCAGTTGACTTCAATGAATCGGGACGATGGCGAGATAATCATCCAGCCGGCATCGATGCTGAGTGAAGAAGAATTAACTGGCAAAAAACGGGGCAGACGACGACGTTCTAGGCTGCCTCAGGTTTGCATCGAACAGCAGCACACATCTAAGAAGATAAAGCGGAAAAAACGACAAAAGGTAATTGTATTATGCATGAGAAATTGGCGATCGAGTCGCGATTAATGTCGTCCAGTTTTGTTCACTCGATTTGTTAAATTAACTTTCTGACATATTGCAACTCAGGTTGTGGAAGTTATTGATCTGGATGTCGACGAGGAAGAGCAGCAAAAGCAGAACGTGGTCGAGATTACTTTGGACGATAGTAAAGATGACAGCAAATATTCTAGCGATAAAGAGAACGAGATCATCATGGTAAGGGACTCAGACTCGGACAACGACGAAGACGATGACGAGGAACGAGAAGAAGAGGAGGAGAAACGATCTGGCGACTTGAAGCTTACTAGCATGATGCAGTGTAAACATTGCTCTAGGAGCTTCCGTCAGCGACGTGCCTTCGATACTCATCTCAGAGTATGCCAAAAGTCGCCGGAAAATGCTGTTAGACTCAACAACAAGAGGAAAGTGAAAGAACAGGTCAGGAAGCAGTACGCTTGCAAGATCTGCCAAGAGAAGTTTGACGTAGTGGTCGCCCTGGCACGTCACGTCCGTGCGGAGCATTCGCAGAGGAAGAAACAGAGAGGGGGCTCTGCTTCACAAAAGTACGGATTGATGTTTTTGATAAGAAGTACTTTTATGACAGGATCATATTCAATAGCAGTGAGTGAGGATGTTTCTTTGCTATGTCCTTCAAATTATGTTTTAAGAAAACTCTTCTGATACGAGTTGTATCGAGTGTTTCTTACTTTTACTTTTTTGAGTGTTTTTTATTTTTACTTTTTCATAAAATTACTTTTTCACAAACAGACTTCCTGATAATTTTATGAATAGATGTCGATTTACTAAATTTATTTGTTGTACAACAGGACCCAAGATAAATCTCTGACATCGGTTCAACAGAAACAATCTGAGCAAGAGGAAGAAAATGCAGACACAGAAGGGGAAGAAGAGGATGAAGACGATAAAGAGGAGAAAGAGTTGTCTGATGACGATATGGGAAAAAGGGAACTTCGCATGCTCAGCAAGGTGAAGAGGAAACAGCAAGCTGAAGAAGACTGTTCATGGGAGTCTAAAAAATTCAGATGTGCTAATTGCGGCAAATATTTCTTGAATTCTGCATTATTGGACGAACATAGTTTACAGCATGATGCCAAGAAATCCGGTATGTATTTGAAAAATCAACTCGTCGAGATAACAGAAATAATAGCTCTTGACAAGTAAATTTCAGAATCATTGATATCCTAGATTCTGTCATTCTCTAACTTGTTCATTCTCATCTTACTTGCAGAACCACAAGTGCGCAAATGTCACATCTGTAAGAAGATTATGAAGTCCAAGTTGTTGTTGTTACGGCACATCAAGATGCATAACGCACGATACAACTCCAGCTCAGGAACGTCGCAGATGCTGCGAAGAAGACTTCGTACTCGACCTAGCACGCGCATTATGTCTCTCAGAAAACGGGGTCGACCGAGGAAGTTCTGATTGTTCGTCCGACGTCAACGGCATGTGTAATACTGTAATCCGATGTACGGAACTTTTTTTAATGCGTTTTTCAGAACTATTTCTCACGCAAGCATTAGCTATCTAAATTAGTATTAGCTAATATTAATGTAAATAGTTCCGAATTATCCCGGTTACATATCCTCCTTGCATGTTGTCCATTCGCGTTTGAAAGTTACTTGTTAATAAGTGAAGGAAGTTTAACTGTTTGCCGGACAATGATATGGATGATGCAATTAACTTGTCAAAAAGGCCGCTTACAAACAACGGTGTTTAACAGAACGGAGATGATAAAATTTCAATTTCAACTTCCTGGTACTTCGGAGGAGGACTTTGTTAAGGTTGTATTTTAATTTTAAACAGATTTTCGCAAGGGAGTCAGTCAAAAATTATATGAATCTCCGATCAATTTTAACCGTGTTGTAATATCGCGGATCACTGTAAATAAAGTGATATTATAGATTCGTTACAAGCATATTATCGGCGATCTAACCGTGTATATATACTATTAAGTGAGATACGCTGATAATAGTGCAATGTCTTTTATACAGACACTGCGACGTCATCTAGTGTACTCGCTCCTATTTCCTTGTGAAATGCAATAAAATCATACGGGAAAAAACACGGAATGGCTGATGTATCTATGCTATGAAATTTACGTATGCGGAGATTTGATTAAAAACAATACAAAAACGCGATATATTTATTATCCAATTATATGATCGATATTTCCTATGAACATGCGTTGGTTCCTTCAAACGTTGATTTTGCGTTCGATTTCGCCATATGCCAGGTGAGTCTGTCCTCGTAGAATCGAATAACAACTTGAGGACACTGTACATTTGCTTCCTTGGCAGGAACCAAATCAATCTCATCTGTCCCTTTCCTGTATACATAAAATCATCTTTGTTTAATCAATTAACTGATAATTTTCTAATTTATTTATTTTCGCTTCAATTTCTCTTACTAAATGCTTGCTTCACACACATTTTATATACCATACTATAATAAGAATTCTATATATTGTAAATAATATATATAGTTTCTAGACATGTATTGGACGTGGTATATAAATAGAGTTTTCATCTACCATTGCATCAAGAACATCAACTCCCCCGTGAGATCTGCCGCACCAATAATTTTATCTGGTTCCAGTGCTCTCTTAAATCCATGCATTTCATCAGTATTCTTGGTTATCTTTTCTTTATTGTTCATCTCACAAAATGGCATAAGATGACGTAGATGAATAATACTATCACTGGAAAAAAATTATAGATCCAAAAAATTATACAATGTTAACTACTACTGTACTACAATCAGTTTAAAATAATACACTCGAACTCTACACAGTATGTCTGAAGTTTCTGAAAATAATGAACAATCAAAAATTAATATTATAAAAAGCATTTGTTTTGTTTCTAATCATTTAACATAAACTTTGACTATTTGTATAATATAAAACTGGTTTTATCTGTATCTATATAATCAGCGCATAAAACTAATTTAACAAATCTTGATATTATAACTACTGTTATAATTACTTGTACATACAGACGCATGTGCGCAAGCATGTGTATATATATAATAACATCCTATTTATATAATATAAGGAAGCTATGATTGTTAAATCAATTTAATACTAATCAAATGAATGCAAATTAGATGTTAACAAATCAATTTTGATTTAATAGTCACTATATACAAACACAAGAACAGTAACATAAATATATTATTAATATAATCTTGAGTCAATTTTATATATTAAATAGATCAAATTGTCAGTTACCTTATTTTGTGTCTCTTAGAAGCATATAAACCAATAATTAAAATTAAATTGAGTCAGAGCTTTGATCCCACAAGCTACTTGCATCATTTTTAATATTTTGGTACATTTCCCAAAGCAAAGTTTAACTACCACTCTGCTAGAAGTTTAAGTCCACTCTGTACTACAATGTAATTGTAAACTTCAAAAAATTATTTATTTGCCTTCTGAGAAAAATATTTTCATATACTTACACTATTGGGGTGAAAAATTAATATACATTTTTAGTAGTAGCTGAATATCGTTGGTTTTGTGTCATAAATTTACTAAATTTGAAACTGTTTAGACGTACTATACACCTGCAAAAATAATAAACAATAATTGGGGTTATGTTAACAACGGAGAAACGTACCAATCTTACGTGTTACACTTTGCACGTTGCATATTTATGTCGGTCATATTTAAAAATGGTTGTATGAAGATTTGACAAGATGTATATATCTTGATAAAATGTTGTCAGAAATAAAACAGAAAGACACGAAGCGTTCTTTGGTTGCACAAAGAGTTCAGTAGTTCAGTTCGGTATATGGCTTTAGATAGAAAGGTGTACCCATACGCCATTCTCCACTGCGTTAAGGTCATTCTACGATACGTGTCGTAAGTTGTAAGCCGTAAGAATTGGCGAATCACAGTCGATTATTACAAAAATAATCGGCTATAATTGGTCAGTTCTTACGGCTTACAACTTATGACACGTATTGTAGAATGACCTTTAAGCGTCGTCTACAATGGCAGTAAGCAGTAAAAAATAAGCGTAAACGGTAAAAAATAAACCAATCACAGTCGATTATGACAAAAATAATCAACTGTGGTTGGTCTATTTCTTACTGTTCACGCTTACTTCTTACTGCTTACTGCCATTGTAGACGACGCTTTAGGGCCATCATACGTAGAAAAATTTTAACCGTAACCGTAAGGTTGTAAGAAAACTGACCAATTACAGTCGATTATTATAATGTCACAAGAGAAAGGATCGACTGTGATTGGTCAGTTTTCTTACAACCTTACGGTTACGGTTAAAATTTTTCTAATTTTTCTTCTGTGATGGCCTTTAAGGCCATTGCACGTAAAAAAATTTTAGTCGTAACCGTAAGACCGCAAGCAAATTGACCAATCACAATCCAGCATCTCGAAATATACGAATTGTGATTGGTCAATTTGCTTACGGACTTACGGTTACGACTAAAACTTTTGTACGTGCAATGGCCTTTAGTTGCACAAGGAGGTAAACAATTAATTGACACTTCGTTGGGTATTTGGCTTTAGGTAATAAAGTGTACCCATACGCCATTCGCCCAATGAATTGACAGACGAAAGTGAAGATAAATCTGTGATCTTATTTTCAATCAACGAAATAAAGATATGAAATAGTCGGCAGTCGGCCAATTAACACAGTACGGCGGTTGGACATAACCAACCGGTGCAAAGGTTTATCTGGTGAATTACTAAATCTAACTAATCATTTACTTTGCGTCCAATTGTGATGTGTCGAATTCGGGGGCTGCGTTCCGATATTCAGTCGCCAGTACTGAAAATATATATTTTATGTCACATATATTACAGATTTTCAGTGCTGGCAGTGAATATCGGAACGTAGCCCTCTTGTAACTACAAGCAAAATTTCCGAAATCAATTTCGGAACAGGCTTATCGAAATAGGATTTCAAAAGAAGAAATAGTCGATTCTCGAAGAGAGTATAGAACAACGACCTATCGATCCTGACAGCCCATCCCTACCAACAGCAGCGCCAGCAGCTACCGTACAGCCATATTGATTTTTTGCTATGATTACAGGAGGTGGTGAGGCCACGGTTACGTGAGAAAATGCTAATCTCCTGGCGTGGCCGTGCGCACGCTGCTCTGAACGCTGTGTGACGCAGAGTGCGTGGCGAGAGGCGAGATGTCGACGTCCCGGCTCCGGGGCCACGACATTTCCATGGAAACGTAGACGCGGTCTACGCGGGAGCACTTGCCGCGCCCGGTGTTGCTACGCGATGTTGCCCCGTACTGTTCCTTGCAGTTAGGTTATCCACAGATTGCACTCCGTCGTAGCGATCATACCAATCACGTCCACGGGCTCCGAACGTCATCGTCCTCAACCCGGTGAGATTTCCCCACGACTTCTCTCTTGTGACTCGTTGAGTTGACGGTTGATGCTCATAGCAGCGTCGAGCAGAATTCGATGGTCGGTTCGTTTGTTATGAATAAACGTAAAGGTAAGATGTAAAGTTACCGTAGAAAAATCTCCGAGTCAACGAGTATACGACGAGGAAGTAAAATTTTCAGCGACGATACGACGTCTTGTTGAACGCAAGAATGATATAAAATTTAAACAAGATCCGGATTCGAGAATAAGTTAAGGGAAAATATTGAAAAAATATGTATTCTGCTTCCAGCCCAGTTAACAAACACAGAAGGCCTAGAATTTGGAGAGCACACGTGACGTGACATTAGAGAATAACAAGAGAGTGCAAACTGCAGTGTTAATGTTCACATGACGTTGCCATCCTTATATTTCGTACAATGAGCAGCTGGACCGAGAGAATGCATCGACGTGCCGCTACACTAGGAAATGTTGTAACCAGCTGTGGACATCCTTCCTCGGTATCACCATATCCAAGACGCCTTGAAAAGTTAGTATATCGCTTAAAAATATTATGCATTTTTCCTTTCTGTTTTGCATTTTAATTGATCCTATTTTTGAATGTACATTTTAACTAATAACATATTAGAAACATTGCATGTTATATACTTCCCTTGGACAAATATATACTGGCATGTTTTGTTGCTAGAAACTATAACAATATGTACAATAATTAGTTCCAAGAAAAACAACTGATAGTAGTTCTTGTGTTTACATTTAGTGTATATGTACATATCATTTATTCATGTGTATATAATAAATTGGAATATACATGTAATCTTTAAAGATCTTTTGATAATTTGGAACTTAATGATGCATCTTTAGCTAATGGTAAAAGAAATAAAATATCCATTTGTTATCTATTGTCAATAATATATTAATATAGATATAAATATATTTAAAATAATTTTTTGATATAAGTTAGGAAGGTGACTCCTGATAAAGATAATTTGTAATGGAGTATATTAGCTGAAGGGCAACGAGAATATATACTGCTATATCTATCTGGAAGTAAATTGGGATAATAAGGAATTTTTGAATTTTTTCACAGATGTGATAGTTGATATTTAACGATATGTCGAACAAATATTCGAAACATTCTGCATTTATGTTTGATGGTCTGAGGAGGAGTATGTAGAATTGTAAGTAATGGCAGTTTGAAAAGAATTACATGTCACGTGTTACTAATATGTGTTGATGTCTCAAAATTGCATTAATAGCCAATCGCGCAGCTGATTCCACTTAGCGACGTCAGAATAGAGATGCCATAGCACAATTTTGTATAACAAGCAGAAAATGTACCATCAGCTTCACCATGAAATTTTTAATTCAACATGCGTACTCCAAAACTGTCTCGCATTTAAGACGAAATCAGCTTTGGTCCAAATCGTGTCCAAAGTTCATGCATTTTCTTACTGTAATCTTTGGAGTCGCAATTTAATACAAAAAGTGTGTTTACTATAATAAGTAATATATGCGAATCTGTTTTGTTTCCATAGAGTCAAATTTGGGGTACCTCTTGACGAAGTGTGTAAAAACGATATTCCCGGTCCTTTACTGGTAAGTATACCGAATATCTTATCATCATCGAAAGTATATACTTTTGAAACATGTGGAGCAATTACAAGATATAATAATTTCCCTTCATTTCCCACAGGTTCTTATATTGAAATTAAACAAGGAGGCTCCACTCAGGAAATATATTTTCCGGGCACCTGGCCACCAAGCTAACATGAAAAAACTCATTCACTTCCTGCAAACTGGGCACTTGGTCAATATGGACAATTTTAGCGTTTATACGATAGCTAGCGTGCTGAAAAAATTTCTACGCAAAATACCGGGTGGTGTGTTCGGGAAAGAAGGGGAGCAACAATTGTTCACTGTAATTCAGCTGGATAGCATAGAACAACAACGGGACCAGATACATAAGTAAGTCTCTTGCAACGATTATTTGCCACGTTATTTGAATACAAAGCTCGCCTCGCCCCTCGATGACTTCATTGAGGAATTCGTTTCGCAGATTAATCACTTCCTTGCCGATATACACACAACGATTGTTGGTGCTGCTATTCGGGACATTCAGGGTAGTAGCAGTAAATAGCGAACGAGCACGCACGGAAATGTCCAGCGAAGCCCTGGGAGTATCCGTAGCACCGTCGTTTTTTCAGAGTTGCGTCAGCGACGGCAAAACTGTCAAGATGGAAGATGTTCTCAGATTTAAGGTACGCAACAGCACAGAAAATCTCTACTCTATATGGATTATATCATCACAGAGTTGAACAATCGTTTCTTGTCATTGGTGAAATTCAGTAATAACGTTGACGCTTTATCTTTAGGTTGCCACACGCGTCATGAAGTTTATGATAGACAATTTTGGTGTGTCGAATCTCTTTGGCAGAGATAATTACGAATTTTACGCGCGAATAACCGGTAGAATATTAAAAGTGGAGGAGGACTGGATCTTTAGTTTTCGATATCCACCGAATACTCTCGTGTCGAGTGAGTGATATACATCCTGTATTTTCTCGCACGATTTCTCGTCGCGATTGAATCGCAAGTATAACGCGGCTCTTACGAACTTCTAGGACAATTATCGTTGGAAGCCGAGAAAACGTGGTTGCAATGTGAATGCGAGAGATGGGGACTAAAGTTTAATTTAGAATGTAAGTGGGTTTGATGGACTGGATTGACTGGATATTATAAATTTAATTATCATCCTGTATATATAAAATAATGGTATAAAACGACTGTTGATCTATGCGAAGGTATGTCGCATCAGGAAGAGTCGCAGTCAACCCCGGCGCTAATTCACATGCCAGAATCCTTGGACCTCGCTTCGTCGTTAGGCATGATACCCGAGAACACCCTGCTCGAGAGTTACACGCGCCTCTCAGTTAGTTTAGAGGAGAACGGCCTGTTCCAGGTATACCGTCTATAAAAACAAGATAAAATCATAATCATAGTATGTCGTTTGCGCATTACCTGAAGTTTTGTGAAGTAAGAAATGGACTCGTTTCTCACAACAGGCGTCCAGTCGATCGTCTAGCAACGGCAGCCATCATTCTCGACATGCGGGAATGACGTTAGACGAGCTTCGCGCGGTAAATCGCTACGCCGAGAGCACCAAGAGTCTCAGTTACCTGCCGCAGGTGAGGTAACTTGTCTTCTTTCTTCACGATTAAGTTTAGCTGAGTGATTCATTAACGTCGTCTTGATGATTGCGTGCGATATTATTACGAATTCCAATTAGCGCATTCACAAGTTAATGTCACATAGAATGTTACAACAAATGTTAAACGATCTTTCGGATATCAAGCTGCGAAATTTTGGAAATCCTCGACGATAATCTTACGTTTCAAATGTAAATCTTTTGATGGGGAATAATCAAATTCCATAATAAATTGAATAATTGGTATTAATTCTTAGATTGTTAGCTTCTCGATTTCTTTCTGTCATGTGAAGTTACAACATGTTAAATGCCATTCAAAGGAATTCACGGTCTCGAAACGCTTAATAAATGACTCATTCGTTCATTCGCTCGCTCATTCGTTCAATCTGTAGGTTCACGAAAGGCAAGCCGCACGAATGCGCACCCGATCCGAGTGGTTTCTCACACCGGTCGGAGAAAGACTGACCGCGACGGACAGCGATCCCACAGCGATACATGTACTGCGCGGTTCTAACCGGTCTTCTTCCGGCAACATCGGTAAGCGAGCGTTAAGTGATGGGGTTGAACGATCGAAATAAATGCACATATGTGCACCGTTCTTATCTAATTTGCTCCGCTGCTGTGATTGCAATCGTCTCGCTTTCCACAGCCACAGGTTTGAGCGCCAGCGCGGAGTCCGTGAAGCGGCCGAGTTTGCGACGAACGTCCTCCAGGGAGAAGCAACGGCTGCACCGCAGCTCGTCCCGCCGCAACAAGGAGAACGGTGCGAAGGCACGCGCAGCAGAGGCGGCATGCAAATCGCGCTCCTTGGAGACAATGAAGACGAAGATCGTGCGAGTGGTGACAGTGGAGCAACCAGTCGAAAAGAAGATCTTGGATAACAGCCGTGAGATCATCGAGGAGCGCCCTGTCAGGGAACACGCGTGCACCGCTGCTACCGTTCGCGGCGGGAGCGGCGACGGCACTATCGGTCCGCAGGATTGTACCGAGATGGACGTGCAGACGTTCCACGTCACTCTCACGTACAAACCGCGAATATAGACGCATTTTAGTTTAATCACGATGTTCAAGAAAGCATCGCCAAAATCTCGATAAGCCGCCTACTATCGGCAGTTGATCTTTACACGAAGTCGCCTACGTCGGTGATGTTAATTAATATACGTATCCGGAAATCTATATTCGTCCCGTATTATCGTAAACTCCGAATATCCATTGTTCACCATCCTAATACGTGGGGACGAAATCCACGAAGTCGCGAAATTTTCTCGTTTCAACGCTATTCGCTTATATTCTCCGTAACGACAACGTCGTTTAATCGCGTCGTGCATGCAACAGTCGATTTTACGTTTGTACGATACGGCGATAATGCAGGCGTTTTATTTAACTTTAATTTCGCGAACGCGCGTGCTTTCGATTGCTCGAGTAATAGACAATGATATATATGTATATCGTGGCATTCCAAATGCATTTACTCGTTTCTCTGATATTTTATTTCGTCTCACGCGCGGAAGACGACACCGTTTTATTTAATCGACATCGCGCGCTTTCTTCTCGCACATGTTTACCGCCAATCACCCTGCACATGCCCTGTATATTTATTCTAAGCTACAAAACGATTTGCAGATGCACCCTTGGCGGAATTACTCACTGTCACGTCCTGAAAAACGCGAGTGTCACTGCAAACCGATTGAATTTGATAGATTTTTGTAAATATCATCACGTATTTTGTGCGGGAGAGCTTTATGAACCTCGACGCGCTAGCAACGCGCCTACGATACAGAAACATAAATGCAACGTCACGAGGTTGTTACATGCCAAATTAGTGATAAATGTGAGCCATCATCGATTAGATATATTATGATCGTCGTACTGTCGCATACTAACCGAATCGTTTACATAAGACTTCGCTACAATAGGGGCTAATGAGATACACAACGTAAGACACACTACTCGATATTATTCTCGTCCGCGAGAGCGAATTCTCATGAGCGAGCGAGAGACATTTACATTGTATGTTATGTTTCCTTTTGTAAATAATGACGTATACGTATGTAATATGCTACAACGAAAGTGTTCCATAAGTAAGAGGAAGTATGGTATTTGATGACCGAACGGAAAGTTCGTGCTCGCACGTGACGTTTCTCCAGTCACCGGCGATATCTCATGCCACGTTAACGATGGATTAACCTTATCTTGTTACGATAGAAAAATATCGTGTAATAACTTTCACGGTTGCACGCTAATCGAATATTATGGTTCGAATACGTTGCAGAAGAAACTTATTACAAGATTCATGTAACCGCGAAGAGCGTCACGACAGCGAGTACTTGCAACAAGAAAAAAGCACAAAAGAAAAGAAAGAAAAGAGACATTTTCATTGTCCGTTCGAGGTTTCGCAATCTCTATTCGTGCGGTAGCTACTATCGAGAGAGAGAGAGAGAGAGAGAGAGAGAGAGAGAGAGAGAGATAACTATGTAAATTATAAATTATTATATTTATGGCTGTATGCGTGCGAGCGTATAGCATGTAAATATTTAATATACCAAAAATGTAAAGTGTGTTATGATTATAATTATTAGTGGATGTAATGTGTGTATGCGTGCGGGCGTACGCACGCGCGCATGTGTGTGTACACATATATATATAAGTGTAAACGCGAGAAAGTATGTACGAATGTAATTGATATCATAATCGAATTAATCGGTATTAAATTGTCGATGTCGTCCCCCGTCGCGACAAGGGACTTCAAGTATCGAGCAGAGGAAAGAATATGCATGCCCAAATGATGAGACACGCGATTAGGAAAAGCATCAGCCTCAAACGAAAGCTATCCCAACCGACCACGATCACCCGCGATGTTGCACCTCCGTCGCTCGCTGCTGCGATGACTGAAATATAAAACACGCGATCAAAATATCCACCGGTGCGCGATGTCTGACGATGGTGAGATAGGAATGGATGGACGATCACGTTGTCGTCGTTGTCACTGTCGTCCCACGTCGGTTTCAACATGCCTCGAAGCTGCTGCTGTCGCATCTGCGCTTCTCGATCCCGCGTGCCAATCGGTTGGACGCTGGTTGTTACAGGCTGCTGCTTGTTCTCGACAACAATGTCGTTTCCGACCGCGCGAACCACCGTGGACCGCGACTCGCCAAAGCGATCATCGTCATTGTCATTATTATCATTATTATTATCGTCATCGTCATCGTCATCGTCATCATGTTGTTTCGCGAGATACATGTTCGATCGTGCGCAGTCAGTTGTATTTTTCAACGACGACAATTTCACCGTGATGTCTCGGGGGAGAAGAAGGGAGTACGTTTAACACACATCAATGCTCTCTAAGAAGTACACTTAAATTGTGAATAATAATAAAATCGCGCATCGTAAGATGAAGTGAAACAAATATCTTCAACGGCCCTTGCGTTCTCTCTGTTGATGCGAGAACATTGATCAAAAATGAATGAAAAAAATCGTGAAACATCGCTTCTTGTTGCGGCGTACGATTGGATTAACAAGATCAATCTCAGATTCATTCTCTTCTTCTCTTCG
The DNA here is from genome assembly GCF_003227715.2 of Harpegnathos saltator. Lineage (NCBI taxonomy): Eukaryota > Metazoa > Arthropoda > Insecta > Hymenoptera > Formicidae > Harpegnathos > Harpegnathos saltator. Next base: position 846,390 of record NW_020230210.1, read on the forward strand.
TATCACGGTCGTCTCCAACTTTCGTCTGTTAGTTTTTGCCAAAAAAAAAAGGAAACAAATGCCACGGAGCATCATTAATCTTGATCAAGAAGTTCGTTTTTATCTTTTTTCTTTGTTTAATTAACGTAAGTGTCTTATGGGAGGAAGGCGAACGAATTTTTTGATCGAACCGATGTTTTATATAGAATTACTAAAAAGAACACAGGCATATATAGCGCAATTTTTAAATATTAAGGATCTTCAGTATTATTCGTAACTCAGTATAAAAAAAATTTGTAGTGTTTTTTAATTTTCTAACAGCGACAACAAACTTCGTTTGGAACCTGTATAGCAGTAAAGGGTTAATTATTCTACATGTATTACATATATAACAACCGTATTTTACTCGAATATTTACAAACGTCGCAAATATTTAAAACAATACGAAATATACAATATTACAATCCGATTTACAGAGACGTTTACGGCTAATAATACGGAAGTCCCTCCGATTCTCCTTCCGAGATTACATCCTTCCTGAACTCCGGACTGCAGATTTCATTGCGTCTCGCCGATAAACTCGCCGGGTCCCGAACGTAATACCACGTATGATCGCACGTTAGGTTAGTATGTTCTCGAGTAATAATCCTCTGTTGGAAGTGCTCGGATAGATTATCTTACGACATATTCTGCAGCATGAGGCCATCGGAAGATTCTACATCGTGTGTCTCATCATCTCTTTCTCACATGGAAGAAAAAACTGTTCCAGCATGCGAGTAACGCGCAAGAATCGCGCAGGACTAGCCAGGATCGTCAGTCGTCATCACAGGAGACATAAAGCCACGTTCATCGCGGGATCATCATAATGATGGTGGAAGCTGTAAGAGATCCAGGCTTGCAGGACCATAGGACCTGTGTAGCAACCACGCACACACACACACACGCACGTAGCAATCACACGTTGATGAAGCCACGTCGGTCAGAGGTCACAGGATCTGATACTGGTCCAGTAAGGTGTACACTATGACCCACAGCAGGAACGCCACGATCACGGACACTAGGAAGATCGTCTTGAGCGTGTGCCAAGGACTCTCGAGTCGCGGTTCGGCCCGGCTCTTTCGCACCTTGCAGCTGCCGTTCTTGCAGGGAAGCTCGCCGGTGCGCGGCGATGTTGTCGACGGCAATGTAGACGTCGGGACGTTGTTGGTGGGTAGCGTCGCGATCACCTGTACCTCGCCTAGTTCAGTTTCGCCGGCGTTGTGGCGCATTTCTGTTATCTTGGTCGATTCGAATCTCGATGGCGGATCTACCTGTAAGACACGATTAACGATAATTGTCTTTCGCGTTGCTTTTAGTTTCATTCGACAACAAGCACTTTCGACGTACTCGTCGAAGCAAAGAATTCTCGCTCAAATTATCTCCGAGAATACGATGCGGGAAAGAGAGAGAGAGAGAGAGAGAGAGAGAGAGAGAGAGAGAGAGAGAGAGAGAGAGAGAGAGAGAGAGAGAGAATTCTGCTCATCCGATCACCTTCGATAACTGAAAGAGGTATCCTGGGTATCGACGAGGGTATAAACGGGGACATATGTTATCGTACAATGTCGTTGCTCACGAGAAAGAAAAAGAAAAACTTAGCAGTCCGAGAACAAATAAGCAGACACGATGTCTGCAAATGTATACGATCAGTCGGATAACACTTATCGTCTGTCCGTGGTTTCCTGGTGGAGTCCGTAACGTAGTGAATTTTTATCTCAGTGTACATTGCAGACTTTTCTACTTTTCCAGCAGAATCGGGACAGAGTTCCCGTACGAGAGAGGAGTCCCGCGAGAATTTCGAAAGGAAATACTCGACCGCACGAGAGTAATAGAAGGTGAAAGGAAGGTACGGCGACGTTATTACGCGTACTTGAGGAATCCGGCTTTTCGAGGGGAAGGGACCTCGCTGCTTCATCGACGATACCGCATACACTGTACTCACGATCGGTGACACGTATATGTAATTCCATATGTACCTGAGCAACGGTACCATCATCATCTATCACGATCGATAATGCGCGTTAGTCAGTCTCGACACTCGAAGGGCGCAAATGGAATACAGTGAGAAAGTTGGATACAATTAACAGCATGCTGTCCGACTGAATGTGCCGTTTTGTTAACCCTTTCACTGCTGAATTAATTTCTCTTGAGGAAATTATTAAAATATTTGGTAGTCCCACGTTTTTTAGGTCGCTGATTACGAATCTAAAGTCAGATTTGCAAAATTCAAAATGGCAGACTCAATATAGCGATCATAATGTATAAAATTAATGAAAATTCCAATTATTATTGATGGTGTATGGGTTTTTCGGGTCGCCGATTACGAATCTGAAATCAGATTTGCAAAATTCAAAATGGCGGATTCAATATGGCGACCATAATGTGAACGAAAGTGATAAAAATTCTGATTATTATTGATGATATATAGGTTTTTCGAATCGCTGATTATGAATCTTTTGAGTAAAATAATATTGATAGTATGCATAAGATGGAGATACAGAATGAAAAAACTAGGAAAATAGAGCTAAAAAGTGCAAAAAAATCAAATTTCGGCCGTTTGTGTAGAAATATTTGTTTATAAAAGAAAAATCTAGCCTGCAAAAAAATATACTGAAAAAAATATATGTTTTTGTACGTCAGAAACGTCAGAAAAATATTTGATGAAAATTTCAGACCTCTACATTCAATACTCTCCGAGGAATCGATTTTTCCCTAAAAAAACATTTTTTTCAACTTTAATTTGTTATAAATAATCACAAATGAATAATTAGGTATAAAAGCGTATTGGAGTATGTTGAACAGCTCTATTCAGTTATCTGGAAAACTCAAATCCCCGATTAGTTCTTCAAAATTATGTAATTTACAACGCAAAATTGAAATTGAAGAAAAGGTGGGAAGTATACTTCCCACTAATAATGAAAGGGTTAAGCTTTCTGCAATTGCCACGACTCTGCTAACGTCTTCTTCCATACTCATAAACTCATAAACTCTCAGCAGCTGTCCTGCAGTTAGAAAATACAAAGAAACATGAACATTTGTCCTTTCTCTTCTAAAATACAGATATTATAAATTCCTATATTGCATTTGAATTTTTGCATCTAATCGCTACATTGCTGTTATTGCATCCAGCTCCTCATTTTGTTTCTCACATTGATATCTCACACTGTCACAACATTCTGTGTAGAAACGCTTATATCGATTCGAAGGTTCGGAATTTGGAATTGCCGTCTGGACGACTCACGTGTACGTGTGAGCCAATATTTCCCGATCGAGCTGCGCTTTTTTTGAACTCATTACGTTAACACGACTTTCACTACGTCGATCGCGTCGTTCAAGGATCGTAAGGACAGTCAACGACCTGAGGAGATCGACGTTACCGCCGTCATATTTCAGCGAGCCCCTACTTTGTCAGGATTTAATCGCTTTCTCTGATAACACCTCCCGCCGGGATACAATCGCCGGCATTGTTGTGAAATAGAACAGAAAGAAACGCGACAGTGAATAAATAATAGAGCCGCATTCGAGCCGGAGAGCGTAATTTCATGAAAGATTCGTTTCAGACAATTTCAATAGCATTTGTATTGTAATATCAGGTCTCTCTGTGGGCTGTGGCTTGTATCGGTTTCACATCGGAGAAAAATAATGTCATCGGAAGATAATGAATAATTGGAACGGAAAAAATATGAATTTTATGCGGAAAGTAGCAAATACCTTCGACGGTGTATCTATTAATTTATTATTAATCGAACGTTAATGAAAGTAGATATTATGTTCTCAGCATATTGCAACCAGACGATTCACGTTTGCGAATTCAACGTGGAATGCGAGAATTGATTATCAACCAATATAATATGTGAATAACAATATAATATGTGAATTTTTGTACTTTTGCTTGTACTTTCTTGTACTTGTAATTTTTGTACCTCACTGTCGTGTTTCGCGACAGTGAGACACGATAATACGATATATCTGACCCAACGTATTACAAACACCGCACAAGTTTGCGAAGCTTCGACGAAGAGGAGGATTACCCATTTTTAATCTGTAATCTGTATGATTTCTTGACAGGGATCGCGACAGTTCAGTATACATACTGCTGATGCGAGACAAATTGGAACGACGCGTTTCGAAGACAGTTATTACATTCGTCGCGGTTACATTCACCTGCTCGAGCAAATACGACGAGAAGATGGATCACGGAAAATAATCGATGTTTGTCATGTAACGACAAAAACGGGACCATACGCTCACACTTTCTGTACACATATCGCGGGCCTGTACAAATCTCCTTCCGCAGTTTCACCGTCGAAATCGTGTGCGCATGTTGTGTGCCGTTGCAAGCGCGCTTTCTAAAAGTAATACGACCACACACAAGTACGTTTTCGAAAGCGCTTCTTCCTCCGTCGAGGAGTCCGTAACGGTGCGAGATAAGATATATTCAATTCCGTCGCGCGTGGTCGAGGCACGAAGACGAGGAGGAAGAAGCTCCGCTCATGTAAGGTACACTCACGTTATCGCGCGTGAATCCATACTTTACGGCGCGGCGTTCATCCGTGCTCATATTTGACGTTTCATCGTGTCACACTTCGGATTCTACGCGAGCTGTCACACCTGCGAGAAAGGCGTTCCCTCCGCTTCCTCAAGCGTTAATCGCACCTGTCGCACGTTATCGCTTTTGGAGAACGCATCAATGGCGACTGCTACCGCTGCCTGCTACTCCGCCGTAGCTCGCTCACGCGATTCACTATAGGAACTGACCAGTTAAACGTCGAGCGCAAGTTATAATCAGTGCTTATCAACTGCGACCCCTGACCAGCCGGTTAATGCCGGGATATGCCCCTCTTACTCCTCTTTCTTCTCCTTCTCTTTCTTTTCCTACGAAGGGGGCACGTTTCGCCGAAGATTTTCCAGTGACGATCGCGTTGCTTCCGCGCGATACAAAACTATATGGCGAGATGCAAAAATATATTCTTACAAATTAGGTGACAAACGTTTTCTTAAATACGCGCACAATAAGATGGACAGAGACACGTATATATCTTTTTGGCACACCGAGGAATTGCGGTTACGACACGTTTCCGCGTTATGTACGATGTACGTAATAATCATCGCTACCTTGCGTAACTATCTTCTAGATTACCTCGCGCAACAACAGGACATCCATGAGGAGCACGGTCAACTCCGTGTTATCTTTAATACGGCGACAAAGACCCGCATGACACGCGAAGAATTCGACCGACAATAAATCACGATTACGAGCCTTGTCTATCCGGCGAATCTTGACGACTCTTGGCGTGATAACACGCGCACGTGTTGAAGTGAGCCATCTCATAAGAAAAAAAAAAAAAAAGAAACTAGTAATATTTGTTGTGACCTTGGCCACGTACAGGTGACGTGGAAACATACGGTTGTGCAACACCGACGAAATTCATGAGTCATTTGTACATGGCGTTCGATAGAAATTACGTTGTCTCTTGTTGTTCTTTTTCCGCTTGCTCGCGCGTTAATTCATAGAGGTCCTTTCGACCATTCGATTATTAGCGAACGCAATCTCGATAGATTTAGATTTGCTCGCTAAACTAAGCAGTATGCACGGGGGCGTCGTCAGTCCCATCTTGCTCGAGGAAAAGAAGAAAATATGCCGAACGGGCTCGTCAAGGCGGTCAAGGCGTACTTGTGCCTAGTGATAGACTTCGGTACATCCGCGTACGACGACCTTTAAGGCACTTACAATTTACTCTTTGTACGATAGAATTTGCTGCTACATTCCAGCTCCCAGCGACGGCGAAGGACACTCCTGGATGTACCGGAATGGCGCATCGAAAAATTGAGCGCAGAAACTCAAGGAGCTCCGCATTAAGCCCCTTGCACAATGCCAGGCAACAGGCAATAAGAATAAAAATAGACCAATCACAATAGATTATTCTTGTAATAGTCGATTGTGATTCGTCTATTTTTATTCTTATTGCTTGTTGCCTGGCATCGTGCAAGGGGCCTTACTATCGCTTTACGTGACTAACTAATAAATACCGATGATAAGAAATAATGCGATACTTTTCTGTAATTTAATGTAATTCTGCAAATTTATTTCGACTATTAAAATAAATGCTGCACGAGTATATCTAGCGGTGCACATCACGTGTGCGATGTAAAGCCCTAAACACAATGACAGGCAACAGGCAATAGGAATAAAAATAGATCAATCACAATAGATTATTCTTGTAATAGTCGATTATGATTGGTCTATTTTTATTCTTATTGCCTGTTGCCTGGCATTGTGTTTAGGGCTTAACTATCGACGAGATAATTTATAAGTAGAACGCAAAGAAATGTTGTCAGTCGAACGTTGTCGGCGGTTGTATTTTCGAATGATAATAAGGTGGTCGTCGTCAATGTTGACAGGCGAGTGTCCGCGCGACGACGACAGACAAAAACAAAAACCACGGCCGTGTTTGCTATTTCCTCACCTGATGCACCTGTTCTGGTCGCCAGGTGTGCTTGAAAAAGCTCTGGAAACACCTCATATTGGTAGTTCCACCACTTCCTGGTCGGTCATCGCTTCATTATTTGTACGGCTATTATTCGTGAATGCGCGATGTTTCCCTCTTCTGTTTTTCCCTTCAACCCGATTTATACACCGCTCGTGCACCGATTGTGAACACGCAGCGTGCACCGATTGCGAGGCCGTCCAACAGAATCTAGTTGCATAGACGAGAGAGACGAGTCAACGCTGTGTGGACGCGAACACTGAATTCTAGACGAGTCGAGATCAGGCACATCATCCTCGGATCGAGGATCGGGAACTGCGTTCGCCGCTGCGCGTTCGCCGACTAATGAAGAGAAAACTCGCGGGAGAGAGAGATGCTGCCAGCGAAAACACGCCAGCCGCTGCTCCACGTTCCTACATGGTGTTGCGCGAATACCATGAAAGTGACAGTCGCACACGGTACGAGAGACGTGCGAGGCAGCACATAATATACGAATGAAAAATAAACTGATTATTAAATAAGAACAATATTTTTTACCGCGCGCATAAACGAAGTTAGCAGATCTTACCGATACATATTTATGATCCTATATATAGTGAATACGCGAATATCGCGAAATTAAATCAGTCAGGTGTCCTTGCGAGAACAACTGCTACGACCAAATTTTTTGCAGACATATTTTTCCTCAATAAAAATGTCAAGAATAATCATCATATATCTTAAAGTTTGCTTAAAAAGTTAATCAAAGAATGGCCTTCTATCTTCTGATGATTCTCTTCTTCGTGCGTGATGGATATAGAAATTTTTATTAATATAATTTTACCTTAAAAAAAATTCAGTTTCTCAGTTTTTATTATAAAGATTCCATATATTTTTATATTTATTTAAATAAGTATTAATATTAATTAATAGCTTATATGCGTCACACGAATGACTTAATTGTTTCTACTCATTAGCAGACTCTTGCATCTCCGATTCATTTCGTTTTTATTTCCGTATCTCGAATTTCGAAAATGACTGCTCGGAGATCTCCTTCTCGTTGCGGAATTCCACCTTGTCGATTCGCGATTGTGGACTGCCGGTGTGACGAAGCCATTGTTTCCTGAAACGATGATAGAGACGATCGGTGCGACTAATAACATTCTTAATTTATGTTAATGACAATCACTCGTGGTTTCCTTACATCTCCTCCACTTGTTTTTTCTCTCCTTGCAGGTGGCCGACAACGGTACCGTTTGCGGTATTCATGCACCATCCTGTCAAACCCAACTCTAGGCCGCGCTTTTGGGTATACTAAATTCGCAGACACACAAACGATCCGTGAAATATCCTCACTTGTTACAGACATAACGAAATCACGGGTGAAGGGAACGACAATGTTGTACGATACGTTCATGAAGATCGAAAGTATCCTTGAACGAAACCAGGTAAATCTTTTTAACGATTTATCTTTTTAAGGTTCGTTTTTAATAACCTATTCAATTATCGATCGCAGGTTAAAAAAGGTTATATAACCGTAATCACATGCCGATGATAAAGAGGAGACGCGTTTGTATCACGGTACGTAATATAAGCAGTAATGCCGGTCGTCCGATAGATGTCGCGAAATGGAAGTTCAAGGTCCCGGAACGACGTTTCGGCCGACTAACTTCGATCTCATTCTCGATGATTAAAATTAATTGTCGGAAACCCCTTGTCGGATTTGTATCGGTCATTGCTCACCTTCCTGAAGAATACACCTGCGAAACACCACGAGTTCTGTGATTAACGACTGGAAAAGGTAAGCAACGGTAAGCGACACGCGACATCGAGCGCAGGATGATTACCTTGTACGATGCCGAACACTTCGAAATCTAGCGCGATCATCCTTGACATTTTCGTCCTTTCTATTGTTAGCGGGAACTCGCAAAGCAGCAACGAGAAAAGTAAACACGCGAGATGCACGAATCTAATCATTCGCACATCGAGAGCTTGATCCAAGCCGTCCGACAAGGTCGACTGTTTGGCCAGATGTCGCTAGTTCGTTTGGTCGCGCGCTATATGTTCCGGAAATAATTGGCAGGGTAACTTGGCGACGCTTATATTCACGAGGAAACGCGTGTGTTTTCGAGCGACGAACTTTTCAACAGTCTTTCCGGTACGTCGAGAACGAATAAAAGGACTACTCGAGACCGAGTGTCTATTCGATCTTCCAACATCAATCGCGTTTGATCACGTCTCATATAAATACGTATCACCCGTCACGGAGTGATTGTAAGTAAATTTTTTTCTCTCGTCTTTCAAAGCGCCATGTTGCTTCCTCAACCCCATTCTTTCGCGCCTTCATTTGCACACATCACAATTTTCTCGCCGAAACTCGCAAATCCTTGCGTCCGAAAATACGCCTTTCCTGCTCTCTCGCCCCGTGTCTCTTTGGAAATGCGGCAGTGTATTTCGAAAATATCCTTCGCGACGACATGTTCGATTCGAAGCAGCAGCGGTAGTAGCGCCATCGGCAACCGCGAGATGGTGGGAGAGTAGATGGCGCGAAATAACACGTATAAGTATCGTACGCCGCGCCGGTGGAGCAGTCAGTCGACTTCTATCGGTTGGTCGTGCGATACATTCTCGTTTCGCGTTTCTACGACATCTCTTCTCCCCTCTCTCTCTCTCTCTCTTTCTCTCTCCTCTAGCCTCTCTTGTACAGGTTAAGCTCCGCGTTGCGTCCCGATCGCCGGCGGCTATGCCAAGGAGTGCGAGGCGCGTGCGATTTCGCGTCGCCGTCTCCTCTTTTTGCCGACGGTCGTCTGCCGCGCGGGTTGCGTAAGTTGTATAACGACGGTACAGACGTCGTCGATGAGGTGTCAACGGCGCGCGCGCTCGTACCTCTGACGACGTCGTCGTGTGTCAGCCTAGCGTAACGTCATCGGCCTACGTCTGGCAACGATAACAACAACAATAACAACGTCGGCGGCGGCGAAGACGAGGACGACGACGACGACGAGAAGGAAGTGGAAGGCGGACGACTCGACGACGATTCACAGCGGAGCTACGGAAAGGAGAGAAAGAAAGCGGTTGTGGCGAAGGAAGAGGAGGAGGCGAGGAACAGGAGAACGCGATACACTCGTCGTGCGTGTGTGCGTGCGTGTGTGCGTGCATGTGTGCGGGTACGGGCGGACCCGTGAGGACGGCGGGAATCTATGCGAGACACGCGGGACACGATGACGGCGATGCTGGTGTCCGTGGCGGAGCTGTCCAATATCTTCTCAGTGCTCGCCGTGCTGATATGCTTCTGCGGGGTCATCCTGTTTATCATGAGGTACGTGCAGCAGGCCGCGCCGTCGGCTCATCTTTCTTCGCGCAGATGCGCCATTCGCGACGACGACGACGACGACGACGACGACGACGACGACGACGACGATGACGTGCGTGTTATGCGGATTTTAATAGATACAGCATTAGATGACGAAGACGTCATCGTGGCTGTTTTTGTTATTGTCATCACTTGTCGCTCGTTCACAGAGTGACACCGATCGCTTCTCTTTTTCTCTCGTTTCTTCTTCCGCCGTAAATCTCATCATCTCACGCGATCGGAAGTGGTGGTGTGTCTCTCGTTAACTTCACGCAGGTACTCGCATTGAAACCCGTCGTGTACCGGCTTTGAAACACACGTATGGTGGACGGAGGTTTATCGAACAGTTATTAATGGGCGATTTGTCGTAAGCGTCGAGGTAACGGTCGAATTGTTACAAATCCACGCAAAACGGAACTCTTGATTGCAATCCTCTCCTTGTGTCGTTTGTCCATTTATCTAGGATTTTCGAGTCGATATTCGGAAACTCGAGGGGAATCTCAAACAGAAAATCGCAAGAAAATCAAAGAAAAAATCAAAAGAAAATCGCAAATTTTCCCCCTCGCGTCTCGGCTGTGGTGCGATTCTTTAACTCGTTATTGGAGTTAACGACACATTGGTTATCGTTGCGCAGCTCTTGTATACCGTAGAAAAGCTGTGCAACGATAACGAAAGTGTCGTTAACTCCAATAACGAGTTACAGAATCGCACCACAGTGGGGCCGCATCCTGCGCGTTGCGCATGAGACTCAAGTCGCGCGGCGCACACGCGCGATTCGGCAACGCGACTTCTTCCTCAAGTCAAACGACACGACGACGACGACGATGGAGTTCCGCACTCGCAAAACGAGCGATGAATGTTTCTCCGATTTTCTCGAGTGACGCAGCCACTTTCGTGTGTACTCGCGTCGGGTAGTCTCTCGACGACACAACGCGGTCTCTCGAAAGTAGGTACTAAATCGAAAGCGTCACACTATTTGTAAATCGTGAAACTCCTGAATCGCGAGCTCTGTTTCTGCTCGTCGTCGTTGTCGTCGTCATCACCATCATCACCAACTACCACCAGCATTACTACCACCACCTCGCTCGCCTTGCTCCGTACCTCCGGCTTTCGCGGATCTGCACGTCACTGATACCAAGTGGAATTCCACTTATTATCTCTGTTTACACTCTTTTCTTCCGCGAGGAGTATTTTCTATCGTTTGCGCGCCACGTATTTCTTTGTTAAATAACAAATCGGAGATTAAATCTCGCTCGTCGCTTGTCTGACTGATTTAATCTTAGGCGTGTCTTTTTTCCCTTCTTTCGCTCAACACTCTCGCTTCCTTTGTCGAGCGTCATTTCTTTCGTCATACTTTTCATTGATGTACGCCGATGCAACGTAGTACGTAATGCAAGCGAGAAATTGTCGCTTCGGCGACGGCACGAAATAAACGCCGGCCTGGCCTGCCGATTACGCGAGAGCCGATTTTAGCCGCGTAGCAATTAACGTGTCGGAGATTTTAAATGTCGCGCGATCGCCGCCGTCGGGCCGGGCAAGCGGCGGACGAATGGGAGGGACAATGCTTCTTGTCGTTACCGGTCGCGCCGATTCCGTCGATTTACTTTTTTGTACAAACGCACGTACTCGCGTCTCAAGGCCGCAAGGTCACTGACAGAGCCCGGCTCGGCTGCCTGGCGGCAGGCCGCTCGCATGTTAATTGTGCCGTCTAACTGTGAACGATCGTTTTAATATTAGCTCGGTCGCGTCGCCGAGGCGTTGAATCGAACGCGCCGCGTTAGCAATTATATAGCATATATTTCTTGCGTTTGCAATTGTTTCCGGCAAATTCCGTTTCTCATTCCCGCGGTCGAGCTTGAAATTATTAATCGAATTTCAAAAGTTGACCTCACGCGCGTGATTCATCACGAGCACGAGGTAGAAAAGGAATAATCATTATGCCCTTCTATTGTCCCGCGTTTAAATGACCATTAGATGTATCGAAGTGTAAAAATAGCGGTTAGATATTGAAATGCAATAACGTGCTCACATCTCGCGCTCACGAAGTTATCCCTCGTTCTTCGTCGATAAGTCATCCACAGCTCGGTTTTCTACGGTATTTATACAGAAAAATATTTCGCCAATACTTTTGAACTCTTCATCGAGATTAAACCGTCAATAAGTTCGTCGACCATCGATAAGTTTATCGCTGATAATATATCTGTCGCAATTTCCGTATCTGACAAATTATAAAACAAATGTAAATGTACGAGGTAAAATCAGACGATAACGATGTTTCTCCTCGCTTGTGCGCAGAATGTAAAACGTTCTTTTCCTTTTATCCTTCAATGATAATTCAATAAGAGCGAAATGGAGCGATTCACCGCGTGGAAACTGTCGTAATTATTTCTACCCCGCAAACCGCGGAGCGTGTCATTTCTCAGTCTTTAGACATCAATATTATGAAATCCCCCCCCCCCAACGAAATTCCAATTCGGATCTCGAAACGTTAGATCGTACATAAAATTGTGGAATCACTCATAAAACTTTATACAAGAAAAAAAGAATTTAACGCGACAGTTTTAGAATTTTAATAGCATTCTAGTATTAACAAGATTTCTGGTTCCTTTGAGAACCGAATTTGCTTCGTAAAAACCAGAAATTCTATTTCCTTTGACCAATATGCATTTGGTTGGTTCGTCATCATTTTAATTCAAACAAGTTTTTTTCTTCGTACGAAGTCGTTCACAAAGAACGGTAGATTCTCTCGTGTTCGATCAACCCTCCGCGTCGTAAAATTTCTTTAACAAAAATTTGACGACGCCTCGTTTGAATTTGCGCAGGAACATGATGGTGCTCCGCGTCCACGGCGACGACCTGATGTTCGGCGGCAGCGGAGGAGTGATAACGCATACACCTCGAATACCGCAGATGGAAATGATGAAGGTGCACATTCCCTTCACCTTCAAGCTCCACGAAAGCTTCAAGAGCACGTACGCCGGTGAGTCTTGACACTTTTGTCCACCTTTAGCTTCTAAGATTTCGCCTTGTGCAGGCCGTGTCACGCGAAACTCGTGACTCATGAGTTAGCTGCCAAGTCAGCGCGGTGTCGCGCGATAATGTGCACTATAACGGATTCTCGCGATCGTTCGCGTCTGTTTTCGCACATAAAACGCTACGCAAATCCTGGCGGACTTTCTCGCTGAGGTATGACTGCACGTGTGCGTATCGTAGCGGTAATTCGACGCTGAGGATATCTTCAAGCAAGGAGGCGTAAAATATCTCGGAACTGTTGGAAAAAAACAGCGTTATGTTGGGACTAGAAACTACTCTCTTCGCACGCAGGAAAATGTTGATTAAATCAACGTGAATGAACAGTGAACGAATCGAACTCGCGTTCTGGTTGAAGACAACAATTTGTGATTTTTATCAAAATTAAGGGGGGAATTACATTAGTGGAAGGCTGTTTTTTCAAGATTATTTTTACGAATTTTTAGAAACAGTAAAATCAATGGACTTGAAATTTTCACAGTGTTTAAAGTATAAAATAAATTTTATTGAATCACAAGAACTGATCCAATTTGTAATTATAGATAAAAAATGCAGCAAGTTATAGATAGAAAATGCAGTCATCCGTTTGCGAGCTCTATGTTTGCTGTCGACATAATTCCGGGCCTCTCATTACTCTGAAACCAAAAGAATGAGAAAGATTTTTAAAATATACGGTTGCCGTTATAGTCTCGAAAGAAAGAAACGTAACAAGTATCAAAATGAAGGCAGTGAAGCCAAGTATGGAAAAATAATGACTGTACAAAAAAAAGTATCGAAAATGAAACTTTTTTTAACTTGTAATCATGTTTAAAAAAAAATGAACGAAATAAAATATAACTGTTCGAGATAGGGGCGAAAACTACATGTTCTATACATCTATTGTATATTGTGTAAAAATTTCAAGTTATTTGGTTCAGTAGCCTTTGCGTAATCGTGTCGACAGTTTAAGAAAATGGCGTTCCCAGATAAACGCGTTTAAAGTTTTATGTGCACCTTCCATATACAAATAGTGACAAATTTATTTTATACTTTGAACATTAATGAATACACCGTGAAAATTTCAAGTCCATTGATCCTACTGTTTCTACTAAAAAAATTCGTAAATATAGCCTTGAAAACGGTCTGCTCCGCCTGTAATTTCCCCCTTAACTTCGTCTTGGATTTATTTGTGTATCACATTTCGTAGACCTCTTCCTCGTCAATCTGTTCGTAAACGAGCGAATTTAAATTTCGCAAGTATGAAATATGAATTGGAACGACCGTTTTGTTTGGTCCTCTTCTTGGGTCGGAGAGGTTCCTTTTGATATAATTCACACGTAATACTCTTGGATAACATTTACTACAATATCTCTCGCGTTTTGTGCGTTTCATCATCGACGTCGCGCGGCGGTGGCGGCGGTGACGGTAACGGTAATGTTTACCGAAAGAAAGAAACGACAAATACACGCGGCCGGATAAGTTCCTAGAAAATTCGAGTTCTGCGCGCTCGCGTCAAAGAGAAATCTCCGGGTGAAGGTTGAGAGCCTGGTTAAAGGTTGTCTCAGCAGCCGGCCAGCCACGCTTGAGGGTTAAGAGTTAATTAGCTGAAGGAAAGGAAAAAAATGAGGAAACTGAGGTAAAGGAAACCCGTGCCCGTGTTGCCACCCGACCGGTAACGCGGTGGCGGCTGTTCGTTCACTATTCGCTCGGAAAGTGGGTTATCTCGACGCGTAACAAGAAAAAGACGAGAGCGTCGCCATGTAATTGACATGCTGGGTGCGAAGGCACCCAGTTGAATTACGAAACCGCCACCTTGACCGCGTGTACAGTCGGGTCACCGCGGGACTCGCTTGACTTTTATCAACTATTGATCATGACTCGTCTTCGCGGTACAATAGGGTCTTCTCTCTCTCTCTCTCTCTCTCTCTCTCTCTCTCTCTCTCTCTCTCTCTCTCTCTCTCTCTCGATATCGCGCGCGTCGTGTATTTTTATTGCTTCTTTCAGTGAGGTACGAACGTCGCGTGTCGACTACAATTCCCACTTGACAATGCACTCAGCCGAGTCGGCATTGCATTCGTGTAGTTGTCATCATACTTTTCGTTTCCCATTTACTTCTCCTTCGGTGCAGTATGTCCATTTTCTCCCGAGGGCGTCTATATATCGACCGCGGAATGACTTGCGTGACCCTGATTTCATTGTTAGCTCAGGGGTCGCTGATGGTCTGCGCGATGATTCCAAGACGACGCGCCTTCGTCTTCTTCGTCTTCGAGCCTGCGATGATCGCGTCTTGGGAATGATATCCCGCCTGGCTAATACCGCGCGATTCCACGGAATCGAGCGAGAATCAAGGGCAATCGATCATTTCGAATTCCGCTCTCGTGACGATCGTGTAAACTGCGTACGGGCCCTCCGATGTTTCGTATTTTGAGGACGCCGCGTCGTGACGTGTTGCGTAATCCGAGTCAATGACGCGGCGGACCATTTGACTGGTGTCAACCACTAATCATTGTACAGATCGACGGTATTCGCGTGACGTGTTTATCATTGAGGCGCTTCGTCGTACCGATTAAACTCCGTCTCGATATAGCATGCTTAGTAAGATATTCAAAACACTTGCATTACCGCGAGGGCAAATTACGTTTTACATTGGAACAATCAAGTCAGGATAACGAACGAAAGTATCAATTCGGCAACACTGTATAAAATTTGGATTACGTCGAGCTTGAAGATCTTTTCCGGGCATTTAAAAGTTAAATTTCACATATTCGCCAAGTCGAGTTAATGAACGCGAAAATAATCGAAAGAGAAAGAGACAGAGAGGAGACTTGATACAATGCCAACGCAATTTTTCCTTCAATTGTATTTCTCAATACAGTGAGAATTTCTTCTTTGATACGAAATTGTTGACTGCACATAAAATTTAACGCTTAATTAAAATTCAAATTACAAGCGTGGTAACTTGTCGGTGTTGATTAATGAAATGAAATTTAAATGAACGGATAGCGTATGTTTTGTTCGCTTTGCCTTACTTGTGAAAAGTAATGATTGTCAACCGGTAGAGGAAGGGGCAGGCTTTTGTGATAAGCTTGCGATAATAATTTATCGATACAACTGCTTCGAAATGGAGAAATTCGTTTGGAGCAAAAATACGATAAGATATTGAACAGTTTTATTGCCTTTCGTACAATGTAAGCCCACAATGTCGTTGCACAATTTGGTCCACGTTACAGCGAAAGGAAACTCTATTTTATTTGCAAATTCAAGGAGGTAAGAGTGGGTCAGAGGAGGGTCGTCGAGCGTATCGATGTGTAACGCGGAATTTCGAGGATTACGTTAAGAGACAAGAAGAGAAAGAAGAGGCCGGAAGAATGGAGAAAAAACAGATGGATACTTAACGTGATATTATTCTGTTATTTATTACAACAATAATATACTGTTATATACACTCTCTGAAACCAGAAGCGAAACTCGAACCTTTGATTCCTCTTGTCACTCCTTTTACAATAGAGAATGACGATCTTGCAGGCAATACAAAAACTGCCAATCAGAACCTTGTTTTATTACTCGTGGCTGAGCGTGTACAAGATACTATATTTCGATGTGCAACGTTAGCTTTTATGTTTGTATTTTACACTGGTACGTACTCGCAATCCATACACCCAAAGAAAAGTATTCTGTTTGTAAAGTGATTTTTCCCTGATAGTCTCATATTCTGAGCGAAGCTTTTTACAGGAAAAAGATTCCTCTTTCGATAAAGCGATTAAAGTGAACCATTTATTTAAAATTTATTAGATATTCTAACCGTTTTCCTCTTATCTCAAGAGGATTTCCTCTTATATCGATTTTCCTCTTATATGAAGAGGAATATGTTGATTTAAATGTCCGCTTATTTTGTCGAGTCATGCTCTATCTATCAGATATGAATGAGAAAATAACCAATATGTTCATAGGTCAGAATATTTAAAAAGCTTTTCCAAAAAGGGTGTGTGTGTGTGTGTGTGTGTGTGTGTGTGCGTGCGCGCGCGCGCGCGCGCGCGCGCGTGTGTGTGTGTGTGTGTGTGTGTGTGTGTGTGTGTGTGTGTGTGTGTGTGTGTGTGCAGTAACATATAACGAAAATAATTTCCCCATATTTGGTCAAATACAGTTTATAACCTATTGCAAGAAGTTGAATAATATATTCTTTCTTTCAACCATGTTTCATACAATTGGTTATGATGAACATCTTTGTTAGCTATGAAATCCATAACAAAACTAATTGGAAATTTACTTGTTATGATGATCTTATTTCATTCGTATCTACTTATTGTAGAACTGGAGACAGAAGTACATCTATATATATATATATATATATATATATATATATATATATATATATTATTTTTCGCTATACATTATAATTTTTTTTTTTCAAATTAACCAATATAACCAGTAAAAATAAAGTATAGTAAGAATAAATAATAATCCTCTGAAAAGAAGATTAAATAATCTATGTATAAGAGGAAATTTATATTAAAATCGATAAGATTTGCATTATATACATATAACATATAATTCCTTTAATTTTGAGAGCAATGCATTGATATTTTTTTCTTAATCTCAGAGGAATTCACTTGAAGCCATACATAAGAATGAAATCCTCTAAAATTTAGGTGATGCCGCTTGTTCTGAGATTATATTTTTTTGGGTGTATACGCATGTCCGTAACATTACGTTTTTTTCATCTTCATATCGTAAGAACACGCATTATCGTCATCGCGCAATCGTCAACAATGAGAGACGCCTACGAAATCGGCGTACATATGAGCCCCTTTCTTTTATATGTGCCCAGGGTTAGTGTTTTACCGACTCTCGGACGTGGAACGACAGGCCGGGTTAAAGAGAAAATAATGACGAATATTTCAACATGTTTGTCGTGTTTATGTAGGTACACGATGTGTGTTTCGAGCGTAGCGCGGGCGCGAGCGAGAAGCGAGAAGCGTGTTCGACCGGGTGGCAGCGGCGCGCGAAACCCGGCGCGGCGGCGCTGGGTTACGCACCAACTTACGCAAGTTGCGTAATCGAGCGACCGGCAATGTGTGTGGCGCAACCCAGGATCCGAGATCTTCTCTCGCTCGTTCGTGCGCGCGCGCGATTAACCGTCTTTCGCAATTTGCACGTGCCGCCGCTGAAGTCGCGATATATCGCAGCGAGGATCGCCGCAGCGTGTGGATGATGCGATCTCGCTCGGCTCGGCTCGGTTCGGCTGCAATCATTCGGCGATTTTGCTGGTGCCAGGACGGCATTCCGTTTGCGAAACCGCGACGCGCGCGTACGTACGCGCCCATCGTTAAACTTGACATTAAGACTGGTGGCCGGCTTTGCGAAATATGTCGACCTCGCGAGAGATGCGCGAAATTCGCGGTTGCGTCGCGTCGACACCCCGTGAGTGTGTGATCCTTGCCCGGTCGCTCCGCTCCCGAGCGCTTTCGCCTGACCGTGCAGCGATTTGCATATTCTCACGTGCGGAAATTAATTACGTGTTGACTGAGCTAGCTGAATCTGCATCGAGTTTAGCAATAATTAGTGATTAATTAATATAGTAGAATAAAGTAGATCACTTATGTTGAAACGCGAAGATCGGCGGAATAAAATGAAATATGACAGAGTAAAGGAAAATGTTTCGTTACATTCCCGAATGACGTCCTTTCGAAACAACGAGGAAGTTAACGACGAGATAAAGATAACGTAGTCTTCGCGCGAGATAGCGAAATGAAGAAGAAGAAGAAGAAGAAGAAGAAAGAGAAGCACGTACTATGCGGTAACTTAAAAGGAGAGCATGGAATTGGAAAAAGGACCAAGTAGGAATCAAAGGAACGACCGGGGAGGAGAGAGAGAGAAAGGGGAGAGAGACGCGTTAGGAGGAGAACCGTATTACTTATTTAAAGTCAACAACCACCCAAGCGAGCGCGTTTATCAACGGAGTCGACCGTGAATCCGGCGGGTTTTATACATTGTGTTTTTCTTCCTGTCATTTGGTGGTTACGTTATCGGAAGCTCGCGATCGGAAGTTGTTCACCGTCTCGACGACGTTCACGGCGAGCCGCTTTGAGCTGATCAACGAACCGCACTCAGGTGGATCATAGAGAGAGAGAGAGAGAGAGAGAGAGATTGCGATTTTCGTTCGTGCTTCTTCACACGGAATCCTCTTCCTTTATCCATCGGTCCGCGTAGTCGGTCGGTTAGGACCGTTAATCAAAATAAAGTTACGCGAAACGGAGCGCATGCAGCGTTGAAACGCGCGTGACCGTAATACCGTATTGTTGGGAGCAGGATTGTGCAAGAATAGGAGAGAAATATATATATAGAACGAGTGCCTCGACTAAGTGTTCTCGTTCGCATCGCGTTTCATAATCGGATCAGCGAACAATCACCAGCACCCGTCGGCGTTGTCGTCATTGTCGTCATCGTCTTTGCAATCGTAGGATTTCCCAAGGGGGGACAAAGGATTCTCCGATTCTCTAACATCTGCACTCGAACCTACGCGCATTCGCGAAACGAGTTCTCGAAAAATGCTGCACGCCGAAAGAGCAGATCGCGGATTACGAATGTGGGACGCACTTTCATGTTCCATGGTCATCCAGTCGCACCGCCCGCTCTCTCGTGCCTCTCCTCTCTCTCTCTCTCTCTCTCTCTCTCTCTCTCTCTCTCTCTCTCTCTTTCTGTCTCGTCGCTCGTTTGACACCCGCGTTCTGCCTGATAGGGGATAATTGTTTTTATCGTGTTCCTACCACGAGACCGCGCTCGTGCGTCTATTGTTTGCAGATTTCTGTATTATGTATACTTTATTCTTCACTTACCTTATTGCACGTTAATGAGTTCGTCCCATATAAATAAATAAATTACAATTGATCATGCATAACAAAGATATGTGTCAGTGACGGACGCATCTCTCTCTCTCTCTCTCTCTCTCTCTCTCTCTCTCTCTCTCTCTCTCTCTCTCTGTCTGTCTGTCTGTCTGTCTGTCTGTCTGTCTGTCTGTCTGTCTGTCTGTCTGTCCGTCCGTCTGTCTGTCTCTGCCCCTCTCTGTTTCCCTCATTATGTCGCGAACCCGGATTCATAAAAGAAGTGCAAGGCGACGCGTAAAAGGATGGGAAGAAAGAGCAACACTCGAGCCGCTTTTTTTCACAGCCAACTTCTTCATTTTTCTTTCTTTCTTTATTCCTTTTATCTCCGATTTTTCCTCGATTGCACGTTCGTGTGTCTTTTCTCGCGAATGTTTTCGACCTTTTTCGCGGATAACCGGTCCGTCACAGTTCGGCCGACTGCGAGAGACTCTCGCGGTGAAAGGCCAGTCGCACAATTGGCGCAGGCTCGCGCGAATCTAGCCCGCCGTCGCGCTAGGTCTGCCGGTTCCAGCGGCGGATCGAGAACGCGGCCGGGCTTGTCCTTTCCTCGTGCCGAGCCCGGCCTCTCTCATATCTCGCAACCGCCGAAATTGGAATCCGCGAGTTTAGGATTTTGTAATTCGAAAAGAGAACGGAGGTACATTTATATATATATATATATCGCCATGTTCGTTCAAATGCGGCTTCCTTCGAACGATATCATTACATCCTTGAAGGGAGCAGAAGAAGCTACGCTTTTGGGCTGCAGAGATCCGAGCGAACTCGCGTCGCATCAACGTCAGGACTGACGCAGGTTAACAGCGATTGTCGAAGCCCCTCAATTACATAACCGCGGTTGCGTCAGCTCGCGCTCCGGCGAGTCGTTAGAATCAAACCAGTCCGCTCGTCGCGCTCGTTTCGGGTCAACCGTCGGTTCGGCAGGTCAACTCGCAATGTATTGATTGGCCTTTATTCATGCGAAAATATTCCTTTTGCATTTGATCAGCTGCTGTCGAGAAAATAGTTTGCATCTTCGGGATAAAAGGAATCATTCGAGGTCGAAGAAGCACGGCTTTATTTGCACGGGAGCGATTGTATTTGATTACAGATAATGTTCGAGACATTTTTTTATGATTTATCTTTGTCTCTTTCTCTTTTTGTCGAATTAGGCTATGAATATTATCTCTCACTTCTCTATCCGTAAGTTTATTCAATATCGAACGTAAAGAGGTCGCATGTGGTCGGGATCTGTGGACTGGTGTAAATGGCCATGTTTGCTACCGATCATCGTCGTAATGACCTTGATTGGTACCTGCAACCGGCTTTGTGTAGTCGTCTGATCACGTAGACGGACGAGAAACGTTTCTTTTTTTCTCATTATCCTTTTCCTTCCTTTTGCGTACAGAAACGGCCGCATTTGAATTTTTTCCTGATCGACATTTCCACTTTGACAATACATGTTAATTAGTAGTTAATTTAGTAATTATTAATACAAATTTTAACACACACACACACACACACACACAAGAGCTCGTTCTTCTCCGCGAAATTTTACAGTTTTATTGCAAATATCTCCTTCGCAGTATTGAAAAAGCAGCCAGAACAGTTTCGAGATTAAAAAGCGAAAAAATGTGATAAATTCGTTGTTTGACGGGATCTCATCATTCTTTATGACATCTTATAGGTGACTGGTATCTTATTTTTTTCGAGACAAACTCCGCCGAGACGCAGATCGCCCGGTATCCTTGGCGAACATAAACATTGCCGAAAGAATGGAAAGAAGAAAGAATCAAAAGAGGAACAAGAATGATAGTCTGAACAAAGTGCGAGCCAGCCGGTTTTACGATCAAGTTGGGAATCATGAATTCTGTTTTTCGAATCTAACTCGTGTAGGTTCGTTGTCTCTCTCGCGAGCTCTCGGTTGAACGAAAATGTGAGGGAACGGACTCGCGACTAGATTTGCGAAAATTTGTCGCCAGCTGTGCACACACAAACACACAGGTACATAAACACACTTACATAGATTCGAAATCTCGCGGGACTTCTCCAGGCGAACGAAAGTGAAAGCTACTAACGACGGGTCGGCCAGCTCACGATTCGACTCTACTGAGTTCAACTCAATTCGCAATTCGACTTGGTTTTGTACTATGAGCTATTGCAACCTAGACTTCCATTCACTTTATCTTGATCGAATCTAGAAATAATTTCGTTCAGCGAATGTCGATTTGTTTCCTATTACCAGGTAGATATTCTCCCTCCCTCCTCCTTCCTCTCCCTCTCCTCTCCTTTTTCTTTCGTTCTGTTGGTCTACGAGATTAGTGGAGAGCGCTTGCGAAGTGTCACGCGACCTGGTAACCCCCTTGAATCTCATAAGATGTAGTGGTAGTGAGCATCTCTCGGAACAAAACTGCGAGACTAGAAAGAGACGGAGAAAAAAGTCGAAAGTGCGTTTCTTACGCAATAATTTTTAGTCGTGAAATAACAGCGCCGTAAGAGCGTTATTTCACTGTGAGCTCTCGTCCGGCAATATTCGCGATGAGTCAAAGGAGAAAGAGGGAGGGAGAGATGTTCCGACTCTCAGAATGTTCATACAGGTAACCTTTGAGTCCCCCTTTAATTGTCCCATATATGGATCGCACAAGGTTCAGCTTTAAGGATGTTCAAGGTTGGTCACAACAGGGTTCTTCGACTGCATCGATCGTAGCAAGGTTGCTCAGTTTTAAGGGCATTCAAAGTTATTCATAGCAAGGTCGTTTAGGATGTTGGCGTAAAGGCGTTCATTGTTGTTAAAAAGCGTACAGTCGTATTGTATGGAGTAGTGTGTGAGTTAAAGACAAAATGAAATAAAAAGAGGAAGTCTTAGGGTTATTCTTGCGTTTACAATGCGTTCACTTGAGGCGAAAAAATCAGCCGTGCAGGATAATATTATAAGCGTTGCAAAATGCGTCATGTTTGCGTAATTAAATTGCGGTGAGCAGGTCTCGCGAGCGCACAGAAAAAAAGGAAGGAAAAAAGAGAAAAGGTGCCGACAAGAATTCGCAAGCAATAGCGCAGGTTTTATGAATTTCCGCGCCAACATTGTATGACTGCGTGTTGCGATTGCACCATACCGGTATGGTGCATTAACAGCATATGTTCCGATGTCTGACGTGCCGGTATCGAATGAGGAATATGTTCGCCTCGGAGACAACGCTTACATGTTCTCACGTTCTTTAAAAAAATAAATTATTTTTATCAGATATCACATGCATTATTCTTACAGCGAATTAAACCTGTAAGGTCGTTACGTCGACACTCGGTATGTGTGATGAAGAATATGAAAAAACGACGTGCGCCTTTAATTTAATAAAATATAGCTTAAATATTCACGATATATATAATTTTTTTCAAATAAAGTAAAAATCGTACACGATATATAGGATTACAGCTTACGCAGTCGTTGGTCTTGACATTTAAATGACCAGTTGGCGATTTCAATTTTTTTTGTTTTTCTCTTCAAAAAAAGAATTGATTATCATGAATCGCATTACGCATATCCTGTAAGAGAGATACTTAATTAAGTCAACTGGTTATGTCAAGCCGGAATGTGCAAAATAGATCGCGATTTCCTCTGGTCTTTTCTACCGAAGGTACGAGTTTTGCATGTTGTTCTCAACATGTTTGATGTCGAATTAATGAGTTATCAATAAGCAAAAATTGATTTAATCGCACGTAACAATCATTAACACACGGCATGCTTTATAACCAAGATTTAAATGCATTGTCTTAAGAAAATTAAATAATACGTTTAAAAATCGGAAAATTTTGAAGCATACAAACACGCGTGCTCTGTCCTTTTTTCTTGCTCACGCATTAATATCACCGGTAAATTTTATTTAACTGTGATGTTTAGTTGGTCCTGTGATATTTTTAAATGTAAATTAAGCAATTTCCAAATTGCTAATTAGCAAATGTAAATTAAGCATCTCTCTCACTCTCTTTCTCTGTTTTGAAGAAATAAGTAATGCGTCGTTTTCGGGACATAAGAAATGTTATTTTTAAATGACAAAGTTTCTCAATTTCTTGATTTAATCACACTCTGCTATTATCCTACTGTTGTCCGAATAGATCCCGACTCGTTACTAAAAATTTGATACGAGACTTGTCACTACCTCAAGCAGTAACAAGTAGGTAGTCGAAAACAGTCGTTTTATATCTTAGCAAATAAAATTGTTTCATTCTCGAACGATAATCGCCGAGTGATTTTTGATCGATACAGTTGAAAGAAAAAAAAAAGAAAAAAAATGGGAAACGTCTGTTCTAGAGGTGGAGTGCGAAGTGTCCAGCCAAGTGGAGTATTCGCTGCAGGCGATCTGGGGTGTTAGCATCAGGGAGCTGCACCTGGCGCTTTGGAAACCTTGGAGCACGCTGCGCGACGCGTCCTTGAACGGGACCCTTCTGCAGGGTTATGCGCAACATCTCACACCGCTGCAAACGTATCCTTCAAGGCCTCTGCATCAATTTAATCTTTGATATGCTGGTTTCTCCTCGATCAGTTTTGCAACGTAAAAGAGTTTCTTCGATACAATTTGTCAGAAGAATTTCCTTGTTGTTCACTTAGACGTGAGCATTGGACTGTCTTAATAGCACTATCTATTGTCTTTATGGGTGGATAGACCACTTCTCTCTCTTTGCACAAGGCAAACAAACATGATAATAACATTTATTTCCAGAACTGACATCTGTAACGTCGTACGAGCACCAAGTCACGAGCATTCTGAGATTCGTTACGCACGAACGCATTGAATGTCAGCTTCGCGGGCTTCGTGAATTTTAAATCGTCGTTAATTCGGGAACCGTCGCACCTTCAACATTTTCGCGTCGACATCGCCGTCTTACGTTTTTGAAATGTCCCGCTGGGATTTCTTCTTGTCGACACCTTGTACAGCGCACAATAACGTTATATATATTCCCAGGATGTAACGTCAAGTTAAAAAGAATGACTAATAGATCGGAATAATCGTAATGGTGCATTCAGTATTGGTCTTGGTGTTCAAAATCAGTTGCTCTTTCAAGGCGATTTTCGAACGTCACCCACCTTCGTCATCCTCCTTGTCGCTCGCGCCTTAGCAACACGAAGCCACGTAGATGCACACATGGAAGAAATTTCAAGTAGCCCGGGAGATGGAGCGTGGCGTGCTTCAGCTATGGACTACACGCGTCGTTGAGGCGCGAACGGCAAGAGCGGAAGAAGGAGGAGGAGAACGACGTGTGGGGCACGTGATGTTAGAAAGAAATCACAGCGGGGATGTAACTGATCGGATGGAAGTGGATCGAAGTCTTCGCAAGTCATTACGAGCTTCATTTTGCTCTTCATTTCATCTCACTCACGACTATGATGGTAAAAAAATGTTGTCTGTGTTGATTACACCGTTCCTTGACCGAGACTGCAGTAGACAGCCCCACGGGGAGGAAACGCTGAGATTGTCGCTTCCAGCACCAGAATTGGAGCTTGGCACTCCTCCGCGGCTCTGTTACCCTTTGGTGATCTTTCTCACACGAAGAGACAACAGAGATCCTCATCCGGATGAAACCGTGAGCAAGATTTTCATTACTCGTTAACTGTCGTTATCGTCGTCGTAGTTGGATTTTATCGTTTGTTATCTACGCGTCTTAAACGCGGAGCGAATTAATATGGATCTTTAAGATCTAATGCGATGTTAAAGGTGGCGTTGGTGAATGTTGTTCACATCAAGGACAGCGTATGCACATTGCCGACTTCGATCTTGGCGCAGTACTTGAAACAGGCGAACGGTCAGTTGTCCTGCTTAAAGGTGAGATTTGAGAGTTAGAGTGACGTCGTTAATCATCTATGTCTATATTTAGCGCGTCTATATTCAGCTACTTCACCTTGACCCGTCTGGTCGCAAAATAACAAACAAACACATCTCGTTTGTGAGACATTTAAAGTTTGATATCTGTCACTCTGGTGTACTGGTGAAACGAGAATTATAAAGAAGGAAATAATTTCCTCATACATCGACTTTCCCGATGTCAATTCTTGTAAACATTTAGCGCAGGAAGCGGTTAATACATATAAATCTCGGGTTATTCGCGACAGATAATAGTTAGATGACACATCATGATCGAGTACCGACAAAGTTTCTCACGTGGAACATTCATTTGAAATGTCGAGCGTTAATATATTAAATGTCGCTTAATGATTATCTTTGATCGGTACAGATCATACTGACTTCATTAATTAATTCGCGCGTAAAACGTGATTAATTACAACGAGATCTCATGTCCCTTCGAGCGATCAGCGGCATATGACGTGTGAACGTATCAACATCGACAACTCGTGCGAGTTCGCACCTTTTGCGATTCTTGTTCACAGCAACTCTACCTGGCGACAGGCAACTCCAGCAATTACGATGAAAGCGATGTGTCATCGGGTCTGGGACCGACGCCAGCATTAGCGCTCGCCGAGCCGTGCAACAACAATAACAACAACGGCAGCGGTAGTGGCGGTCGTGGCGCCCTGGTGGCATCCGGTCAAGGCGGCGATCAGGATAGCGGTTCTCTGTGGAACAGCGCGGGCGAACAGCTCTGTGTAGTGTGCCAATACTTCCCTTTGTCGCGTGCTCTCCTACCATGCCGGCATACCTGTATTTGCGCCTCATGCTTCGGCAAGCTTGACCGCTGCCCTATGTGCCGCAGTCCCATCAAAAGCTACTTCTGCATACGCAGCGAAGAGTACATGCCGCCAGAGAAGGAGATCAATCCGTGCAAGCAGCGTCAGCAAAGCCACGGACCGACTCATTGGCTGCACGATTGGAACGACAGGCTCACCGATTTCCTCGGTTTCGCCCGATAGGGAGGACACGCTACACATTTGCGGCACTGTCACAGCGTTTTCCCAGCAGCTGATCTTACGTCGTTCCGTTGGAAAACGCTGCCCTCGAGCGAGGATAATCCAGCCGTTTGTTGTAATCGGCAGTAATTGAATGAATTCGAAGAGACAGGATCGATCTTAGAGAGAGAGAGAATCGCGAGAGGGCATGTTTGTTATAAATGAATATATATTTTTTAATCGAGAGATTTCTCCCGACGGTGTCACGCTTCAGTGTTTCTTTCCGCGCAATCGATAATCGCGATTGTAGCAGTGAACTTTGCGATAATCGCTGTTAAACCGCGTCATCATGGTTGGTTTAAGGTCCAACAGCGGCCGGGTTGTCACTCGAGGATGACGTCTCCTTGTATACTAAGGATTCAGAATTTGTTTTCTAGGCGCTCCAGTGTTAGCAACATTTTTATCCCTAGAGAACGAACGCTCCTACTGGAAATCCACCGTTAGATTCGTTACGGTCGAGGCACGCCATTTCGTTTGGTAGGCAATCTCCATAGATATTTTTATTTAAATCGAACGTGAATATAAAAGATAGTCGTTACGGCATAGTACCAAGCATATGAAAGCTATTGTATTGTCTTTCAAGTATTAACGTCCTTAAACTTTAAACCTGGATGTATGAAAATCAATGTTTACAATTGAAGAAAAAAGAACTGACATCTATTTATTCAGTTTTCAACAAAATTCCTAAAATTTGAAAGCATCTCAAAATCGGTAACTTCCGTTCATAAATTTCGTTTTTCAAATCACTGAAACGTCAATGAACTAAAGTAGTTAATGTGGCAATATGTCGCTTTTGAAAGGTTTACAAATTTTTGTAATTTTTGTATCGTTGAGTTTTGTAATTTGTATCG
Organism: Harpegnathos saltator; assembly: GCF_003227715.2. NCBI lineage: Eukaryota > Metazoa > Arthropoda > Insecta > Hymenoptera > Formicidae > Harpegnathos > Harpegnathos saltator. Next base: position 873,839 of record NW_020230210.1, read on the forward strand.
TTGAGTTCTCAAAGCTTGATAGCTTGATAACTTGAGTCATTTCGTGGAAAAGAAACGGTCGATATCGAACGAATTAACGAATCTTTTTCCCCATGTCGAGTACTTGCATTTCAAAACAAGAATATTATGCTGATATTTCAACGATTAGCTCACTATCGCTCTTGACTTAGTAATAAATTCGTGGAGCATGCGAACAGTAGTTTGACCATTTTGAGGCAGACTATATCCCGATTTATCGTTTACGAGTGAACTACGGAAGTCTGTGAGGTTTCGCGATGAATCTTCTCAGGCGGATATCAAAACCCGTTCTGAAATGCTTGGTTTGCTGCCGAGCTGTAACGTACGTGAAATGTTTGCTCACATACGAGATGTCTCGGAATCAAGAATTAACTAACTTCTTTAGGAATCTAACACTTCTTCGGCAATGACGAATTCGACTAGAATTCTTGAAGAAGATATTAATACTAATTCTTTTTTCTAGTCTTATCCGGCATCAAAAGTTCAATAAAATCTAATTATATAAAATTACGTAACAAATATAACTTAACTATATAAAAATTATATAAAATATATAATTATATAAAATATATAAAATATATATTTTATATAATTTTTTATATATTAATATATTTTATATCTTCTAGTTTTATATATATTATAACTTTCATGTGTGTGATCAACTAAAAGTTACTTATTTATAAATAAGTTTTCTTTAGAATGTAAACTTGAAGAATATTAAAAAGTAAGTTCTTCCTCCTTATCTCAATTCCGACGTTGGATACTACGTGAAGATATTTGTTGATTCCGGGACACCCGGTACGAACATAAATTCTCTCCGCTGTATCGTTCACGTCATCAGCAATTGGCTCACCTGAATAGATTTCGTACCACTCGATTAAGAAGATTGACCTTGAAACTTCATACGCTTCCTCGCTCTATTCGTAAGGCAGACATCGCACGATTCGATTCGATCGTCATACTCGTTGGACAATCGGGTGGCCTATCCGGCGGAGAACTATCGAGGTTCCCCCAAAATTGAACATCGAATTCGGTCGGATGCACAAGTGCGCACTGAGGAGGTCACACAATTTAAACTTCATCGTTCATACGAATCAACGCAGGACACTTGATGAAAATTATCGCAAGCGGAAATCCGGCTGGATATTCCCGACTCGAAACACATAGATAATAGACGATAATAACACCTCGACGCACAATCAATCGAGTTAAAGCGAAGATGGGACCAGCAAGAGATAGAAAACAATTTCAATATCTATAACGTGACCAATAATAACATTACGCCATTTAGAAGGGTCCAAAATCTTTGGTGTATACTGGTTATATCCGGAAACACGTTGGGTTTCCTCGCTTTCGTTGTCTATGTTTACGCGTTCTCATTTACGATTCATCAGAAATTCCTCTTTCGTATCTAACGGATTGTTGATATTGCATTTTGCGACTTCTAAAACGAATTCTAAACAATGACCTTTGATTCACGTCAGTGCCCACCATGTGCGTCTAATGCGATGCGATCCGCTAAATTCTTCGAGGTATTGTGCGATATATCGTAACGTCATTGATACGTGTGTGTCGTCAGTGCGAATGCATCAAGTCCTACAAATTAAAACATCAAGTTGATCGTATCCCGAAGTCGAATTCGAATAAAAACAACGATCGTGCGATGTCAAGAACGCCACAAGAGAGTCTCTGTATTCTCGTTTAAATGTCCGTGTATATAAGAACACATAGCGTTAACCGGCAGACATTTTTAATATGTGACTTTTTGTATAAGTACGTTAAATGTAAATACACCGTGTCGAGACTCTTACGGTGTGTATCGCCATTATTAAGTTGTCCGATTACTCAGTATGTACGATAAGTAAGTTTACTTCCTGTGCGGAAAAAGCTTGTGGGAAGCATCTCCCTGAAAGAAATCCATGTAGTTGAAATATTTTACGAAGGTACGTGTTTATATCTGGTGCCTCGTGTTAGCGCTATGAAATAGCGTTTTCCTGGAGTTTAGCGTTAAACGCAAACACGACACGAAATATTCGATTGAAATTAAGGGGAAAAAAAAAGGAATAAAGAGAGGGAGAGAGAATTAATTGTAGATTAAGACCATCACGTTAAAGTATTTAACGCTGTAAATAGACAGACTGTGATAATTCTAACAACGTCTGCGTGAATTTAGGAAAAGGCGAACGTCCCACGTAAAGCGAAGCGACGAAGAGAAGAGAAAGGACTCGTTTTGAGAGCAAAGTTAAAGAGAGTCCGCAGGGCGGAAAGGGGATGTTAGGGGGAGGGAAAATATCGAAGATACACACACAAGAGCGAAGGCCTTTGCAGTCAATTTACTGTAAAAGAAATTAATATTTTAATTTATGATTTAAGCGATAGAGAGAAACGTGGATAGAGATGGAATATTTCGTTTTAGAGAAGAGCACACTTGTACATAATTTATTTAAATAAAATGTATTAGCTGGTACTATCTTCTCTTCTCTCTCGCCCTCTCTTCATCACTTTCTGCTATGATATTTTTCATTGTTGTCTCGGTACGGCAACGAACGATATATCTTTTTTGTCATTACCTTATTAAGTACCGCGCAATGCTCATCGATCGTGATTCTACAGAACAGTACATTTATTGTTACATGTACATTTATTGCTAAAAATTAGAAATACGACAACTGCGTTATCAGAGCGATAAATTCATGCATACCATTTATATACGTATTAATGCATTTGTGCAAAATAACATGCTGTGTCGACCTCTCTCAGTTATGTCTCAACATCACAAAAATATTATTTCTTTTGTTTTTACAAATGCAAGAGATGAATGTTAACTATTACGCAGTAAAAATATAAATGTATCAAAGAACGCGTCATTGGTTGACGTCCAGGCGTGCATATCGCAGCGTGTAAAACAGGCATTAGGTATGACAGCGCTCTCACTCACGCATCGCCTTTGTTCGTCGCGTCGCCGAAACGAGTCCGTCCTCATATTGCTTGTGTTTGCGTTCGTAAGGGACAATGTCCTTCGCGACTACAGGTCGTGTGTACCACGGAAATATTTATTTCGCTCGGCTTGGCCGTTAAGAACGCGCCAAAGAATTAAGACAAAGGTTAAAAGATTCGTGACGATATCCAGCCCCGTAACGTTCAGCAGACGTGCTCCTAACCTATACATTGTTGCGCGTGTTTGTCTAAACGCTGGTGCTATACTGTATCAATACCGTTCGTTCGTCATCCATCACCTACGTTTTGCGTCTCTCGCGCAGAGGAAAACTGAGAACGGAGAACGAGATTATCGTCCTGCCAACTCTGAGTCGCCGGATTAAACAAGAACGAGCTTCTTCTTTGAGGTTATCTACCTTCTACAATTTAACAACAATTCGTTCTCAAGGAGCTCCAGGATATCGCAAGATGGCCGGTAGCAGCGAACTTTGGGTGCAGTGTTTCACGTGCTGTATGACTCAGCGACCGGCGAGAACACGGAACGGTCGGTCGCAGCAGCATCAAAAGCTCAGGATAGACAGAAGCATGATCGGCGTGCCTACGAACTTCAGACATACCGCACACATAAGCAGCGGCGATGTGGACATGTCCATCGCACAGTTGGCCAATTTACAAGCACAAATGCAGAGGAAAGGCGGATATGACACCAACATCGGTGCTAAGGTATGTTCAAGGTTTGAAACCGTAGAGGTACCGAAATTTCTGGTGTAGTACTTGAGAAGTGACCCTGAAAGTTTCTTGTCAATGTATTCAACAAACTTTCAGCGCGTATTTGTGTCGCGAGAAATTTTCAAAAGAGAGAATATATCAGGAACTTCCTCTATTGTTTGGTAACTTCAGGTATTATTGCAGGACTTGTGCACAAGCCTTTTTTTATATATAGTTTCATGTATGCAATATAATAATATATGGCAATACGTTTGTATCTTGGAAGATTAATATTGACTGATTAAGAGTAAATCTATAAAATTGGGGATATATTTATTAACAAACTGTTCTCTCTATTGCAGGGGTGCTGAAAATAGTATTACGAGTAACATAGATGCGCCTGAGTGTATCCTGTGACTGACATTTAATACAACAGATAGATAGATGGAGAAAGAAAGACAAAGAAATGAAGGGCAAGAGAGCTTTACAATCTGACTAACGACGACTGATTTCGTTTGTTCTCTTTATTTTTCTTTATATCAATGTTCCTTGCTCGTCGAATGGACAATGAGTATATTACTACGCCTATGCATACGATTGCGTTTATATGGTGATCGACTAGAGATCTAAGATCAATATATGTACATTAGACGAATGTCCGAATTTTCTTCGGAAAGAAAGCTGCCAAACGTAACGTTATACACTATTATCTCGTGACGTACAAAATATTACAATTGTTTACAGGTTCGTTCTTCCGCCCTTGCGTTACCCGTTTGAATATTTCCAACTCTGCCGTGTGGTAGTTCTTCTCGAGCTAGCGACAGTTCGCTCGAGTCAATTTCGTATTGTCAGAAACTGCACAAATCACTCGCGCAAAGTGAACTTATAACTACATATATGTTGAGATTGTGTTTACGTCCTCTCGAATTATGTTTGTCACTTACGCTTCGTGCACGACACTCTTATATTAAACGAAATTATGCGCTTGATGTATGTTTGCGTTCGTATGCGATATATGATTATATACGAGGTGTTCGCAAGCTTGTTATCGTGAACTTTGTTCATATTCGGCGCTCATGCATCATCTATGACGAAAGCGATCCAGCGACGCGACTATAATTGTTGATCTTGGAATTCGCGCTGAAAACTGCGCATCATATTTACTCCGACGAGTGCGACTGTATGTGCGCGAACTTCGCCTCATGCGATTGCGAACATCCCGTCGCCCGGCTAATAATTAGCTGGAGACTCGCGGAGAGTTTCCGTTTTTCCGCCGGTTCGACCTGAAGCGTGCCGTTTCAGCTCTTAAGCGGAACGGACACACTTGTGCTCATGAAACGTCACTCATATCCGATCGCGAGGGGGAGCGGGGGGGGCACTTTGACTCGGTGACATTTAGGGAAACCGGTGGTGTGTGATTTAGCGACGGGCTTAGACGTATCTCGACATGCATTTAGAAATAAGCACGCTGTTTCGTTCGGTGCGTTTAACCTGGTGATATCCAACTGTTTGAGCATAAGCCGCAAAAACGAGCAAACGGAAGAAATTGCGGCTTGGAAACCAGTAGACAGTTTTACGCTTAATTATAAGTCTTGCAAATAGTGGGACGGCGGCTTAAATCGCTGAAATAGCAAGCCGAAGAAAGATTGAAAAATGAAACTTCAAACTAATCAGGTGCAGCAACGAGACTGTTTTTCTTGGTATGTGTGCGCGCGCGTGCTTGTTCTCTGTCTCTCGAAGTCGTGACTTTCGTCATAAGACAAATATTTCCTTGTAAAATGTATTTTTATATTCCACACGCAACACATCTCGGAATCCATTCGCCAAACGAATGAATGATCGATTGAGTACCGCTGCGGCGCGCGCGATACGCAACATTTATTTCCTTTCTCGTTGTTGCGTTAAGAGCGACGGCGATCTCCGCTAATAAACTTTTCTTGCGAAACTGCGACAGAATTGCGATAAGATCGAAGAGTGAGTGTGAAACGTTGTCGAGTGGTCACCACCTGTCGTTGAAGAGTGCCCGCTCTCTTGCGAGAGCGCAACGTGTGACGCGACGCAATCGCACGTTCGATCGGGGCTGGATTTGCAATTTTATAACGAAAGCCACGAAAGATAACGGCACGTTGCTGAATTAGTAGAGTATTCGCGTATTAGTAGAGATTAATTCGCTTTATTGATCAACGATTCTTTCGAATGTCGTTCCGTTTCGTTTTCTTTCTAACGCCGCTTGTGCGTATTCCCTTTCTCGCTATCCGTAGATTAAATTATTAAGATAATTGACTGCCCTCCGGTAATGGAGTAATTATCGATGTATAAAGAGGTCGTTGAAACTTGTTACAGCGGGTCTTAATGACTTCCTTATACATTGGTCGCATAATCAATTATATTGAGCGCTTGAAAAAGAAAAGAAACAAGAAGGAAATAAAATTAATTTATATTTAAAATTTGTCGAATGTTCTCGGCGGATCGTCCGAATGTGCGGCAAGCTCGATATCGCTTGCAATATCGAATAACATTAAGATTGTATATTCTATCGAAAGGCGAGCAAGAGAGAGAGAGAGAGAAAGAGAGAAACGCGACTCCGTTAAACAACATTCTAAATTCTGCCGCTGCTGTTGAAAGTTACTCGAATGTAGCAATATCGGGTGGCGATTCTAAGCGTGTATGTGTTCAAGAGCGACACAGAGCTGGAGAAAGGGAAGTCGCGAAGCGCGCGAATTAACGATACGCGACAAAACGCAACAAAACGTCGCACTTTCGTGCCCGCATTGGCTAACCGGATGCTGACGCGCGGACAAATCACGGCATACGTACACACAGGAGAAGAACAGCTCACTTTCTTTATTCTATACTTGATACGTAAGAGAAAATACAACGTTAATGTAATTCCTAAGACATACAAATATAAATGCGCATACATATGTACATGCGTGTGCGTATGTATGCGCATGTATATACATATAATCGTATCACATAATATCACATAATAATAATAGTAATAATAATTTTGTACAAGTTTTTTATCCTATTATCGAAACTCGATCGCGTCTGTTAGAAGAAGAATACCGTGGAGAATGCGCTTCTATTATTTATCGAGAGGAAAAAGCCAGAAATAACTGTGTCTCTTTGCAGAGATATGCACACGATCGCTTGTCTCCGTTAATTGCAGTCGTATGAATTATAACGTCGCTGATTATTATTCCCGAGAAGCGAAAGCACACATGAGAACTCGTGTGTGATACGCAACGCGACTTACTTGCTATCAATCGTCGTACTTTGTTAAAGATCATTGCAAGCAGACACGCAAGAATCTTCTTACTTACACTTAGTGATTTTCTATTTGTCATAATACATTGTTTTCCTTCGTAGTACGGAAAAAATGAAAGAAAGAAACTGATCGAGCGGAAGTTCGCCGGCTTTCTCTCTCTCTCTTTCTCTCTCTCTCTCTCTCTGTCTCTCTCTCTTGACTATGTTAACACCGGACATGTGACTTCGTAGAGACCACGTCGCGCATTCAAAGCTGCACAGGATATTGCACGTTGAGAATCACCAAAAGTCCCCTGTAGATTCCTACGAGGCAAGTAGAAAGACAAGATTATGTTCCAGGAATAAGTTGGATGCTTCTCGTTCGGAGGAGACACAGAGGAATAATGTGCAAAATTGACTTCGACAGTAGCTTGTGTTTATTTTTTTTTCTCTTTTTTTGCTCAAGACCGCGATTCTTTTCTTTCTTTTCTGTTTTTAGGTGGAAAGGATCAAAGAGTTCGAAAGGAGATACATGTCGCAACGGACGGAATCGTTCTCTCGGGTAAGAGAGTTGCGAAATCTCCGTTGCTGCGGTTAGACCTGCTTGCTATATGCAATCATACTAATTAATAAAGACGGTCGAGTACGTATAATCGAATTTCAAAATCAAGATGAACATAGTTTCTTCTTTTTTCTTCTCGAATGTGATCTCTACCGAACGTGAAAATCGCAAGATCGTCCGAGGATAACGCAACGATAACGCGACGTTACATCCGCTCGATTTTTACATATCCTGTACTTACAAACGTATCGCGTTATTCTTTTGTATACTAACTTTCCATCTTTCCGGCAGCCTGCTTATCTCGTTGACTTCGAAGTACCGGTGTACTTTATGTGGCAGCAGCAGCTCGCCGGGAAACGAAATGTATCCGTAACGACTTTGCCGTTGGCTCCTAATGCTACTAGTTCGCGAGAGATGTATTTCTGCTTGCACATGGTCTGGTAGTGATCGACAAGGCCGTCGAATACACTGCACTTCTGATCCTCACCGCTGCGAAATGGAGAACTCTCTCGTTGTAGATGCGATTTCAAATTTTTTTTTTTTTTTTAACTACATCGCGTATCTACCTGCAAAGCTCGACGCGTACACCTTGCTTGAAGTTATCCTGATTCACGACAAACAACCATTCATTGCGAGTGTTCTCCGCGGACTGCGGGAAAACCACCTTCTCCTACGATCAAGAGCACGTTCGCCATATTAGTGTGATATTCCGATACACTTATGTGTAATGCAGGTTGATCTACGTAGAAGAAGAGTTGAGAAATTTAGGGGGACGTGGGGAGAATAAACCGTCTCCGTAAATTCATCGACTTTTTCTCCTGCCATCCTGTCTGTATATCTCACTATAAAGTAACGTGCGATCACTTACATTGGAGACACAAAGCGACACTTCGTCCGGCGAATGTATTCTCTGTTCTATATCAGCCACCTGAAAAGACGCGATGGTGTCCACTGAGAAACTAAGTCAAATCCAAATCTAAGTTCCCGTAAAGGAATATCGCAATTGGCATCATCTTCACCGAGTTCTCAAGGGAACTACTGCAGAATTATTTACGATCTCTATCGAGAGGGTAAACTTTTCGCATTTTTTGCATTCAAATTTTTTGCACTTTCGATTCTTCGATAATAGTTCTCTAAATTCTGAGGCTAAAAACGTCCGTTTCTTTTTTAGTTCTCAATAAAAGCGTGACAACTGATGCGAGTAGTACGTCTTCTACGCCAGTTGCAATCTTAGTTTCCCGCGAAAGAAAAGATAAAATTAATCGAATTAATCACATCGATGCTCGTCAGTAACTTGAGGCTACTGTTGTGCTGGATCGCCATGTCCACCAAGTCCTTGGGATACTGTCTAACATTCTCGCAGAAAGTACTGCCGTGGCAGGCCGGTGGTTTCGCTATATTGCCTTTGCTCGTCGGGACGCCATCATCTGATGGGAAGACGATTTTTCCGTCCAACGAGTCCATCGTGTTCAACCTGGTGTCCACCTGGTGTCTAACGGTTGACCCTGAAGGAAGAAAATGAATACTTCAGCGATACTGCTGCAAGTGAAAATCAGCGACTTCTTTGAGTAGAGGTCTTTGCTCCGTGAAGTTCCTACAAGTTTCCTACACTTGCACATATATCAATTGAACAAATACGTTGACGCGAGGCATGTTGCACTGCGAATGATGATAAGTTCTCCAGCTGTTATAAATATATCACGCTCTATTGTTAATTAATAATATACATAATTATATATACAATGAACTAACGATTTGCGGCATTCCATCGCAAATATAGCTCCGATATTTGCACCGAGGAAAAAGTTATTCTAAATATATCTGAACTCGCGACTGAAAGTTGCTGCAACGTTCGTAGACGTGAACTCAAACTTTTAATTTTCGACCTCGATCTTTGCTTTCTTCGTATCGTAATCGATCGAATTCTAATCTCGACTATACTTACATTTGTACGCCGTAATGTAATTTCATTCTCTCACGTGTAGCCTATTCACAGTGTGATTGAACATTGTAATTCGATTATAATGCAATCTCAGTCTCAATCTTCAATGTATGACTTGTCACAGGTTTAAAAGATAAGCCACCATTTGGTAATGCAAGTGACGATTGAAAGATTAGTCAGGCTTTAAATTTTTCAATCTACGATCTCGTGCTTGAAGTGCTCATTTATTCTTATCGTTCGCGAGTCGCAATACCCCGCCCGTTATCTCAATGTAATTTAGTTCATCCCCGAGCGTATACAGCACGCATTTTTGCGACACAATTAACCATTCTTCTCAATCGTAACGAGTCACGATCTTCAACGAGTAATCCGCAAGATGTGGTCGCTGGATCCGAGCCGATTTTACGGCGATACATATCGGACTGCTTATTCAGCGATACATATCGGACTGCTTATTCGGAAAACTGAAGGTTGCATTGCGTGTATTAGCGAGGATAACTCGATAATACTATGAAGTCACTGCGCAGTAAAAACTGAAATTACATTGAGTTCACATATATCGGAGATAAAGATTCGACCCAGCGGAACCGGAGCAACAAAAGTCGAGAGATTACAGATTGGAATTTAGAACCGGTTTAATTGCAAACCGAGATAGCCGGCTGTTGCACCAGCCGCATGAATAACATCCTGTTTCGTGGATAATTGTACAGAAAAAAAAAAAAGAGACGGCAACATACTCTCTTGACTTTCCCAGGACTCTCTTGAGGACGTCTGCTCCGGTCTCGGGGATGTCAGAAAACGATCAGAAGTCCTGTCCGTCATGGTGCTAATTGTAATTTGCCTTGAGACGTCTCGTTTCATCGGTGGTCTCTTTGTTACTTGGCTAGCACGAGGATGTCCCTCGATCTGCTGTGTCGTCTGACAGACCTGCGGATTAAACGAGCGGTGGAAACGGTCGGCTGATTTTCCTGCTCTAAAAATAAGTCGCTTTCCCAGAAAATCTCAAGAGCGACGCGGAACACGCATCGATATGGAAAAGCGGTATGTTACGCGTTGTCTCGCAGGTAATTGCTGTCGTTATTATGCGAGAGCGAGATCGAGCGCATGTTGAGCGGCAGTGTGATACGAGAGATATGCGATTATTTTTCTGCATTTTCATGCGCATCCGCCGGCGGCTCTATGGAAATCCTTTGATCAGCGGTAAGCGTGCAAGTGAACGTTATTTAACCCTTTCACTGTCAGTGGGAAGTACACTTCCCACCTTTTCTTGATTCAATTTTGCGTTGTGAATCACACAATTTTGAAGAACTAATCGGGGATTTGAGTTTTCCAGATAACTGAATAGTTGTTCAGCACACATACTCCAATAGGCTTTTATACCCAATTATTCATTTGTGATTATTTATAACAAATCAAAGTTGAAAAGAAATGCTTCTTTTGGGGGGGAAAAATCGATTCCTCGGAGAATATTGAATGTAGAGGTCTGGAATTTTCACCAAATATTTTTCTGATGTACTACAAAAACATATATTTTTTTTCAGTACTTTTTTGCAGGTTAGATTTTTTTTTGCATTTTTTAGCTCTATTTTCCTAGTTTTTTTCGTTCTGTCGTCTCCATCTTATCCATACTATCAATATTAATTTATTCAAAAATGAATGTTTAATCTCTAGTAAGCATAAATACGCAGTATTGAACATTTTCTCAGATAAATTTTTTCCAGCTCGATCGAGTTCCATCGTCTAGAATCATATGTTCTCATTACGACCTGGTCATTATTTAATAATAATTGGAATTTTCATTAATTTTGTACATCATGATCGCTGATATTGAGTCCGTCATTTTGAATTTTGCAAATCTGACTTTAGATTCGTAATCAGCGGCCCAAAAAACGTAGGACTACCAAATATTTTAATAATTTTCTCAAGGGAAGTTAATTCACAGCAGTGAAAGGGTTAATGACTTAAGTAAATACACTTCCCAGTCAGAATCGTAACATCGATTCGACTTGGTTGATTTGATCTCATTCCCGCTGCAAACACGGGACTGGCAGAACGCAAGACGATACTTGGGGCGCATGTGCGTACACGTGTAACGACATTTCTTCGTCATCTTTGCGTTTTGGAAATCCATCGTGATGATACATCGACGGTATGATTTGAAGGTATAACGTGCGCGCGCTTACGCGCAGTGCGGGTAACTCCCCCGCTGGTGAGTCCGTTGAATTTTGATCGTACATCGCTTCCTCGTACCAACGAAGCGAATCGCGAAATATTACGCGTGTCCACGATTTCCAGGTATTCCCACCATCGCCGCCGCTTCGGTCGTAATTACACGATTGCTCGCACAACACTCCGCGTGTGTCGTCGCGCGTGTCCTTACTTCCGAAACACCGTTTCTCGCGCCAACCTTCTCCTCGATTGTCAACATGATATATCATTGAGGAGAAGAACGTGTGACGTTGGGAGCGGACGGGGATCCCGATCGGCAGACATATTTTTATTTTTTAAATATTATTTAAATATTTACATATATTTATATTTATTTTTCAATTATTATATAAATATTTTTTTCAAATATTTATTTTATATTTTTTTTCACATTTCTTCCATTCATTCCACCATACCAAAAATATTTATTTCACGCTTACTTAACGTTTATATTTAATTTTATTTTAATTGATTCTTCATTTTATTATCATAATGATTAAGAAGAGATACTTGTTTAATGTTTACTTAGTGTTTACTTAATATTTATTTAGTATTAATATTTATTAGTAATAATATTAATATTTATTTTGCATTAATAAAACTTGCTTAGAATTATTCTTAACGTTTTAGAAATGTTTTTTTTAAATGTTTTGTTAATATTTTTAAAACATTTTTTTAATATTTTTTCTCTGATTAGGATTCCACGTGGAAGCTAAGATGGAAACAAGTGCAAGAAAGAGTAATTACGTTTACATAGTAACGTAAAACCGATGTAATGATAAACTGACTTACAAATACTGCAGTCTGCGCCTTGAGCGACCGTCTCGGCGTGAAACCGACTCGGCCGTTCGCGACGTTGTAAATAGTGCCACATGTCACGTAATACGATGTAGCATAATTTGTGCCATATATATATATATATATATATATATATATAACGGCAATGCTGCATCGACAATTATTAATCAGTATTTTACGCTGCTCGTGTAAACGTAGACTGTGAATATTACCGAGTCAGATTGTCATAAATTAACGTCAGTGTCATCATATCCCAAAGGAAATGGACACACGTGTGCGAGGGGAGGATTCTCCTCGGGACCGAAACGGAATGTAAAAAGGCTAACACCCAGTCAGTGGCACCACAACGTTGATTCGACGTCGATGATGGTCGAATTAATCAACGTGTTTCATCGACCATTTCAGCGTCGAGTCAACGTTACGCTTCCGACCCGGATAGTCGTTAGACACGTTTCATTTTAACTCGCGAAACGCGCGACTCACCGCCGCGTTGTTTACGCGCGCTCAATTAACGCTTCGTTCACTACGAGTGTGTCTGTCACGCTCTCAGCATTATATATATTCAGATTGCTGCCTCACGTGATAATACGCACTCTCGTCGTGATATTTAGCTGTTAGCGGGTTAAAGGTCTCGGCCTTTTACTCGCGCATGTATCATAGCCGCCAAAGCGAGCCAGCGCCTTAATCGAAGATTAAGGGTCGCACATACACATACACGATAAAAACAAGAGAATTTCGAAAGCCCACACGTTATACATCGTTATAAGTCGTGTTTATACATTCGCACTCGAGTGTCGCAAGAGCCGCTTGCTTGCACTTTCTACACTCGATCGCTCCTCCGCACTCTCGCGCAGCCAACTTGTTCATCAACAACCGCTCGTTCATCTCGAGTGTTTCGAACGCGCAAGAGAGTACAACCGAAATGAGTGGCCCCTCGATCTCCCAGTCAAAAGCACAATGTTGATTCGACCGATTCGACGTCGATGAGGCTTAAGGTAACGTTGATTCAACGGTTTATCGATCATTTCAACGTCCAATCAACGTTGAATCAAACGTTATGGTTCTGACTGGGGACGGTACCCGTGCTGAGATTCTCAGTGTGCCTCACACTCGTGAGAATTCACAGGCCGGATCATGGAGAAATGAGGGAAGACATGGCTCTCACCAGAACTAACGCCAGGCACGCTATTTTCCATTTCAAACGACGAGCGTCCGGTGTCATCTCGATGAAGAGGAGGAGCCGCTTATTTTCTTAAGCTTCCGCGAGACCCGTCGACTGTCGACAACGATGACCTGCACTCCCACACTCGTTCCTCGGACTGGTGTCTGCAAGTCGGAGAGTGGCTCTATATCTGCGTTCCAGCGGCCACAACGAAGCGGCCAGGCGGACTCTCCGGGTGGAAGAAGAGGCGGACGAGCGAAAGAGCGAGAGAGCGAGAGGATCTTCCGGTCTAGGACGGCAGGCGGGGCGGTAAGAAGCAAGCGGTAAACCGCGACGTGCTGCGGAGGCGGCGGCGGTGGCGGCGGCGGAGTCGGAGGTGGAAGAAGCGAGGTAAACGAGCCTGGATACTCAATTTCCCATAAATGCGATTGGAACGCTTTTAATCGCAGACCGTGCGCGCACACGCACTCGTTCTCTCCTTCTTTCTTTCTCTCTCTCTCTCTCTCTCTCTCTCTCTCTCTCTCCCTCCTTCTCTCTTGCGGCGGGAGAGGTGTAAAGCGAGAGCGGAGGAGAGTGCGCATTGAAACGCAGCAGCGTGCCGAATTCGGTTGATTCAAGAGAACGAAGATATATATATGCGGTCCCTGTATCATTATTGTTCATCATTGTAAGAACGCAACGCTGAAGCGAGTCGTGAGGAACTTCTCTCTGGCTTTTCCGCCAGTGCCTTCCTGGACATTTATTCTCACATAAATTGTTGCGCGACAAGATGTGTGTGTGTGTGTGTGTGTGTGAGACATTCCAGAGAATAGTAAATAGAAAATATAAAGATATTTCCAAGACGTTTATGAGATTATGGAGTGTATCGTAAAATCGTCGACTGTAACTGCGTTTCCACTGAAGCGTCCACAATAGTGTCAGCCAGTTTGATAATATTCTTTCCTTTGATGAATATTCTTTTTTCCGAACATTATTAATTTGCATTTGCAATTCAGATTTAGATAGTCTCAGATAGACTTGAGACTTGAGACTCACCGGTTTTACCGGCCCCATCAGATCTAACCAAGATTAAAACCGTTTCAGCCAAAACTCCAACCATTTTTAACCGACATTTCTTTCACTGATGAAACGGTTCCAGCGAAGCCATGTTAGATGTCGCTATCGAGCGATCTAGCAGCTGATCGCTGACCTATCACCCCGAAATTTCTTGATTTACTTGGTGTGTGGCTACAGCAAGAAATAAGCGGGGTTGATTTTGTCGAGAACGTTTCTGAAAACTAGAGACCTCAGACTCCATAACATTTCCTGAACCGTCTTTTTACTATATTATTCCGGTGAAAGTTACAGTATGTTGAATTTTATCTATTTTTCGTAGAGAGGCGAGGCTTCAATTGTTTTGTGTATACAAAGTCATGTATGTGTGCGTGGTGTATGTACGCGGGAAAGATATACGCATTATGGTGATTTGGTTTACAAAATTGATCTTTCCCTTTGCATCTCTGCGGCGCATATATTCATCGCTTTGTCGTTTTATCCGAAAGAACGCGTTTCACTGTTTCCCAAGTAGAACAAAAAATCATGATGACATCAAAATGACCGAATCGTGATGAGAAAAAGAGTTTTCCTCATCATTTTGATGTCATTTTGGTATTCATCATGATGATTTTCTGTTCTTACCTGGGTCCTTGAGAAGACAGATAAATTCGTGGACGAAGTGAGAACAACTTTTAAGTATGCCCGATACTGTAGCAGAAGCGTTGCAGTTGTTGTGTCAATGTATTCAGTCGTTGATCCACGTCAAAATCGAACCTGATGATCTTATATCAGCCTACCACGACAATGTGGATCACGAGGTTGTAAGTATCATATTTGAATCGGCAGTTTCCCGTGATGCACTTGACAAATCTGTCGGTTACATGTAAGTGTGAGTTTCTCTCTTTTTTGATTAGAAATGCAAGCTGTGGGATACATTGTCGATTTTGAGTGATTACGCTGCAAGACTGAGAGGATATCACGATGTTACAAATGGTTTGTCTGGATTCACTTCCGTTCCGCGTTCCGACGTGAAGTCGCGCGGTGATAAGCATTCGCGCAACGATAAAACGATTAATTGCGATCCTCCTCTTATTTACGATCTATTACGGGTGTTGCAAGGTCCTTTCGTATCTTAAAGTCTTCAGTTCCCGTGGTTATACTACAGGTTCTCAATTTTAATACAGAATTAATTTCAATACCAGGTCAGTTAACAACATCTCTTTATTGTGTATATCGACTTTCATTAAGATCAAATTTACTCTTGGAAAATGGCAGTCCGGTATCTCCAATCTCAGCGAACATAATATTACATGTAACGTGCATGTTAGTTGCAATTTCCTACTCAACAATATAACAATATAACACATGTGTTATATAACAGTTATGTAATATTATGTTTGCTGGGATAATTCTGCAAGAAGTTCGTGTAAGCTACGTTACAGCTACCCAATTAATAGAATATTTTTTTAACGTTTTTTGAAGATTTAGTTTACATTTTTTCACATTTTTTCCATTCATTATACCAAAAATAATTATTTAAGGTTCGTTTAATATATATATTTTACATTAATTCTTCATTTAAAATAATGATTAAGAAGAAATATTTATTTAACGTTTAATTAATGTTTATTTAATATTTATTTTACATTAATAACTTGTTTAAAATTATTTTTAACGTTCTAAAAACATTTTTTAAATATTTCTTTTCTGATTGGGTATGTGTGATGCAGCATCCTATGATATAAAAGTCAGTTTCTCCATATTTTTCTTAAACGTCCCTTTTCTTTTTCTTTCTTGTAATATGATTTAAAAACGACATTTGAAGGATGTTTCTCATTGATTTTGAAATAATGCGAACGTGTGCGTCAGTTTTGTGCGCTTAAATTTTTTGAATTTAATACGCACCGTGCCAAGCGGTTATTTTATTCGCTTTGCGATAATATTACATTGAATAGCCCAAAACACCACGGACTGAATAAAGATCTCAGCGTGGTCATGTGCGCAACGAGCGTGCTGATTATGTTATAACGGCGAGATTTCGCCGTATCTGCAAACTGCCAATTTATCTTACATGTTGTTCATTCTATTTATAGATTGCCATGTTAGCATCTTATTGAGATTTGCAATTTTGCGCTACCCAGCGTTCGAATTTTATGTTCCGCAAGACAATGGAGGAAATAGAGTCTTACTCATAGCCTTAGCTTGGCTATTGGCGACTGAGGATGTCTTGACTTTGATTCAACGAATGAAACTCACCAGCACTGCTCGGCTCGACAGTTTAGACGATATTTTACAAGTTAGTTTCTAAATGTTTCACATTAATATTGATGTCGGGATCATGTCATGTGTATCGATATCATTTATCAATTTCACGTCTGTGACCTTTATTTATTTACAAAAGAATATCGTGCTCTTTCACGAGAGTTTACTTTATAAGACTAAAATTCCCAGAATCCGATATCTCATGTGCAACAATCTGATATGAACTGTTGTGTTAAATAAGCAAAATTATTTTTTAATACTTTTTATTATATCCTCTAATCGTTTCGTTTTGTTCAATTCTCTATCATGAAAGACGAAGAGCCGTGCTCCTTTATCGATATCCGATGAACTTCACAAAATTACGCACTTGAACGGCAAAGTGAACATGAATCTTCGGGAAATTTCCGAATTGAAACGAGAATGGAGCAGATTGGCGTCACAGATAGGCGAGGTGGGTGTGAGACGTTTTAGAAGTAAATCTGCCTCGTGTCAATATCTTCCGGACTTGAAAGCGTGCGAGATTGCGTTAACGAAACGTATAGTGTTGCTGGATGGGAAAGGTTCTGCCGAGGATCAGCAGAAACTGCGGGAATTTAATGACGCACAAGAGCTGCTCAAGATTCATACCAAATGGCTGGAAATACGGCACGTGTTTTTCGATTGGATGGTAAATCACGAGAAAGAAATAATAATTTCTTATTTGTGTGGCGTGTCGAGCGCTCGAATCTTAATGATTCGCAAAATGTTGAGTCATATACAGAGACTCGAGTCGCTCTGAATGTTACTTGGAATCGGAAGTTTCGAAAGTTTCAAACATTTAGCAATATATATGCAATGAGGCATGTGTAGATGGAAAGTAAATACCTGAGAAATGTGTAGAGAGAAATTGTAGCAACATGTATAGCTAAGATTTTGAGAAATTTCCGATTTCGATTTTGCAGTTTGAGTCTTGTCATACATTCGAAGTGGCTCGATAGACGAGCGTACATTCGATACATTTTTAATTCATTACTAAATATACTTTTTTCATTATATGATAATATGATAACGGCTCGCGTTACAGACCGACGTGATTCCGGAGCACACCACGAAACCCTATTCTAGCAAGATGATAAAAGGAGAACTCGAATATTTTGCTTCATATTTGCGTCACGTAATTGAAGGACGATGCAGATATTTGGAAATGTTTAGGAAAACGTTGCCGTTCGAATCGCGAGAAAACACCATAGATCCACCATCACGCTTAAAAAAAAGTCAGGGTAATAATACTGAAGCTCAGAAGTGTTTAAATGAAATAACTAAATTTATGATTGTTGAAGAGGATTCTCTACAAGAATGCGAGAAGCAATTGGCAGCCGAGTTGAAAGAAATATTGAAACGAATACCATTTGTTTATAGTTTATAAAAATTATTATTACATCGTCCCAGCTTTTTTAAAAAAGAACTTGTACGACAGTACATTAAAAGAGCTATTTTTATCGTATATCGTAAAAAACAAGTTATAAATACGAATGAGTAACTAAACTAATGAATAACTGAACATGACTAACTGAACATGGGTACGATAATATAAATATTATAAAAATATGTACGCGCAATTCACCCACACATACACACACACACACACACACACATACAAACATACATTCAACATACGCGCGCTCGCGTATGCAGAAATTGGAAATGAAAAATGGAATAAGTTGGCATTTTAAGATAGCAAGATGAGCACGAAGTACTCTGGATACCAACTCGCTGCATACAAGTAACCTTTCATACATTTTAAGCGTGTCCAAGTTAGCGTCGACGAAATGATATATATAACGTTCCCAAAGTTCGTTCGTTTCAAAAACAATTAACATCAGAAACATCAATCGTAATTAAATAATAAATTAATCAACGCGTCGTCGTGAGAAGTGCTACGCAGGCTGCGCTACGCGGCGGCCGTTGCTGCCGTCGTCGTCGTCGACGTCATTTGATCCACGACACCGAACGATGAGATGAACACATTAAGTATCGTCACAAGAAAAATACCGATCACCGTCCAGTTATTCGCCTTATTAGCCATACACATCTCATCGTGCTGTTTGACGTTATAGCGGCTGTTCCATATCAGGCCGATGCCCACGGCGACTTGCAGAAACAGACTTGTGCCGATCATGATGAGCGACGGGTAGAAGTACGGATGCTGGCCATCGGTCTGCAGAACGTAACGCATCTGATTCGCATTGGCGGACAAGAGCGCTAGGTCCATCATACCTTGAGCCACGGTCTTTTTGTGCTGATACAAGTTCACGTCGGGTGTGACTTGCGTGAGCGGTGGTTCGGGAAGGAAATCGTGGCTCTCGATGTTGGCTGGCGAGAACGGGCGTCTCGGTAGCAGCTCGTCGTCGATGACTCTGTCGTCAAAACCGATCGGTTGCTTGCCGTCAACCTCGCTCAGATTGTTCAGCTCGGGACCGATATTCATCCGTGGAACGTCTGGAAACTCAGTCTCCGCCAGCGAACCGGCGCGTGATCGGAAATGTGGCACGATATGTGCATTGTCAGGAAACGTCAGCGGCTTCGATATCTCGTCGGGTATCTCGTCCATATCCAACACTTCATCCTTGTTGTTCATCCCATCAATCTTGGAGCGCATCATGTCGTTCATAGGTGATGACTGGACTGGATCGGAAGTAGTCTGTACATCACAAAGGATTAGGATTAAGTCTAGAGGACTGAAGTGAGTAAATGCTAAATTAAATGAACTCGCATATGGCGAAAGGTGACGAAAATTACTTCACGATTTTGCGCTCAACTCCGAGTTTGAACGTGTATGTGACGATTGCAGGTTTATTCCGATGTCCAGGTGTCTCTCAGGAACCTGAACGTCTCGAAGCAATGAACGAAGGACCTCGATTTGTGCTCACCACTCTCGTTTAATCACGTCTCACTTACACTCGTTACTACTATACTACTATATTCGAAATCAGAGCACTGAGTATCACGCACCGTCTCCTGTCGCCTGTCCGGAGCGAATGATCAGCGCGGCGTTCTCCGACCCTACTGATCGCGAAACTGTGCGAGACAGCTGATTCATACCACCAGTTGAAGCCGTACTGACCACTAACTAACGTCACAGCCGCGTGGTTTCCCGGCATGAACAGGTCACGCAGACACACGCACACATGGTTGTAACTGCAATTAATAGGATGTTCCAGATAGCGAATTATGAAGTCTCGTGATCATTATTATGATAAGGATGATACAGGAAAGTCTTTTCGTAGCCTTAAAGCCTTCCGTGGTTACAGTACGAATCCTTGATTTTAATCCAGAATTAATTTAAATCCCAGATTAATTAACATCTCTTTATTGCGTGTATCAACTTTCATTAGGATCAAACTTATTTCTGGAAAATGGCAGCCAAGTGAAGAACACGGGAAAACGAAGAGACTTTCCGGTACCTCTAATATTTTTGCCCTCATCTACACTTCATTGGATATCCCTGCGGCCCCTGATCTCAAGTAATCGTCTCGGTATGGATGAAGTTTGATATCTTTATTCTGTTGCTTTGTTTCTTTTGTATGAAAAACTTCCTGCGACTTTCCGGCATGGAAGAAGAGAGAACTGGGATGTTCGATAAAGTTTCGATGATTTAGCGCGCGCACACACCTGCTGCTCGCGACCGGGCCTGTTCACTATCTTTGTTCTAACACTATACCAATGTTGTCACGTGCATAATTGCAGCGGAATACTCAGGAAGCGGAAACGATAACGTGTCGACACTCGCAAACGAGTATGACTTCGTGATTATATCGTCGTTTACGCCAGCACGTGATCTCGTGCGTAAAGCCGTAGGTTTCAGTCGTATTTCCGCGTCCAAGGTCTTCCTGCTAAACGGTAGGTGGAAGGGAGAATGGCAACGATCCAGAACAAGTTTGCTCATTCGTGGATTCGCCGCTACAAATAATTCCTCGGCTATGTTGACCTGTTTCTTTGTTTCTCGCCTTGTTTTCCTCATGATGTAATCGTTCTAATAAACAGACGCGATAAGGAAAAAGTTGCGTAATTTTCTTCTGCGTGCCTTCTCGTGCGTGGTCGCTCGAGATATTCATGAGGGAAAGAGAGAGAGAGAGAGAAAGAGAGAGAGTGTGTACAACGCACGATCTCAACCGGCGATCTGCAGGTAATATATGCAAAAATTTCGAGCCACACGCAGGAGCAACGACGAGTCATCATCGGTGTTTCCTACCTTCCCGGTGTTTTGCGACTCGTGACGTTCGCGTGTGACCTAGAATGTTACCGGGAACCTTTCCTTTTTTCTCAGTAACGCAGCCAGAATGGAGCCTTAGCAAAATCCCAACGCACGACTTTCCTCCATAGTTAACCATAATACCTCATTACCAATTTTCTTACGAGCTCGTTTCTTTCCTAGAACGCTACAATCCCTACACTGACCGTCTACGAATTCCCCGGTTTGCTGTGTGAGCCTGGTGCTAATAAATATAGCAAACCAGCTATCGAATTATTATGTCGCCAAGGAGACCGAGAGCCATCGAATTCCGCCACTCTCGAGTTCTCCGTCTGAGCATTCCTACGGTGATGTTCGGGCATTCGTACGTAATTCGCCGACAGTGGCCGAAGATGAAGAACGATTCAATGGGCGGCGAGCCCCGAATCGAAAGATGAGGTCATTCCGTGGGAAAACGTGCCGCTCGCGCGTCTCTCTCTTCCTTAAATTAATTCATTAACAGTCGCGCGTATACATTCCAGGTAAAGAGGAAGCTGACCAAGCACTGCGAACGAGCGTCTTTATTTCGGCGCAGAAACGATATGAGGACTGTTGGTTTTAATCGGATATCAGCAACGAAACGATATCGTCGAGAATTGGATTATACAGCATGCCGTTACTCACGAGCGACTGCGAAGAACACCGTCGAAGAAGAGAGGGAGATGATCTAAGCGCGAAGAGGTCATTGTCTAATATCATGAATAGCAAAAAGGAAGAGGAGAACCGAGTATTTCTCGTTTTAGCCATCCTCGATGGATCAAGTGAGACTCGAATGAGTTGATCATCGAGCCTACAAGATTCTTTTAAAATCATTTCTGTTGGTAAACGTAATTCTCGCGGTGCTTGGGAAGAAGATGAGCCACATGGAGTCGTACGAGTGTCATGGCAAATCGATCGCTCGCAAGGCCAACGAACCTCGCGGATGTTGCTGCCGATGCGGTCGCGATTCTGCGACCTCAAGGAAACACGCATCAGGATGCCCGAAGTCACGGAGAAGAACCGTCAACGAGGACAAGAGAGAAAAAGAGGAGGACGAGGGAATAGGCGAAGCCATCGAGACCAATTCGTGTTATGACAAGTTCGCCTTGGCGAAGAGGCTGCACGCAGAGAACCTGCAGCACCAGCCGCTCCCGGATAAAGTGGACGACCGCGTGTTCAAGAATATGACGGTTGCCGCGCACGGCTATCGTTCTTGCTCGGCTACCTGCGACGCCAAACATCGGAATCGAGCGAACGTCCTGACGAAGCGAGATCGCTTCACACCCGCACTCGGTTGCAAAGAGCCCAAGACCAGGATGGACCTGGCGATTTGCTGGGAGACTCCGATCGATCCTGTGTATGAGCCGCGCAAGGCAATGCATATCGACGGCTCTGACGGCGGCTCGGCGCCGGCGATTTTCGCTCTGATCCAGCATACGCCGGCACCGAAGAACCGCGAGCTCCTTGCTCACGGCCAAGAGGGCGACCATCGCGAGTGCGGTTGCGCGGGCGAGAAGGGCAAACGAGAGGCGAACTTGACTTCGGAGGATCGATGCTGCTGCGAGTGCCTCTGCGACGGCATGAAATCGGTCGCCATAGCGGAAGTGGCGGAACTCCCACGAGGCAGGAAGTCCGCGCGAATGAATTCCGTGCCGCGAGTCACCGAGCGTAGGTGTGCCGCCTGCGAATCGAAGGAGATCGTCGAGGAGAGACGACGGGATCCACGACTGATCAGATCCGCCGTAGGAATCGCGCTCGGTGTCGAAGGGAAGAGCGATGACATCCGTAGGAACGGCCTGCCACCGGCCAAGATGACAGTGCCAAGACCGCGAACGCCGTTCGCTAGACGAGCTTTCTGTATCGACACCTTGGCACCGCCGTTCAGCGTGATCCACGGCTGCCGGGATGCCGATTATCCGGAACATTGGCGCCTCATGTCCGTGTATCAGCAGTCATACAGGAACCCGCAGAGGAGACGAGCCCGTCACTTCTGACGCGCGCCATTTCCGCCGAGCGTGAAACGATCCGGTCGCCGCAGATAAGCGAGTGAAAAGTAGAAAACGAAACTTGATTCGCTCAATCTAATCTGTGAAACGAAGAAAACATTCCACGCATACGAGACGCTGACTCTCCAAAGCTGTTATTTTATAGCGTGATTAGTGAGAAATATGAACACTTTAAGTTTGTAAACAGAACGATTATTGTTGGTCGTTGATTCGTCACTATTATACTGAGAATTTGACGAACTTGTTGAACTTTTCGTTGTCTCGATTGTTATAAACATATAGTTGATATACTTTTCAATCTATTAAATTAAATGAAAAAATAAAATATATATATAGTATATATATATACACACACACATATATATATATATATATATAGTTAATGGTTAAATAATATGAAAAAATATAAATTGAGTATTTACGAGACGAATAAAAGAGGCGAAGATGACGTCGCACAAGATGACGTAGTATAATGACTTCGTTTGAAATCTCATACGAAATTTTTTTATTTCTCTTCTTTTTGATATTTCTAACATTGGATAACACTGGATAATACTCTAATATTTCATCACTGAACCTCCTGATCTCAAAAAGCTAATTAAATTCGCTTTTAACAGATGATTAAAAAGATTCTTGCTAGGACATCGAGTTATCAGAACAATTGGGCGCATCTGCTTTACCTTGTTCGCCAACTCAGTCCCTCCTCTTGGTCTTTATGCTACTGATGTTAATCTTAACGGATGTCAATGCCGAGGAATCTAGTTCGTACGCCTCCTCGAGCGGCAGCATTTGCTCCAGGAACGTGAGCGCAACGTTTCTTAGATGATTTAATAGATCAGGATACGGCATCAGGATGCGTTGGAAGCTGACGCGCGAAAGAACGTGCACTTCGCAATTCTCCACAGCCACGACGCTAGCGATCCGCCACTCGTCCTCCATCACTAATGCTATCTCGCCGAAGTACGCGCCGTCTTCCAAGTGGCAAATCTGCGTGCGTCACAGAACGTTTAATGAATAATTTGATTAATTTAAAGAACCTGCGCTTCGTCGAATCACCACAGTTTTGAAGGTTTTTGCGGAAAAAAGTAATGCATTATTCTTCCCGATTCTATTTCAGATTTAGCGTCTGGTCCATTTCAATTCAATTTTAAATGTAAAAGATATTAGTAAACAAGACATATGTTACAATTCACTAAACTAAGAAGAAGCAGATGTAACAGCAGAAGTTACATTAACATGTGGACATATAATGTAATATATTAAGGTAAAAACAAGTACTATATTGAATTCAACGGAGCGCAGGCTTAATTCTTAAACAAAAAGTATCACTGATTTTTCACCTCCTTTCCTATATTATTAAAAATGGCCACGGTGCCGGAGGCGATAATGTGTAATGCGTCGCCACGTGTGCCAGCCTTGATCAATACGTCATTCGTTATAAGAATCTCCGAATGCAGTGCGCCAGCCAATTGCGTCACTACTATCTGCGGCAGGTGTCTGAACAGCTCCACATTATTTAGCAGACTCGTATAGTTGTGTAAAAGAATCTTCTGAGACCGTTGAAGATTAAATGTGCAATATCATGCACGTAATTCATAATATTATATAAGTTATTTTGCACGATGTTACATGTTCGAGGAACAAGGTTGAGTAAGTTAATTTTTTTCAAACTAAACTAATTTTAAAGTTACTGAAATTGAATTGAATTTTAAGGAACACGAAACGCTTTTTTAAACACACCTCTCGCAAACAAGGTGACACATATTTTATAATTTGCTTGTCTCTCTCGAGCCCTTTTCTGTTATGAAAGTTATAATATGTCAGCAACCGTTGTTGCAGGAAGTATGGAAGTTCCTTATGTTTCATGTACTGCCGCAGCTGTTGAGTTAATTTCAAGTGTCTCTTGCTGGTGGAGTGAAACGTTGTCAGTAATTGCGAAAATCGTGCTGTAATGAGAATCAATTCGAGCAAAGAGATTGGGGAATATCGCTCAGTGAGTTTATAATATATTTAAATGTTATTCGTTCACCTAGCAAGTAAATAAAACTGAGAGAACCGAGGATAGTGAGAATTAAATTGTACACTATATCTTCCGTCGTGCACATATTTAAGTAATGTGCGGAGCCGGCTAGTGCAATGAGAGCTCTGTGCATACAAGCTAGATAAATTCGGAATTTGGTTTCTCTCTTCAACATGTAAGGCGATCGAATCCACGACCTGTAATTTCAAAATTTTCCTCGTTACCATCGTTCCCTATGACGTTTCGCTCGGTGCTTTTGATCAATTTACTAACTCGTCATCCGATCCGGCTAACTTAGCGACAACTAACGGTATATAATACTCCAGACAGGCAACCCAGTGCACGCATACGACGAGAATAGCGCCCACCTCCGCGATTTTATACAAGTGAAAGTTTATTCCGTACATCTACAATTTATTGATGTTAATTGTCACATGATTAGTTTTTTTTTTTTTTTTTGTAAAGAGGAAAGGGTAACACAGTAAACTGCACATAATAAAGTCTGCGTGAATATACGAGCATGATCCGTAGCCATAATATTTTGAGCAGGTTCAATGACTTCAGGTACCATACCGATTCGGGAACCGTAGTAAGAAGTTCTAAAGGTAATACAGATAATATATCCAAGACAAAGAATCCCCTCAAGTACTTGCTGCGAATTAGGATAGAATTGTTTGCGTTGCGTTTTTAACGGAAAAAAACTTATATTCTCCATATATACCGTTTAATATTTATATTTTTATTTATATTTAGATTTATATTTTTTAGAGTTAATAGAAAAATTTTGATCTCTACATATTTTCTCTAGGATAATACAGATTTAAAACAATTTGAGGGAAGCAATCAATTATAATAGAGAGAAAAAAGCTTTGTAATATAAAATACTCATTACTATGGAAAATTTCATAAGATGATTTTCTTAAAAGTATGAAGTATCATAAGTTCTGTTTGATAGTTGTAATTAATAGTGATTACTTTTACTTTAAGTTATTGTTACATACCTCGCTACGATTTTTGGGTTTAGAACTATCGATTGTGTTTGATAGTCGTAGTAACCGGTGAAAAATCGTATCGTTATGTCACAGATGAACACAACGTTGATCGTGTGATTAATATGCCATTTTTCGTGATTCTCAGAGTAGAACGTGAAAAGAGTCGGTGTGACTATCAGAGCTACTACGATGAACAGTGTCATCACGGTTTCCCATGTTATTCTACACACCCATACATACATATATACATATATATACATATATTTAATTTTGCTTCAGCAGTGGAGGGAAATTGTAGATACGAAATAACGCTTAGTTTTTTCGTCATAAAATTATGAAGATAGAAATTGTTTTAAGAAATTTGAATTTTAACCCAGTATTATTTTTTGCAGGAATCTACCTGAATGAACTGAAGGGATGAATCATATAGGGATAAGTTTGGATGTGCCGGCTAATCTCATAATAAAACGCCTTGCTACTCTTCAGATACCATCGCGTAAATGGATGTCTGCGAGACGCTATCCGCGTACTCAGGATCCAACGTCGCAATATTGGCCAGGCAGTTCTTCCAGGAATCAGCGTTGTCAGTGGATCTTCTTCTGTCGGCACTTCGCAAATATGTTTCACGCACGGTGAATGCTACATAAATGATTAAACATTAACAAGTGAGCAGAAAAGCTTAGACGAAAACTCCAACTAGGTAATTTATTTTTTATATAAGTATTCTTAGATAAGTATGCTTTTATATTTCGTTATTTTTCTTGCAATGATGTGTATAAAATTTTCTAAAGAATACGCGTACACGAGTATTTGGCACTATCTTGAAGTCCGGCACCAAAGTCATTAGCTCCATATCGTGTTCCTTAATCTTGTATTCTTGAAAGTGAATTCATGACGATATGTTTCTCGCATATATTTTATCGACTTGCTTTCTACAGTTGTAATTTACCCATGGTTTGTTTCTTCTTACTTTTATATAATAACCGCTTCTGTTATGAAAAAATAATATTTAAATGTTATATAAAAATATCTTCTCTAACTATAAAGAGTGATAGAGTTCGTTTAATTGTTGATAAGGTATTTTTTATCACTTTATGTATAATTAGTTGCGATTAATTACGCTTTCTAATTACACAAATAGTTGGAACATTAATGATCTTCACTTTATTTATTAATAATGAAAGTACTAGAAACTTATTTACTTATTTATTATTATTTATTATTAAGAGAACAAAGAAATATTTTTGTATAAATTTAAAAACCAAAAAATATCATATACTGTACATCGAAGAAATTCATAAGATATGCTTTAATCTTTTATAGCCATTGAATCTTTTATTTATTCATTCTTTTTACAATTATTTAAATGCATTTTTGTCTTCATTTAATATTTTTTTATTTGTGGGGTCTTGTGAGTATAAAACTGACTTGTCTTTTTGGTCAGGGTTTACTGCAAACAGTAATAATTGTTTTAATGTTTCCGAATCGAAATTCTCTATCAAATGTACGTTTTTCTTCATTGATCCACGATCAATAACAATCTGACCCCGAGTTTTGCTGCCGTGTAATTCAACGTCTGCATAACACGCACAAATGTTCCTAGCCATGTCAGGTCTTATAACAATACCAGCTAAAATTGCGTCGCTTATTACATAATGTTGGGCATCCAAGCTTCTCCCTATTTTTCGACCCTTTCTGATGAGTTGACAGATATCTTCGACTCTATTCAACATTTGTATGAAAGGTGTATTTACTTTTCCCAGTATGTTTACGCGCCAATCCTAAAAAATTGGTTGCAATTACAGTCTAAAAATTATCAATTTGTAATGGTGCTAATTAATTTACAATGTTACTAGTCAGATAAGACCTGTACCAATAAGACATTAATTATTTGATAGTCTTTCAAGTATGTGATCTTATAATTTAACTTAATACATACATATGATATACGAGACTTCAAGCAGGTTTCCCATGGCAACAAGTATATAGGTTTAGTGACGTTGTCGAGCACGAGTGATGCACTCTCCGGATCAGAATAAAAATTCAATGTTATATGTTTTATATCACCTTGACCTTGAAGTACATTCGGAAAATAAAGTTAAAAATGTTTGATCAATTCAACATAATAAATTAATAATTGAATAATTATAAAGTTACCAGTTAAGCTTCCCCCCATTATATAGAGATCTTTCATGTTCTGCTTGAAATCTCTGTAAAGATTTATGGCCAATGCGATGTTTGTCAGAGGACCTAGGCAAACTATGCTGATGTTACCTTCAATCAAAGAGCAGCAAATTACTATATATGGTATAACTATGTACTACATAACTATGATAAAATATACTCTGTGTATTACCTTTATTATCTGACGTATATTTATGTAGAGCATATACGGCATGAGAAAATCGCAATTTTGTGAGATCCGGTTGCTTGAGGATGTCGCCGAATCCGTCTGATCCATAAAACTGATCCTCCTTTTTTCTTGAGTATTCTTTATTACTTGTCAGGGGGGAGTAAGCTCCCATATGAACTGGTATCTAAAAGAATAGCATTTAATGTACACAATTTTTAGCTTGATCTATGAAGACATAAGATGAAGATAAAATAAAGTTCAGACAACATTCGTTTATTGTAAGTAAATTTTGATACACAATAATATTACTTACATTATAGTTATCAAATAGTTCAAGCACTCTTAATACGTTAGACGCTACATTATTGACGTCGGTGTTTCCATAAACGCATGTCACGGCTTCAATACGAAGCTTTCGGTGTTTGTGAGCGACCAGAAAAAGATACAGTGCTAGAGCGTCGTCTACACCAGCGTCGCAATCAATGATAACGTTCGTTGCATTGACCATTCTTATCTCGCTGCGCTAATGTTATTTCAAACCGTGTAATGGATCGTTGGAAGAAAACTAATAAAAATTTTAAAATATGCCACACAAAATAAATCAGGCAAGATAAAATAAAGACCTGTTGCTTTGTAGCAATGCTGGAGGATAAGTGTCCACTTCGACCGGATTTCAGACACGGCACCTACTTTCTCTTTATTACCCAGGCAGAACAGATAATCATGACGACATTAAAATGACGAGAGAATGACTGAATCATAATGAAAAAAAATGAGTTTTCCTCATCATTTTTACGTCATTTTTATGTCATCACGATTTTCTGTTCTGTCTGGGTTACCGCTTCCGACTTGACGGCCGAGCCGCCGACAGTTTCGTTTTTAAGGACCGTATTCTTGAAAAATGTCTCGTACAATATTTCATGAATGTCATTAGATATCACGCCCTAACAGCACAGATGTTCAGAGGACGTCCAGAGTACGTCTTAAGGACGTTCTGAGGACGTTTCTTCATCCTCAGGACGTTCACAGGACGTTCCCAGGAGATCATGTGCTGTCTAGGACGATATACTCAGCTAATTAAATTGCCCTATTGATGAAATATCGTATACGATATTTTTCACAAGTTTTCGAGAATAAGGACTCATCGCGTATGAAAAATACGCGGGACCGTACTTTCCACCAAACCGTCATTAGAATAGAGTCATAATGTTTCATTTTTATCAATTTTTACTGGAACAAGCCCAGTGAGGAAATGACTCAAGAAAAAAAACGTACCAACAATAGTACCTCACAAGTGATATAAAAATCTATCGTTAAAATTCTAATGACGGTTTGGCACGATCCCATCCATAAGAATATCACAATATTTTCAGAATATCCCTGTGATATATTTTGAATATTTCTGCTGTGTGAGCAACGTATTTTTCATACGCGGACGCTCCTGAAAACAAATGTCACGTGCGATTGGCGGCTCGGTCTGGTTCTGGCTCAATAAATGGCTCTGAGCAGAACTATTATACTCTATCTCCTACGCCAGTCAATGATTACGAAAGTAAAAGAAAAACAGGAATAACGCGTACGCAGTTTCCACGATCAAAAATATGCGTAGTTACGGGAATCCAACTGCCACGGAGGCGAACAAAAGACTTTTAAGTGGCGGCTCGGTCGTCAAGCCGAAAGCGATAGCAGAGGGAAAGTATACGTCATCGCCGAAATCTGGCCGAAGGAGGCACTTATCCCCCAGTACTTCTTTATATGTTATATATACTTATTCCACTCGATAAAGCTCCCTTTAATCAACAAAACAAAACGATTGAATTATTCAGTGTTTGGTCGAAGAGGTCAATAAATATTATTAAACACATCAACTTCAGTTCTATTTATACACAAACACGGGATATATAATAAAGTAAAGCATAGCGGCTCGATGAATCATCTTCTCGTAACTACCAATGTCACGATGTGATTTTGTTAAAGAATCTTTCAGTCCGATGACAATTTCTCGCGCGGTTTTCGTCAAATAAGTCAGTTTTCTCTTGTAGTTAAAGCTGCCGACTAAAATTGGTTTACCATTTTATAAATTCATATTTTTACTTAAAATGCGAATTACATATGTTAAATGATGCAATTTCCGCCATGTATGATATGTAATTTCTTAAAATACATGTTTTGAAACACTTCAACATTTTAAATCTCCATTTTAAATTCAACAATTTAAAAGCGGCTGCGCAAATTTCACATTTCATGCCAGTTCGCACAAGCGGATAACTTGTATTCGGAGAGTAAAAATTTATTAAAACATAAGATGCGAGAATTCTAATTATGCCAAATGAATAGAGATCGCGAGAATTTGCGTAACGCCGTCATAATTTGAAGTGCAGATTCTTAGATTTGCGAGATGATATTTCCAATAACCCAAAGTATTTTAGGATCATCCTGAATATTTGATAATGACACTCTAGGACAATCTGAATACG
Organism: Harpegnathos saltator; assembly: GCF_003227715.2. Taxonomy (NCBI): domain Eukaryota; kingdom Metazoa; phylum Arthropoda; class Insecta; order Hymenoptera; family Formicidae; genus Harpegnathos; species Harpegnathos saltator. The sequence continues at coordinate 904,817 of NW_020230210.1, forward strand.
TTTGGGATTATTCTCCCATATCTTGCATTAGTTAAGATATAAAGGAAAAATATTTTAAAATCTAACCTTTTCTTTGTCAACTTCACCTCAATTGAACGTTCGTTTGTCCTCCAGGATTGTGACAACTCAAATGACTCAGATGAATTCTGGAAGGAAGCTAAATGAAACCGTATTTTCGTATTGAAAAGAAATTTAAATTATGACGTTACAGTTCATGTCACGAAATATGAGTTTGACGATAGCAACGCCTCTGACGAAATTACTACGAAATGCTTATATTACACTTTTCATTCCTAGAGTTCCTAGAGTCTGTTCTTTTTAGTTGCATTGCTGAACTGGTGCAATAAATTAAAATGAGACAACTATATTTTTTTACACTCTAGCAATTCAGCAGTGCAGTAAAAAAGAGGGTAATTATTTAGAAGACGAGCATCACCTTGAATTTCGCTCACTCACCTATCTTGTGTATTTTGACGTGGAAGCCGAATCTGAAAGTTAAAGGTCATTCTACAATACGTATCGTAAGTTGTAAGCCGTAAGAATTGACCAATTATAGCTGATTATTTTTGTAATAATCGACTGTGATTCGCCAATTCTTACGGCTTACAACTTACGACACGTATTGTAGATTAGGTCATCAAAGTCAATCAAAGTATCCGAAAAGCTTGTCGTACGACACATGTACAGTGTGTTAAGTAAGAGCGTGTACGGCATTACTCGTAGTCGGTAAGTTATACAAACCTAAATTTTTTTTATCAGGTTCAGAGAACCTCCGCCTTTGGCGCTTTGGTGAAAAAATTTCAATCTATGGGCTGTATTCATAGTCGGATCTTATATTTAAGACCGTCTTGAGTTCACGTTCAGATATTCTATAGCTAATGAAATGATCTATACAGCATCTGAAGATGAACTTAAGACGATCTTAAATATAAGACCGGACTATGAATACGGCCCTATGTCGATCTTTTGTCAGAGAAACAGAAACCGCGATGAGTAATGTGTACGCGAAACGTTTCGAAGTCGTGTTTCTTTGCACGCACCCAAAAGGGCCAAAAATGTCTTATGCAGTTGCAGCCAAGTACATTAAAAAGTCGAAGGCGTTTGTTGAGAAGTGGGTGAATCGATTTAAAGAGTCGAAAAATGTCGACGACCTTCCAGATCGTGGTTCAATAGAGAAAGTGACCAAAAAGAATGAAAAACAGATCGTGACATTGTTTTCGCGGAATCCTGGCTTGTCCTTGCGTCAAGGGCAAGCGAAATTGAAGCAAAAAGGACTGGACGTATCGCACGTTACTGTTCGTAAATATTTGTGTGCAAATAATTTGAAATGGCGGAGTACATTGAAGAAACCACTGCTGTCCGAAAAACATGCTGCCAAACGACTCGCCTGGGCCCAGAAAAACATTGATCGTGACTGGAGTAATGTAGTTTTTTCTGATGAAGCTTCTGTTTGGGGTTTTGTAATTATTCCACGGGCATGGTGTTCCTCCCCAAACCAGTTCGTCCAGCGCACTGTCAAACATCCAATCAAGGTGCATCTTTGGGGCTGTTTCTCAAAGAAGGGTTTTGGCGTTTTGTACCTCTGTACCGACAACCTCAATGCTCCCAAGATGGTCCAAATTTACAAGAAAGCCTTGTTATCGACTGCCGAACGTCAATTCATCACAAAAGACGAAGAATGGATCTTGCAAGAGGACAATAGTCCCAAACACCGGAGCCGACTCTGCACTGACTGGAAACGGGAAAATGGCATCATCACACTTGATTGGCCTTCACAATCGCCTGATGTTAATCTCATCGAAAATGTCTGGGCCTACATCAAGCAGAAGCTTCAAGGAAAATGTGTCTTCACTTTGAAGCAGCTCTCCCGAGAAATTCGACACATTTGGAAGGCACTTCCCCTCGAATATTTGGTGGATAGTATGCCTCGGAGATGCCAAGCGATTATCGATGCTGGTGGTGATTGGACTCGTTATTAACATAATTGCGCATTGCCTTGGAACATGTCAAATGTATATATGTAAAAAAAAAAATTGTTGAATAAATTTTTTATGAATAACGCTTTTACTTAACACATTGTAATATTAGCCTTAGCCGCAAGCAGAAAGAAACCTGTGATGCGATTCTGTAACTCGTTATTGGAGTTAACGACACTTTCGTTATCGTTGCGCAGCTTTTGTATACCATAGAAAAACTGCGCAACAATAACGAAACTGTCGTTAACTCCAATAACGAGTTACAGTTTTTCATATAACAAAAAAGCTGCGCAATATTGCTACGACGACGCCAACTGTCGATATGCAGGTACGAATATAGCCCCCAGTGGTGCGATTCTGTAACTCGTTATTGGAGTTAACGACAGTTTCGTTATTGTTGCGCAGCTTTTCTACGATATACAAAAGCTGCGCAACGATAACGAAAGTGTCGTTAACTCCAATAACGAGTTACAGAATTGCGGTACTGAGAGCGGCCAATACGGTTTTCAGCAACACCGATTTTCCGCATTGAGAAAGAACGCCATCTGCATCTATTTTGAAAAGGGAAGGGGGAGAAGGGAACTACGTTGCCACATCCACTTTCAGGCGGCATTTTCATGTCCGTGCTACAATCATAATAGCGTACTTGACAAGTACGATCTCGCACATTATGTGTTTGTAACATGAATTAACATGTTAACATGCGAAAAAAATAAGAATTAAGATTATGTATGATTACATGATTAATATCATGAAGATTACATACGTATAGTATATATACATACATATAAAATTAATATCCTATAAATATATGATACAAGATGATATTTTGTACCCAAAATTATTTTCCCAAAATGTTTCAGCATTACGTTAGTATTTATTTATACTTCGTCAGGCGTTTTCTACCGCAATGTGTGTCCGTGTGCGTATGTTGCATTTAAAGTGTACGTGACGTACATGTGCATACACACGCATACACACACGCGTCGTACGCACAGAGAGAATCTCAGAGCATATGCTTAAGCATTTTTGTAAATTGTTTCTGCAATCTGAGTAGTTTTCGATACATCTGTGGTTTCTTATTGTACTCGGTTAGCACAATTCAGCACAACTTGCAGACTTGCGATAAACGCATTGTAGAAAAAGTTATTTGTTAATTTGTATTTTAACATTTTTTCTACTGGATAAAAGGAGATATCCAATTTCTTTAAATGACACAAATTTGTAGGGATTTACAAACAAAAATTGAGTTCATTCGGACAAAAATGGGGGGCTGGCAAATTTTCGTTATTTTTTTTCTCAGATGTTATTGAAGTTATCGGTCTCGCGTTTACAGCACAAATCAGCACAAACATATATGTATAGCACAATACGGCACAATAAAGAAAAACTTAAAATTCGAAAAGTACGGGGCTACCAAAAATTTAGTTTTTCTTAATTTTCTTGAGTACGCTTTGAGTTACAGAGTTGCGGATTTATGCGGCACAATAAATACCGCACAGAAACCCCCAATATTCCATTTAGGTACGAGTATGATAAGCAGTTACACGCGTGACGTAAATTGACACGCGCAAAAGGTTCGGAGGGAATAAATGCCTCCAACACTGTGCCCAATGCTGTGAATAGTGCAATCCGATGAGACGAGAGGGGTTGTGATTCTTCGCGCGAACAATACGATTAAGGTTCAACGCGTTCAACTTCGAGATATTTTATTTACACTGACTTAACGTTATCTCATAAATACATACATATATCTATGCTCTCGCTCTCCAAGCGGATATAATAAGTCGTAGAGACACATTCATGGTGAAATATATAAAACATCGAAATATACAGAATTTACAGTTGTAGGCCAAAGGTGGAAAAGTCGGAACTGAAAAAAATATCCGCGCACACACACACACACACACACACACACACATGCACGCACGTGTATCACGACAATAGACACTGCGTTCTTTGTTCGGCTTTTCTTTTCTTCTTTACAAACGGCACAATTGCAAATAGTGTATCGGTAAAGATCTCCGTAGATATCATAACTTAGTAATTGGCCCCTCCTGTTAACATTAACATCTTCAGCGCGCTTGGGTCTCCTCGAATACTCTGAGTCTTTTTGCAAAGTAGAGAAAAAGAAAACGATAACATCTACGGGGATACCTCGCCTCTTCTACTGCTGGTGTACTCGGAGTTTGAGGGTCGTATTTACAATGAGGTCGAACAAACGAAGTCGTTGACGAAGGCGGCAACAAAGTAAATTGATAGATTTAACTGAGCTCGAAGCCTGCGCCCGCCTGTATCGCATACAAAAGTTTCTCGCGCAGAGTCTTTTCGTCCGGAAACTCGGGAAGCTTCAATAAATTCATACAGGTACTCGAGGTTGGCAAACGGTCCACGATACCGGCGTGCTGGATGCAAAACGGCGGGTCGAGTTCCTACAAACGAGAGAATACGAGAGTAAGAAGATAAACTGGCAACTAGGAATTATACCAAGAGACAGGATGAAATGTGTTGTATTCAATGAAAGATGTGTCTTCCAGATCAACATGACGTAGCATGTTGGATCGGTGAGAATTATAATGTAATGATACGGTACCTTGAATCCCAGGAGAGGAGGACGACTGCAACTGGTGACGAACTTCAACAATTGGCCCTTCTGCTGATCATTAAACTCGTTGACGATTTTCCAGAAGGCAGTGATAGTCGGGTGGTCGGACGCGTATCCTCCCGTGTAGTTGGTGTGCAGCATAAGGTCGTTGACGTCCACGGGGATCTGTGCACCCGATATTAGCACCTGCAGTTCCTTGTTGTTGAACATCTGCAGCCAATCGAGCGGAACCACGCTGCCTATGCCCTGCTTGAACGCATAGCACTGAGCGCGGATTTGCTTGTTCAGCTTGTAGTCGGCCATCAAGTGGATGTACTCGATGCGATTGTGATTAGTTACGGGAATATTGGCACCGCTGGGTTTCAATTCGTCCACTCGCCTCTCGCCCAGCTCGTCGGACAACACAGTGAAGTCCAGCCCGAGATCAGCCACATCGCCCTTGTAGCTCTTCAGATACAGCAGATTGCGATACATGATGGGGTCCAAGGAGGCCAAATGATGCACGTCTACGTCGGATTGTCGACCGACAATTTTCGACAGGAAGAACTCAGCGAACGGCAATTCCACCAGCAGATTCTCGTACAACGCCTTACCGAGGATCCTGCCAATGAAGTAATAGTGCTTGGGGAAGTCGTCGAACAACAGTTGAACCGTGGGGTTCGGGTAGAGCATGTTGTCCTTGGTAAGCTTGAAGAAGCCTCGGTTCGGATCGAAACATGTCTTCAGCAGCTCGGACAGGAACTCGCGAAAGAGACCGCCACCGTCGACGCCGGCTTCCTCGAGCCCGGCGGTATTGACGAGTTGCACTCGCATCTTCATTCGCAATTCCGGTTCGTTTTCCGGTGAGAGCTTCTCGAACGCGTCCTCGTACAGGTAATTCCGCCTGACGGAAATTTGTATGGCCGGCAGCATAAAATGAGGCACTTCGCCCTGCTGTTCCGCTTTATCCTTGTAGATCAACGACTGAAACACTACCACTCGATTATTGAACGGCACGACGAAGGGTATCTCACGCAACAGCGTCAGTGTACGAACTTCCTTGGCGGACAACGGCGGTCCCTCCTCCAGCTCCTCTCTCGTGAAAGCTCGCAGACTCTGGAAAGGAACATATCCTCGTAGTCTACGTCTGCGGAATGCAAAGTCTTCCGGCTTGTCGATGGGAATCATCACGTTCGACGCTATCCAATGACCGTCTGGACAAAACTGACGCCGCAAATCGCGCGTGTGCAGCTGTCGAAGAAGTCCTACCGTCACCTTGAACAAGTGAGTCCAGATTTGCGTATCGTGTCGACTCTGAACAGTTGACGCAGGGCCCAACACTGCGTTCTTGTAGTCGTCACGTACTGTCGGTCGAGTATCGGGAAATGCTAGTTCCACCAGACCTAGGCAGACACCTTTTAGGTGACTCGACAACACAACCAACTCCGACGTGGTGAATGGTATGGCTTGCTGTTGCTGTTGGTGCTGTTGTTGCCGTCCACTGTCCGACGTCTCTTCCGCGGACGAGTGCTCGACGAAGAACTCGGTGTCGTGCAAGGTCGCGATCAGCAAGCTAAACAGCGAACAGAACACCGCTAGCAACGGTACTATTCTGTCAGTGTCTTCCGCGGAGAGAGCGATGCCACGCGATATGATTTGCAGGAGTGGCGTGGCGCCGCCGAACAGCGATATCTGGCAGACTGACAGCAGAGTCGTCCACAGATGCTTGAGGAACATAGGCTTGAAAGCGAGAGTGTAGAGCAGCTTGTACTTGTGGACCGCCAGCTTGTCGATGATTAACAAGTGATGACAGAGCTCGCACAGTGGCTGCAGCAAGGCCGCAGGGTCCCAGAAACGGTCCACCGCTGATAATATGCCGCTTACACGTTGCTGCTCGTTCAGCATCTCGAGTGATCGTGTCACGTTCGTTTGCTGTTGATCGCTCACGTTAGTGTTGGACTCGTCGTTGTCCGAATCATCGGCTTGCTTCATAGTCTGTTCGGCGATTAGCGGCATGATGGTCGAGGTGAGCGACGCGAGCACTTGCAGATAATTCCTCAGCGCGTCCTCAGACTTGCAGGATGCTATAAATGAATTATATGAATTTAATAACTACAGCGTAAAATTCTGCGTGAATAATAAACGATGTTAATATAGTGGATCGATGGTCAACACCACTGGATCTTCGTTTAACGTTTGAACAATCGTACTTTGCCCATTATACTTTCATTATTTTTATGCTTGTAAATGATTATTATAATTGCAAATGAAGATTACTTAGCGAATTTCTTGAACTTCCTAATTTCGTGTATCTCGTCGAACATGAAATTACAACGTTCGTTTTAAACGTCGTTTCACAGTACCATATTTTTCATTATCAAAATGCGATATCTTATCATTAATTACGTAATGTTATCTCTTTTTCTTTTCCTCTCTCAAAACAATTACGCCAAAAAAGAAACAATAAAAGACTGTATATATCAACTATATATATATATATGTATATAAACAAGTAAGAACTATATAAAAGCTTTTAATTTAAAATTATCGATTTAATGGATTTTTTTCTATTTACTTACAAATCTGGTTAGATTCCAATGACAAAACGCAGTAAAGCAGATTTATCGTGGCTACCAGGTTGGATCGATTGATACAGCTGATGAGTTGGACGTACGGGAAGTCTTTGTATTCCGCCAATGCTGGTATGACGAACATGCGGATGGGATCAGACAGACCGGGACAGAATATGCTTCTACACAATTCCTGCAGCATCAATATGGCGAAGTTTTCGTTACGATCGAGGTAAGAGATCAAGTCTAACGGTCGTTTTATCATATCCAGCAGACACTTGGAGATTGGTGTCGGCGCGACCGACGACACCTCCAGCATAGGCGGCACTTTCTCATCCAGCAATTTCCTCAGTTGTTCAAAGTAGTTGTGCTTTATCAAATAGACGAATATACTTTCTAGATGTCGGTAACTGTTCTCTCGTAGTATCCTTTCCGTGTCTTCCCGCGTCGTAAACACTTCCAGAACGCGCAACGGTATCGCCATGGAGTAGGCTCCATCTGGCAATGCCTGTATATTGTACTGCATAGAGATGCGGAGGATCCACCTGTATCAAGTATATTGTGTATTATTTAAAACGTGGTTAGTAGTTTCTTTAAAATTTTTTATTCCGCAGGTAAATTTGAAACAAATATCCTCTCGTAGATGATTATTGAAGTTATTGTATCAAAATTAGACTTGGTGTTCAATCAAAAATATATGTATAGTGATGGATTAATTGAAACCGAAACGCTGCTCTTCTTGTGTAAAAAGAACAAAAGTTGAGCTCTAACTGATCCAACTTTCATTAATGCTTTTTTCATCATATTATTATGAATATATATTGAACCTTGTATTTTTTAAAACAACTTACCGCAATCTCCATAGCCATTGTAATGAATTGACTGATTTCAATTTGATCTCCTTCTGATGTTTCAGGAAATGCTGAAGGATCCATATCAGTCTGTTAGCATCTAGAGCATGATTATAAAAGAATAGGAGCTTTCTCAGATACGGCACTAATTCCTCCAAAGTCAAGTTCCTACGCCCCGTCACCTGTTGAGCCTCGTCAAATTCTCTTCTCTTTTGCGCACATACAAGCTTCCTGATAATGAAGCTACGTACATATGCTTGAATTTTCAATGCAGCCACATGCTTCTTACGTTGCTGTTCCCTCTTCAATCTCTCCAACTGCGCATGTTGCAAGAGCACGGCCTTCTCATCCCTCCTGCTCGCTCCTGATAAATTTTGCTGGGGCTTTCGCCTGTAATCTCCCTCAAAGCTATACATGTTGAGTCATGATCAAAAACTCAACACCCTTAATTCTGCCTCTGAAATGTATCATTTGCTCGTTACAAAGGTCACAGTGGTCCGTACATCGCGAATGACGATATCTCTTCTACCTGGCACCTACCACCGCATACAACTTGACGTCAGCTCTCGTAACAGTTAATGGAATGTCATAAAACCGAGCGACTTTCGTTTTAGCAATTCCAACGCAGTAATCTCCAAGCCTGATATCTTCCTCAGCGTTTCTTTCGTCGCTAGTTTTTCTTAGCTTCTCAGACTCTGTGTTCCTTTGTTGAAGGTTAAATATGAAATCGAGCGTTCTCACACAAATGCCCGTGCTACGAAGCCTGATCGATCGATCGGTGAATCACACGAACATCGTCCGCGCTATCATGTAAATTGCCACAATTTATCAGCGAGAAACAGTATAACAATACGAGCACAATATCCACGCTGAATCGTGCGCTGAATAGCATATACCGCTAGTCATCGAAACTCGCCATGTTTTTGCTCCTGCCGAGGAGCGTCTGCTCGACGTGTGTGCAATGCTCTGATGCTCGCGATGCGCTCTCTCGCGTGCAGTATGTATGTGAAGAAAGTTCGGTCGCTGACGGTCCGCCGCTTCCGTTCGCCGCGAGCACGTTACCGGCCCTCGAGGATTCTCGAGTACGCCGAGGCCTTGCGGCCCTTCAGGCCCTCGCACCCTAGCAAGCTTTCGAATTCTTGTACCGAAGACTTACTTCGCGGGTGCAAAGTCGCGTGGCGCTGCCAATAGAGTGCAGTACGCCCCAGATGCTCCATTGCGTGATACGCTCCTGAAACGCAGTCTCGCCAATCGAAATGAAAGCCTCTACAGGTTTGGTCTGTTCTTTCAACCGCAATATGTTGCACTTTTCATTTCCAGACGTAACGAAATGTACATTAGATGAAAGAGAAAGACGAGGATTAAGGAAGAAATGTAAAAATCGCAATTGGAAAGAAGAGACGGAATACTTGAGAAGATTCGGAGGAAAGGGGGACTGAGTTAAGAACGAACAAACCCAACGATAGGTCTGTTTTTTATCGCTGAACTAGTGTACACTTTGGGAACATAAAAAGAAATAAATATACATCTAGGAGTTGAGTGAAAAGGAGAGAAGAGAATAAGTGCAAGTTAGTGCAGCCAGTTCAGCAATAAAAAACAAACCTAATGCATTAGCATGATCATGTTGGCGAGCTTGGCGCAAGCGCCCGAGTAAATTCGAGTAAGTACCAATTGCGAATGGCCGGGAACGCGCCGGCGAAGATGCAGGAAGATGGCGGCGGCAGAGTCAAACGAGACAAAATGCATCGACGTTTCGTGCGCTGAAAATGCGACGGGCAAGGAGCCGGCCGCGGCGATTCCGCGCCGGCAGACCGAGCGGTATCAATTTTGCACAACGGATCTGCTGTACTACGCGTTTTCGGTCAGTTTCTTTTTCGCGGACGTAGCAACAGGTGAACAAAGAGCACACATGTATACGCGCGTATACATATACAAGGTGTCGCACAACTCGCGGGCTTCACTTTTAATGACAGATTCGGTGACAGGTCGATGACGGGTGAGTGATGATCGACATAGCGTGAACAATTCTTCGATTGTGAGACATTGAGATGAAAGAATCGCCAACGAAGCCACTTTGGAACTAAATTGGCAACGAAAAATTTAAGTTTCAATTTTATCGCATTTTTCGACTACTTTTACGTGAATTTTACTTTGACAGGAGTGCTTCTAGACTTTTCAAAATTATATAAAATTGAAAGTTGAAAATTTGTAACAAATTGTGATTTCGTTCTTGACAGTTTTCTTGAGAAGCTTTATTATAAATTGATTGCAGAATCTGTCGTTAATATCGCGAATTGTGAGACACCATGTATACTTCTATCTTAAAAGATGTACTTCTATCTTAAAAGATGTATTCTATCTTAAAAGATACTTCTTTCTGAAAAGACAATTGTTTATATATCCTCTCTTTTTGTATCTTTTTCCGTGAAAGTTGTTCAACATATTATTTCATATGTAGTGGAGCTTGCCTGTATTTTGTCAAAGCATGCTATCTTAGAAATTTGCATTATCAGGAAGCTTTTACCGTCATAGATCAAGCACTCTGTAAAATATTTTTCGCACACAGACAGCATTGTATTTGTGGAATACCTTTTGCAAGGCCACATAGAGTGGGGATGCTTTGCAATAGGTTTTACCATCTTACCCGCTTGTGTTACTCAACTATTTAGTTTGAGATGGCATCGCAGCGACGGCTCCTTGAAGACTATTCACTGGTTGTTGCACTTTTTACTCCTAGGCTTTTTGCACAGGTATTTATCTATTTGCACATCCCCTTTTCCTAAAGTGTGAGAAACTAAAAATCAATATACATGTAAATATGTGTCGCTTTATATTCTGTTTAGGTACTTGACATTGTTTTATACTGCAGTGCATTCTCTAAGAAATAAGTCAAGCTTTAGCAAGGACAAGAATTGGGTATACCGGCAAGAGAGTGACATATGTATGTTGCATTTGTTTGAATCATTCATGGGAGCTGCGCCACAATTGATACTGCAACTGTATATAATTGCAATATTACATCATGCTCCACTTTGGACAAGTAAGTGTTTCCTTTCGTTATTTTGATATTCTTATATATAATTATTTTAGGTAATTATGCAGAATAGGTACTTTTTCAAATTTTGAGATTTTTTTGTTGCTATTGTGGTAAAAATTTTTGTTGTGACTCCAAAAGTAATAATGAATCGGGGGAGCCCGAAAAGTATGCAACCAACATATTTACCAAGCATATGTACACACACACACACACTCACACACACCGAAGGAAGTTTGCGGGGGCCTTCGGTCCCCCACTCGCACCCCTCCCCCTCGAGGGTCAACGGGTGAAACTCGCTTCATATGGAAAGTCACATGTGAGTTTGCGACTTATTGCGACTTTCCACGTGAAGCGAGTTTCACCCATTAACCCTCGAGGGGGGGTGCGGGTGGGGGGCCGAAGGACTCCCTGTACGCCCCCTTCGGTGTGTGTGTGTGTGTACACATGCTCGGTGCAAACTCTTATCACTAATTTCATTTGTTAGTAACTTTTTAACGAACAGTAAGCACGGACTAAAACTTTTTGCATATTACTCGGGAGGGTGTTCTTGATAAAATATGTAAAATTCAAGGTCATCAGAAGTGGGTCCCCTTAACCCCATATTTACCATTGAAACATATATTAGTCTATTTTCATCGAAATTGGAGGTGCTGTACCCTTTTGACAAGTTTACCACAAATTGTTAAAAGAAATATGTAGGTTGCATATTTTTCGGGCTCCCCCGATTCATTATTACTTTTGGAGTCACAACAAAAAATTTTACCACAATAGCAACAAAAAAATCTCAAAATTCGAAAAAGTACCTATTCTGCATAATTACCTTATTTTATTTTATGTTATATATTATATAGAAATTTATTCCCCCTGCTTTAATTTTATTCTTTTGCGCTTTTGTGCAATTGTTTTTTCCTTTTTTTTATCTTTAAATGTCTAAGGATATATTTATTTTATGTAACATTCGAGGAAAGCTTTTTCTTCATTGTTTCATGTACATACTACATTCATTTGCCTTTCAATAACACTGCGTATAAAAATTTTGAGCTGCCTATGTACAATATAACTGAAACAGTCGTCAGACGACAGAATAGTCGAATAACTTGTAATCGTTCTCATAGATCTTATAAATCTCGTCAAGAAGTGATCGCGGTATCTTCTTGATGTACTCGCTGAGGATTTCTCTAGTGGTCTTCCCGTGAGGATTGATGTTTTGCGCATAATTCTTCTCATATAAATATCCACTGAGATTGGCGTCTTGTATGAAAAAATTCTCATCTCGATCGAGAGTCTCGAATTTCAATATATAGTCATAGTGCACGGAACAAGGCTCGCAGGTCCTGTAATATGGCGCCCAGTGTTCATCAAAGAACTTCTCCTTCACTATAAATCGAAGAAATTCCTCGAATGTCGGTTCTAATCTCGTCTCGTTGCCGGGTAGGCGATACTTGAACGCGATACGCCGGCCGAAGCGTTTGTAGTAATATTCGCGGCCTTGCATGTGCTCCAACTTGTCCCTGTAGGCGGACAGGAGCCGCTCCAGTGGATGTCGTACGATCAGGAACTTCTTTGTTTTCATTATTTTCTGCAATCAGGTGTGAACTATTTTTCAAATGGTCGTTTAATCTACCCTCTCTTGAACGTTGCTTGAACGTTAAGAGTTTCTTAATATAACCTAGGTTTATTAAACATTTTTTAACTCTTTATCCGGGAATTTTCATTTAAAATTAATGCTATATTAATTTTGAAAAGCTTGTTAACAGGAAGATACAATTATCAAGATCGGTAAAACCACAATGGAAGTTAAACGTTGATGGGATCGGCCTTCACTGACTTATAAAACGTAAAGCTCACCTCGTGCATCGTATTGAGGTCTTCGCCGTGCATGAACTTTTGTCTCACGATTTCACCGAGTTGACCGAGATTGTGCTGCAGCAGATCCATCATACTGTCGGTCAGGATACCCTTCAGTACGGCGAAGTAACTCATCCACGTGGAACTCGCCGCCTTGTACACGGGGCACCACGACACATTGTGTTCCCTTTGGGAGAAACTTTGAAATTAGCGTCTAGAGTGACACTTTGATTCCTTGTGAATCGCAGCTTTTATTTTCAACTAACACCGTTAATACGTTGACTGCCACTAAATTTTTCACGATTCCGGTCTAAAGAGCCAATTTGATTTAATCATGTTATATTATTAAAAACTTTAATAATAGTACATAGTAATAATCAAAAAACTTAAAAAATGTTTTTTTTAAAACATTTTTTATTCTCTTTCCTGAGGCCATCTATTCATGTTTACACTGTTATGCTACGAGTTTTCTCGTAGCTGTACAAATATGGCAAGTAATGAAGGGACGAGATAACTCGTAGTAGACGTCCTGGGCAAGTAAACAACTTACGAGATATCTCGTAGTTGACAGTCAACGTGTTAATCCCCTTAACGTCGAATATTACGCTTGACGAATGACAGCTTAATTACCAAAGTAAAAAAAACATGATCACAGAAGAATCAGAGAGCAAGAGAGACGCTTCTCATTTCAATGTTTCGCCTGTCCCTCGCTTTTCCCTCCCCCCTTTTCTCTCCTTGAATTTACTCACGTGTCGACGATCATGTTTGTCAACGCGACGTCCAAGTAGGATTTCCTCGAGCTGATGGTCTCACATACGCTCGACAGCCGTCGCTTCCTAGCGTTTAACTCTCTTCGAGCGTCCTCCATTTGCTCCCGCGACATTATTACTCGCGGTATTATTTCAGACGCGGTGCGCGTTACGGACCACGCATACCTTGACGATATCTGTTCTCCTCGCGCGGTCGTCTCTATGTTTGTCTCCGTGTACGAGCTCTCCGCAGAGTTCTGCGCCAGTATCAACAATGTAACGCAGATTATTGTTAACAACGCGGTCAACTGCAGCATCGTCACTTGTCTCTGCGAAGTAATAGAGTGTCACCTTCCTCGCCTATCTGTCTATACATTCAATCGAGAGATTCCTGTTTTTACCGTTTATCAGTGCGCGCATACCTGCTTCAACGAGAAGAGCCACTTCACCAGCTGATGAAATCCAACCTTTGACAATAGCGAGTAAATTATTAACTTCTCGTCGTTCCACGTCGCGTCTTTTATACAGCGTACTTTATACAGCGTCTGCGACATTATTTCAAGATGAGAACTTGGTCTTCTACTTGGATTATTTACACCACCGGGCCGTCACCGTCACCGTATCGACGCCGTGCTCGAGTGTGTCTGCGGGATCTGCGGCGGACGCTGTCGACATGCTGTGTATTTTTTTTGTCTCTGTGCCGCCTCCGCAGATAACAGAAAGCCGGATGGAATATCGCGCTGTTTATCTGTTTTCCATTTGAAACGCGACGAATGTCCTGCGACGGTCGACCGGCCGTGACGGACACACATACGTCGTTGTCTCGAGCTTTAAATATAAAACAACGGGATGAACGACAATTCTCGCGGCGTATTTAAAAATAGCCGAAAAGAAGGTGGTCTCCCTCACTACTGGAGTGAAAGAAAAAGGAAGATGCAATTGGTGCGGTAACTTGGTTTTCGTTTCCTCCACTCCCCTCTGTTCTTTTCGACCACATGCTGATCCAACGACGAGAGCCGCAACGGTACAATCCGCATCGTATTCGATTTCTTCGAATGACACCATGAATGGTGCGATTCTTGATTTCCCATCGGGCTTGGAAAAATATCGGTACCGGATTATTTAAAAAACTGAGCCATTCTTGAAAGTGAGTAAGGAGAAAGCAACTTCTCTAGCCCCGTACTTTATAGTCGAAGAACAGATACATCGCTCTATTTTATATAGTTTGTTTTATATACTTTATATAGTTGAAGAACGAAGTACTTATGTCAACAACGGTATTCCACAGGTGCGTCCGCTATAGCCTCCTTTTGTTCTCTCACGTGGGCCGTCAGCACATACGTGAGAGCCATGCACAATATCAACCGGGAGCGTAACAACGCGACCTGGGTGGCGCTCGCTCTTCAGGCTCTGTGGCGTAGCGGTATGTTGCTGTCGAGAATCGGAGTTCTGGTGCTGGCTGCCGTCTTCCTGAGAGCGTGGTTCTTATTATTTCTGGGTGAGCGGTGCCGAGAGAGACAGACGGGAATAGCGTTCTAACTAAAAAGAATGCGAACACTGCGAGCCCAGCGCGATCGTCGACGGGCGCGTTTAGTGCCGATAAAAGACCGCTAATCAAGAAGAGCTCACGACTCGCGATTGTTTTCGGACGATTGATAATTTCATTCCTCTTATTAACTGGACACGGAAAAAGCTTCTGTGTTACTGAAATCGCGAATCGAAACCACAAACGATAAACATTTGTTGGCTGGACACCGACAAGTTCTCAGGCGAGGAACTGTACGATCAAGATCGTGAAATATTGAAAATATTGAGCGCAACAATTTGGTAATTAAATATACCAGAAAGCTTCCAGGAGAGGATCGATTGTCTTGCAGGAATTATTTTATGCGTGACAAAACGTTCATTGCAAATCGCTGATCGATGAGTTGATAGAAACGAAGTCTCGCTGGCGTAGTGAGAGCTCGCTAATTATAGCTCGTGGGATTGTAATTCACCGCGAGTGATCGGCATTCTTCGCATTGCGTAACCGTACGTTCCTCTTTTCTCTCTTTCAGGTCTGCACTGGTTGTTCATGACGATCTGGGTGATCTTGCAGAACACCGAGTTCTGTCCGACCGTGTGGGAGGAGCGCATCTATAACTGCATCATAGGACTCATCTACTGCTTCGACTTCTTCAATCTGTGCGACGGCAGGTCGCGTTATCGCGTGTTGGTGTTCTACACGGTGATCGCGCTGCAGAACTTGGTCTTCCTGGTGATGTACGCGTTGCGCTTCGTCGACTCGATCGCTGTCGACACGATGATCGCGATCGCGAGCGCAATAGTCGGCGGGATGCTCATCGGCTTGACCAGCATGCTGTTGTACTATAGCAAGTTCCATCCGTCGAGGACGTCGGCGACAAGGGATATTCGCCGGGACGTCGACGAGCATCTCGCCACCGCCAAGACCGACACACCCAGGTCCTTCAAGTTGTTCCACCGCGGCTCCTTGGTGTCGTTGCACCACTCCATCGACATCTCGCCGAGAGCCACCATCTCTGAGGAGGTGGCCACCGATAAGCAGTCCCTGCTGACGAACGTCGCGCAGATCTCCGACTGCGCGGAAGAGGGTATCGTCAACTGCAACTACAATGCGGAGATCGAGTCCGTGCGCGTCTCCACCGAGTGCGAGAAGCTGCACGGTCGCGCGCACAAAGAAGAAACGTCCACGACAATGGACAACGCGGACAACACGCTTTCGGTGAGCGCGACATTGAGCACTTTATACCAGGGCTTACCCGACACCGACGACGCGGAGGCTCATCATCGCCAGAAACGTAGGGGCATCTGCTTGCCCATCACACTAGACACGGAGAAGAAAACTCTGCCGGAAGTAGACGTAGACATGGACGTCGACGTAGACATATGCTTGTCATCGCGGAAACGTCGCGGCATCTACGAGCACGGTATCGCGACGCAACTGGACTGGCTCTGCCCGGACGTGTCGAGCGTCGACTTGAACCTCGACGATGGCGAGTGGAACAGCTCTTTCATGTTGGACTCTTGCAGCAAAGTAATCGGTGCGCTGGACGCGATAAAGAACCGTGGCAGGCTGACGACCCCGACGCAGCTGGAAGGCAGCAGGATCTTCGACATAGAGAAGGCGTCCAAGGACTTGCAGCAACGGGACGAGACGATGAGCTGTGTAACGTCGATCCACGATTACGAGAATGTGTGTCCGCTGGGGATCGCCCGACCGCCGTGGTGCATCCGCAGCTGGAAAGGCTACACCGACATCGAGACGTATATCCATGACGACAGCGTGGTGCGTGATCGGCGTCGGGACACACTCACCAGCACCACCGGCACCACCTACAGCTCGGAGTACTCGGACGGCGTATGCGGTGCCGGATCGTTGACTTCGCGCGGGATCCTCAAGCAGGATGACTACGCCGACACGTTGGTGTACGATCTGGCGGAATCGTCCAAGGACGATAAGTCGCTATACGATCGTGGCGACAGGGTATTCGCGAATCGTACGAGCATCGACGACCAGAACGCCCCCACGTTGTACATCGCCAAGCCGGTGGTGATAGACGACCGGGGTGGCATGCTCGCGTTGGACACGATACTGGAGGAACGCGACGATTCGGCGACGTCGTCGTCGGAGGAAGGCAAGTTCCAACGTGTCCAAGACGTCACGCGCGACTCCGCGAGCACCTTGGTGAGCACGATCGACCAGATCAGGCGGTACACGGCGGAGAATTCGCCGCGGCACGTCTACCACACCACAGGTACGCAGTGGGAGGACCTGAACCCGAAGAATCTGATGGCACGAGCGCGCTTTGCCAAGGTGCTGTTCGATAACGACTTGAAGACCGGCACGGTGCCCGGTCCAGTTGGCGAGCTGTCGCCGTCGGATGACCCACGCGTCGTCGACAAGCGCGAAATAGACGCGATCAGGGAGTTCGTCAAGTGCTGCGCGATCGAGTCCATCAAGAAGACGCCGCTGATAGACGCTATTCTGTCGGACTCGCCGATTTTGGGCAGCAGGGGCAAGCTCGTGCGGCAAGTGACGTTCGCGGACTGCAAGGACGACTTCGACGCGAACGAAAGCGACTTGTACGTGGAGATGAGTCCGTTGGTATCCGTCGAGAACGGCGAGAACTCGTGCGCCTCGAAGCTCGTTGATCTGAAGAGTCCCAACGAGCTGGAGTTACCTGCCAAGAGGAATCTGCCCGCGACGTCGAAGAAGTCGCCGGAGCTGTCAGACAAGGAAAATCTGGCGCCGGTCTCATCGTGCAAGAGCAGGCGCTTCAACAACAACGACAGTGACGACAGGCGTGCCTGGACTATAGACCGGGACGACAAGGCTGACAAGTCCCTGTGCAATGTGCGTTTCAACGTGAAGGAGAAGAGGCATATATTTCTCGAGCAGGTTCTCTCGCCGCCCAAACTCTGGAACAAACGGATCTCCTCCTTCCACCCGAGCACTAAGAATTTATAATCGAGTGGATTTCCGCGGATTTCTTGTACTTGAGGAGAGTTAAGTACATCGGCTCATTGCGAGGCACCAAAAATCTCTCAATTTTGGAACGAGACTCTGCGATTTTCGCACTGTTGCGTCTGATGTCGGTTTGATTCGGAAATCTTTTCTCAAAGATGAACAAATGATCAACTTCCAGATGTTCCACAAGTTTTCAAAAGTGTACTCTGTGGGGGAAGACTCTGGATGATGACGAATTGAACGGCAGCTCATTGTTATTTTGCTCAAATATTTTGTATTTATGTTTTAGGAATTTACTCTCGTGTTACAAGCTTTTACAACGAAATTTATTTTACACGATATGTCATGGTATTAAGTCTTATTTCATCAAGATGTCACATCTTTATATACGCTTCTACACATACATATACATATACAGATCTAGATATAAGCGCGAATCAGGGAAACAATTTATATATAAACAGGAACAACACGCCACAGTACAAAGACTGCAGTAATCTTATGTCACTTGTTAATAAGGCACATTAATAAGGAACGTTTTATCCATGACTTTAAGCTGCATCGCGTTTATCCTCGCGAGTGACGAAATGAACGCGATGTCAGCGTGTGATATGCGCCGTCCGACAGTTGTGTGGTGAAACTATTGAAGTCCGGCATTGCGTCTACTTCCGACGAAGTAGATAACGCTTTTGCGACTAGATAAGTGTATATAAAATGACTTATTATATATATACATATATATAAGATTATTTTTTTACGCAATTTTATTATATAGAATAAAGACTCTATGTGTAATGAGAATGTAAAACACAAGCCAGTATATGTTATTTTTAAGAGTATTACGACGAATTTTCAGTTACACGAGTTTCAGATCTTTTTGCAAACATACAAAAAATCCAGCAACCTCGTCATCAAGCGCAAATTTTGTTCTGCGATTGCCGGGGTGATAACTCCTTCAGTTTTGAATTCGCGCCCGAATCTACCGTATGAACGCACAATTACGTGCCTCTCCTTTTTACCGACAGGTCAAATTCGACCTAAAAAAGATGGAAGAAAGAAAATTATCGCGCCATCTGACAGTACGCAGCAGTAAACAAGCATGCGATGTAAAGTAGATTAGGTTTAGGTTTAGGTTAGGCGAAGGAGTTCACGAACAGTAAGATCAGTCGCGAAGGAAGTGGATAGAAGTTGGTCTGAGGGGAAGTTCGGTCGTTCAGTACGCGGCTCGGGTACGCCGTACGTTCGTTTCTATCAACGGACACCATGATGATTAAGTAAATGATGCGTCCGCGATAACGAGAGGCAGAAGCACGACCGACCCATCCGTGCATAGCCGTATATATCACAGAGCGGCACATGGATGCGACGAACGGACAGAAGCCCCACGGTGAGAAAGACTTTTGACACATTTCATCCTGTAAACCTCAAAGAAACGGTTGTACAAATCTTAGAAACAGTTTTCGGCTCGTGAGATGTAAAATTATTATGATTCCTCGCTTCTCTTCCTGGGAGAGACAATAATCCCTGATAAAACGGTATTGAAACTCGTATAATTCACAGCGGGGCAGCCTTCCACCAGCACGGGGCAACTCTCCACCTCGGACAAAGGCAAGGAATGGCAAATGGAGTTGCTGATGGAGAAATTACGTTCCAAGTCTTCTACATTGAAGCCTCTGGTGGAAACTGCTAAAAACATGCGTATGGCGATGTTGGTGAGTGAAAGAGGTTTCACTGTGTTTTGCAACTTCCAACTTGAGTTACACCTTGGTAAACAAAAGCATGAGTCATCTTGATGAATATACTTTTCTTTTGATAAATAGGACAAGCGGTACACAATTGATAGCGTGGAGAAAAACCAGTTGCAGAAATGTTTGGATACTTTACAGCATTCCATCAAAGTTACCTCCTTCCAATCTATGGTAGAGCGATTAGAAAGCTTAACGAGGCAGTTAGGGTAAGCAGCTGCTTATCTGGGTATATCAAGAACTTAACTTTTTTATGCACAAAGTTTTTCCTTTTGCTGTGCAAATTTTGTGATCATCTACTGATTATATGTAATATTCATTTATTCCTTAATTTTACAGATTTTTGTGAAAGTAAATCAAGCTTATACATATCATTGTTTTATCACACAGATTAAAGTTCATGATGTCTGGTCCTCCAGGCACAGAAATATTTATATCCTCCGATATGTTCTTCTTGGAGGTCTTGTTAGAGCCATCAGGACATGTTAGAGAGGTTAAGATCCATCATGAAGGAAAAAGCGAGCAGCAAGTGAGTACAGCAGATATCACTGTTGATCTTCTTGCTGTGAAATAGTTCCTCGAAAATTACATTTGCAGAGTTGCGAAGTATTAGCTTCATGCCTGTCGCGCGGTGACTTTGTTGATTTCACTACTCAGCTGGAAGGACTGGTATCTATATATCAGTTAAATGCTGATAAGAAAGTGAAGTGCAAAGCTTTCAGCGCTCTGCAATCTCTGGAGGCCGACTTAGGCGTTCTGGCGCAATTGCAAACATTCATGAAGGAGCCATTCAATCTGGTGCACAAAAGTCCTGTTGGTTAGTGATTTGAATTCATACATATAATTAGCTATATGTATAAATGTACAATCTCGCACATTCATCGCATATTGCTACAATTTCGCAAACGTCATTCAGGAATTCTAGAGAGAAGAAGAGGCGGCCACCCGATGAAACTCACGTACTTCGTCTCCCCGTACGATTTAATCGATCTTGAGAATCGCACCTATGATACGCTGAATCCCGACATCATCATCAAACGAAAGATCGGTCATTCAGTGACTGTCTGTATGGAAGGTTCAACGGGTCACAAGTTACCGACATCTAGTATTATAACTGTAAATAGGAGCCCCACTGGAAAGAGGTACGTTACGATCAAATCATACTTGTCCGTCCACTTATAATCAAGTCCAACTCTTGTCAACGTCGGTCTCAATTTCAGCACACCATCGTACGCTCCACTGACTAGTGCCAACTCGTCCATGCTGCCCGCTTGTTTCGTCCTGAAGCTAGGTAAAAAGATGCCGATCTGCATGGAACTGGTGAAGAGGATACAGAAAGTCACAGAGCTCGAGTGCGGCGACATCTCCGCGCCTCATCCGTTACTCAGCCTGATAATACAGCACGCGAGTGACGGGCAATTGGACTGCCGCAATAACAGAGGGTTGTATGTGGTGAGTTTGAGCGTTTGACTTGCGACTGATCCAACAGTTGTCTTTAAGTTGATGTTCCGAGAGAGAAACATTTTGCGACTTCTCTCTCATTCAGTGTTTCTCCTTCAACAGGCGCATTATTGAAGCATTACGTTGCTGTATAATAACATGAATAGTTGCCAATAACAAATGAAAAACATCCAGACGTATCTCATACACTTGCCGTGAGGCTCACCGAGCTTTCGCTTGCAGACCTTAACGGACCAGCAGCACTGCTACTTCATGACGGAGAACAAGAATATGGAGGGCGTACTCGTGTGTAGCATACCCTTCACGCACCCGGCGCACGTGCCGCAGATCCTCGTGTACCTGCGACAACAGGCGCTGTTCAACTGCCTGATCGCGAGCTGCGTAAGACCGATGGCCCGGCAGGACCCGGACACAACGATACTCGAGGTAAGCGCATTGTCGTGGCAGCACGTATCCGTGAGCGTAGAACACCCGTTCGAAGAGACGATGGCTACGGCGGAGCTGGATCTGACGGACATCTCCGCGCTTCGGTGCAAGCTATACGGTGTAAGTATGACGAACGCGGAGCAGACATCGGATCTCGCCGGCAAGGTGTTGCAACGTTGCCTCAGCATACCGCTGACGATGAGAACGCTGTTGAAGATCTGGGAGGGCCGTAACACCCTGCCGACGATGAGCGCTCTGACCGGCGCGATCGGCGGCGTCGGCGGTGGTAGCAGCAACGGCAGCTACAACATCAATCTGGGCTCTGGTAAGGATCAGAGTGGTCAGAACGGTACCGCTGGTATGCCGGATTTCACGAACGGCGATGTGAAAATCAAACAAGAGCCCGGCTTGAACAACGGCAACGGCAGTATAGGAGGGAGGCAACAGCAGTCGTCGCATCAGATTTCGCCGCAGCAGCAGCAGCAACAGCAACAACAACAACAGTCGCAACAACAACAACAGCAGCAGCAGCAGCAGCAGCAGCAGCAACAACAACCACAGCAGCAGCCTTTTTTAGATGCCGGAACGGAAAATAGTATCGGTTTTCCGTCGTATTCCGGCCAATCCGATACGACAGGCAATGCCTCCGCTATGCTGAATCCATTGCAGTTGGGTGCGCTGTTAGGACAGGCGAAGAACTCTCTGTCTAATGCGAACGCGAGTGAGCGTAGCAAAAAGACCCGCAAGAGAAAGGCGGCGGACGGTCTCTGGCGCAGCCCGAAAAGAAAAGGCGACGCCAGCGACGGTGCCGGCGGCGCCACGACAGCTGCGGAGATCCTGCTGGAGAGTTCGAGCTCTGACTCGACGCCATTGGGCACGCCCACCGGCGGTAGAGAGAACCTGACGGAGACCCGAACGTCCACTCCTACCTCAACCTCGGCGGCGAGCTTGGCCAGCGGCATGGATTTCTCGAACCTCGACGCCACGGACATGCTTGGCACCGACAAAAGCTCCGACTACGATCTCGACAACGAAAGCGGCGAGATCATGGAGGTGCACACGACCGCGGAGCAGCTGCAGCAGGACGTGGAGGAGTTGATGAAGCGTGAACGTAAGTCGAAGAAATCGCGCGACGAGAAAAAAGCGAGCCCGACGAATATATTCGTCGACGAGAGTAAGAGCCTGGTGCCACCTTCTGTAAGTATCACCCCAATCACATGCGGTAACCTGGATCAAAGCGCCAACTATAATTCCGTGCTTACGGGAATGGGTTTGGAAAGGAGGCCAGGTATCGAGATCATACCCATCGCTTCGTCGCCGCAAACTAGCCTACCAAGCTCAATCACGATCACACCGATAGCCGGCCCAGCGGCTAACGTATCCACGTCCAAGGGCCTGACGGAAGAGCGCCGTGAGCGGAAGAGCGGCAAGAGCGGCAAGAGCACTACGGCCGCGAGCGAGGATAAAGGTGGCAAGCTCGAGAAGCGGCGCAAACGCAAGCGCGAGGACAGTCCGATGGGTCCGCCGCCGGACAAGCTGCCGCCGAAGCCGCCTCCGCAGCAGCAACAGCAGCAGGACCCACTGTTGAAGCCGGTGTCGGTGAGCATCAAGCCGACGGAGCAGTCACCGCCGAGTCTGAGCTCGACGCGACCGACTTCGCCCGCCGGCACGGTGAAAAAGTTCAGCCCGTCACCGACGCATCCAAGCTCGCTCGCGCTCGTAGGTAAGTCCAGTCCCACATTGAAACAGTCAGCCATCAGCAAACCGGTGCAAAGTCCGAAGCACTCGCCGGTCTACGGCAGCAGCCCGAAGCATAACGCGCCGGTGCCGGTACCGCCGGTGCCGACCATGCCGATGTCTGTGACGGTTCCTGCAGCTGTGTCGGTCGCTGTGTCGGTTCCCGTGCCAGTGCCAGTTCCGGCGAGCGCGAGCCCGAAGCACGGCACGTCGTCGCCGAAGCACGGCAGCTCTGCCGGCAGCGGCAAGCCAAGCATGTCCGCTCTCAAATCGGCGGCGAACTCGCCGTCCGGTAAAACCTCCGACCAGGCGACTCCGTCCAAGGTCAAGTCCTCGTCGTCGTCGTCGTCGTCGTCGTCGTCGTCGTCGTCGTCATCGTCGTCGAGCAAAGATTCTGGACGCGACAAAGATAGAAAGACATCGTCCGTCGGCTCGTCCAGTTCGTCCACTGGTCATCAGAGCCCGAAGACCAAGTCGTCCAGCGGAAAGCTGAAGCAACTGGAGATTATTCCCAGTAGCGGCGCCGGTACTAGCGCTGGCGAGACGCAAGTTTCATTGTCCAGCAGCGGCGGCAGCACTCCGCCCTCTGGCCAAGTGGATGCGGCCAAGTCCGCGCAGGCTCAGCAACAGGCGCGGAATCGTAAGAGTTCTTTGAACGCGGTGATCGACAAATTAAAGAACGCACAGCATTGCACCGAGGACGGTGGCAACGGCAGCGCCAAGAGTTCGTCCAGTGTTGGCGGTAGCGGCAGCGGCAGTGGTAGTGGTGGAAGCGGCAGTGGAAGTAGTAGTGGTGGCAGCGGACCGCAGAAGGAGGGACGTGGTGTGAGTGGGTCGTCCGGAAAGATTGCTGAGGGGAAGTCCTGCATCGGCAAGAACTCTTCCATTGACTCTTCCAAGAATCCAGCCGAATACATGGTGAAACACAGTTCGGATGGTATCAAGATCACCATCAACAAAACACGCACGAAAGATTCGAAATCGGGAGGCAACCTGAAGCTATCGTCGTCGTCCTCGTCCTCGTCTTCATCCTCGTCATCTTCCTCGTCCGTTGCAGCTGGCGCGACCGGTGCGTCCTCCGGTTCATCGGTAGCGTCTTCTTCATCATCCGTGACGTCTGGAAATGGCTCGCCAAAGACCCACACCGGCCTGAAGCCTGGAGTTAACTCAGGACCGGCGTCAAAGAAGCCTACGCAGTGTTCGCCAAAGTTACTGAATCAAAAGATGCTGGCGATGAAGTCGATCTCTGGTTCAGCGAGTTCTGGCGCAAGTACCGCGGGCACAGGTGCGGGTGCAGGCGCGGGTGCGGCCGGGGGTGTCAGCGGCGGCGGCGGTGGTAGTGGCGGTAGCAACCCGTTGTCCAAAAGCGGGTCGTCCTCCAAGTCCTCCGGCTCGCCAAAAACCTCTGGCACAGGGCCGACCGACCTTAGTCGCGGTCGCGACAAGCCTCGCACTCAGAAATCCGGCGATAAGGGGGTGTTCGCCTCGAAGAGTCTCGGCGACGCCAGGAAGTCCAGTCCTTCTGCTCTGCGCGAAGATAACGAAAACGAGCGGGCGTACAAGTTGTTAGCCGCGCACGCCTCGATGTCGAGTCTGCCACCGAGTCTGCCGCCGCAGCTGGTCATGGAGGGCCTGATGAAGCAGTTGGACACCAAATTTCAGATCCCGAAGTTGTCGGCTCGCGCGAATGTCGACGCCGCCGACAAGAAATGTTCCGAAAAGCTGTCCATGCTGCCGGACCCTGCCAAGACCCTGGACGGCTTGACGGTGAAGCAACAAGAACAGCAGAGCAAGATCGCGAATCTATCGAACCCGGTGACGGTGTCGAGCAAATTGATGGCGGACGAGCAGCCGAGCCAGCCGAGCAGACGAGACCACGCGCAGACCAAGCCGGACAACCTGTCGATCTCCACGAGCGCCGGCGCGATGTCGCTGAGCCTCGCCACCGAGAACACCGGCGGCCTAATGTTGCCGCCGCAATCGGCCGCGGACTCGGACGTGCCGACGAACCTGTCCATGCAGCCGATAGACAGCGAGTCTCGCGACCCGTGCAAGGACATAGGTACAATCGGGAGGACGAGCAGTCAGCCATTTCTCAGTAAGGACGACACGAACGCCGGCGTGATTGGCGTTCTCGGCAAGAGCGGCGCCGATCAGCTGGCATCGTCCGCTTCTAAAGCTTACGCAGGGACCCTCACGAGCTCTGGCGCGACCACCGCGCCGTCGAGCAGCGGCTGCACCGTCGCCGAGAGCTTGAATCTGAGTACCAAGCCGGCTGACGCCGCGTTGGTCAAATACAACAAGATCGCTGATGAGAAGAAGCAGGTAACGTGCGGACCACCACCGCCTTCGTCTTCCTCCTCCTCATCGTCGTCGTCGTCGATCTTCTCATCAATGGGCAGCGCTGGCGGCAGCGCGGGAGTCGTCGCGACTCCCGACAGCGGTGCGAATATCAGTAAGGTCACCGACCCCACGGGAGTGAGCAGCGGCAACGGTAATGGTGGCGGCGGCGGCAGCGGCGGTAGCGGCGGCGGCAGCGGCGGCGGCAGTGGCGGCGGCGGCGGCGGCAGCAGCAGTGGCAGTGGCGGCGGCAGTGGCGGTGGCGGCGGTACCGCGAGCTCCCAAGAGGCGGCAGAGATGTTACTGGACTTCTCCACCGCCAAGGACGTAACGAAGAGCCTGACACACCTAACGACCATCCCCGAGCGGGCGATGACGCAGGCGGCGCCAGTGCGCCGCAACACTCCGCCACCACCGCCTCCTCCACCACCGGCTTTCCCACCGGCGAGTCCCTCCGTCAGTGTGCACATCGTCAAGAGTCCAGCGCCGAGTCCACGGGTGATCCCGCCTTCACCGCACTCTGCGTCGCCGTGCATCACCGACGACGAACTCATGGACGAGGCGTTGGTTGGGATGGGCAAATGAAGATTACTTAAACTGTAAGAATACTCGAGGTTCCGTTGCCTTGACTACGCGTCTTCTGGACCTCCACATGGGTCGTCTCGAGGATCGCTCGAAGTTACTTCCCCTTCCTCGTCGCCGAGACCGATTGTAAATCTTTCGCGATGATATCGCACTCGCATTCGCATGACCGACATAGCGATGACGATGCATCACGCACTTTCGTTCTCGGTTTCACTCGACGAGAAGCTCGTCGCCGGCGAGACTGTTTCTTGGATGGGTCCGAGCTTGTCGAGGTTTTTATTCGACCTTGCGATATCTGGATGTTATGTAATGTTCGCTTGCATTGAAATATATAACGTCGTTGGACATGGGATCCTAAAGCTGAGAGAGAGGACTGTTTTCTCCGAATGTTCGGTTCTACCTACTTTGTATTTCGCCAGAGAGGATAAGTGTGAGGGTGTAAATGTGTCCATGTACGTATGTGTATAGGTGTACGAGCGTATGTATGAACGAGAGAGAGAGAGAGAGAGAGAGAGACCGCGGAGTGGTGAAGTTGCGGGGATCAATTTCCGCCGAGTAGCGTCGTAGAATCTCAGTCGTATCGGCCGCAACTGCGAGCGGTGGTCGACCTGAGGATCGCGCACGAGGCGCGAAAGTTCCAGTATCAAGTACGAATTGACTAGCGTATGAATTAATTTAAATTAGATTGTATTAGGTGTACGCACACACACACACACATACAAATAAGTTTGAAAGCGTTTTTAAGACAATGCAAAACGTATATTTGAGAGAAAAGAGCAATATATTTATTAATCAAAATATGCGCCGTCATTATCTATCACCTTTTGCCATCGGTCGTGCGACACGATGAAGTAGTCAACCCATTTTTGCAGTTCGTCAAATGTTCGGAAGTAAACTGAAGACAAAGTATTTTGCATGGATCGGAACAAATGATAGCCTGAAGGGGCTGTCGGGATTATACGCCGGGTGCTCCAAAACTTCCCATAGCCAAGCGTCAATAACGTTTCCTTGAGCGATTTTGCAACATGCGGTCTGGCGTTATCATGGAGCAATTTTAACGGGACGCAATCCTTTGCCAATAAATGGACGTTTTCGACTGATTTCCTCGTCCAATCGCAGCAATTGTTGCTTGTAGCGATCAGCAGTAACAGTTTCTTCATCCAGTAATGCTTGCAATTGCTCGTATTCAACCTTCTGTTGGTAGCGGAGCGCTGCTACGTTCTCGATCGCTAATCTCAAAATCAGCAGCTTTAATTAAGCCGCTTGAAGCAAAATTCACACGTGCTTTTCGATACAGTATTCTCCCCAAGAACAGAATATATCGATGCACACGCTTTTGCAGCACTTTTCTCTTGGTGAAATTCATAACGAATGCAATGACGAATAAATGCTTTGTCTCGCTTGCCATCTTTCACCTACCAACGTTTAAGAACGTTTGAATGCTGGCCAACTTCTGCGTCGTTTTTATTACTCTGGACCGGTTACAGTCACGTGACAAAACCGCGGGAGAATTTTTGATTTGTAAACCAGCAGTATACGTCACACAACAAACGCTTTAAAACTTATTTCTTATATTTGCGCATATTTTGATTAATAAATATATTGTTCTTTTCTTTCAAATACGTTTTACATTGTCTTAAAAACGCTTTAAAACTTATTACACCTAATACATAGATCTATGGAACCATGTATTCATAAGTACGTTCGCGCAAACGAGGAAGAAAAGAGAGAGAGAGCTATACGAGCTCGTTGCTTGCGCGATTGCGTCTCGCTTGACACCGCAGGAGCACCGAATCGCTGAGGTAGAAACTCATCCTTGATTCCAGACTCGTCCGGTCCAGATCGTTCCCCAGCTCGGCGCAGTCGGACTGCGGATTGCGCCGCGAGACGAACGGACGATTGCCGTAATCTTGCTCTCCTTCCCCCTCCCGACCGTGTATCCTTCCATTGTCTTTCACGCTCTTGGGTGTACACTCTTCCAGGGCACTCGCGTGTCCGTGTCCTGAATGTTAGTTAGCGTTCGCCAGCTCCTCGGTCCAAGGATGATTCAGCGGCCGTCGAATTAGTTCCGTAAGTTCCCAATACTGCCAAGTCGATCGGTTTAGATCCTCGAATATGGTCATTCGCATTCTCCATTCACGTCGACATTCATCATCATCATTCAAGCGTTCATTCACTTTCAATGAATCGTGCGAACCGCTTTGTCCTTTTCAAGGGAATCCTGTGTATCCGCGATTGCGTGCGGTAGATTGGACGGATTTTCTTCTGGATTGTCAGCGAGCCGAGCGAATTGTTAAGAGAGAAATCTGATGACGCAACGCCGGAATGTCGTGCGAAATGCGCTTTATGCGTTTCATATGAGAGAAAGAAAGAGTTTCAAAGGCTGTGCATAGACCGAAAGAGGGAAAGAAAGAAAGAGAGAGGGAGAGAGAGAGAGAAAGAGAGAGAGAAAAGAAAAACCAATAGAATGTATGCGAGTATTGTATTATATTTACCTTTTGCCCCTCTTCAAGTACATCACCGTCAAAAAATTTAGTAACGGAAAGGTGCAACGAGCAGAGAAAGCTTGAAATTTATCCGCGGATAAATTACACGACATATACAGGATGTTCAATTTTAAAGTCTACAGTGTTATATTTCGTAAACTGATGATTTTATTGAAAAATTTTTCAAACAAAAGTTGTAGGGTTCAGAAGGGGACATCTGACGGTGACCTTGGCTTGACCTTGGATTGTTGTTTGAAGGTCACGTAAAGGTCAACTTCAAAATCCTAAATGGAACCCTCCATTTTTTATTGCATATTCTTGTAGCCCTTGTCGAGACGTTTCCAAAACACTACCTACTTTTGTCTTTTGCGTAAGCCATTCCCAAGATATGAAGCTTCAAAGTTGACATACCGTCGGCATTCGCATTGCCTGATGTACACCGCGGGGAGGGGTTGCTCAGTCGGATTTGTACATCATAATGGCCCTAAAAAGGGCCGACTTCTTTGAAGCTTCATATTTTGGGAATAGCTTACGCAAAAGACAAAAGTAGGTAGTGTTTTGGAAACGTCTCGACAAGGGCTACAAGAATATGCAATAAAAAATGGAGGGTTCCATTTAGGATTTTGAAGTTGACCTTTACGTGACCTTCAAGCGACAATCCAAGGTCAAGCCATCAGATGTCCCCCTCTAAATCCTACAACTTTTGTTTGAAACATTTTTCAATAAAATCATCGGTTTGCGAAATATAGCATTGTAAACTTCAAAATTGGACACCCTGTATATCACTGTATTTTGCATTAATAAACATATAATAATATCTGTATTATATCGATATGATGTATAATATTCATATTTTTAAGATCGATATAATATTACATATGATTGACAATTAATATCGAAGAAATACAATATTAATTTTTCATTTAAAAAGGCATATACACAAGAATTTACCATTTGCGCTTCATATCGCTAGATTTTCCGACGGTGACGCGTCGCAGCGACGCGCCGACGCGATTCCAATCGTAGAGTGCGCCGATCTTTCGGAAAGAAGAGACGCAGAGACGTTGTTTCCTTGCATTCTAGGTACAAAACTCATTCTTCCAGACAATCGTTCGCGCGTGCTCTCTCTCTCTTTCTCTCTCTTTCTCGTCTCCTTAACCCGTACGCTAATGAATGACACTGTTTAGTAGAGAAATTCTATATTCATCGAATATGGAATTCCGCGAAAAACGGCCGGCAGACTCGCGGAGAAACGAAACAATGGACTCTGTGGTGCTTGTTCCCCTTAAGTCGTTAAATGAATCTTCTCAAGACACATCGCGATATCTCCTGAACGCGGGCGGTTCCTCGCCGTCGACATCGCGAAAGTTCGAGAAACGTTGACGAAGACGTGCAACGCTCCTCTCGGAACCAATACTCGAGTGAAAATTCTAGTCAAATATAGTTGGAACGTAATTTGATTAGAATACAGTCCAACAGGAGACAATCCACCTGTGAAATTAGCTTTGATTTGGAGGAGAGATGTTCATCTCCGTGTTCAGGAGAACGTGCTGAAGCCAGTCACTCATACACTAACGCGAACACATTATTGAGATGAAGCCGAGCGAGCTTCCGTCGTCGCCGCGGGTCGTCAGCTCCCGCGGGTTCTCGACCTTGACGCGTTCACACCTCGCAGAGACTGTGCACACATTATTGTATTTCGCGACGAGAACACGTACACATACACGACTGCCTGAGTGGACGGGCGCAGAAGATAGGTACAAATGTTTATAAATATATATAAAAAAATTTGAACACAATCGCCTTCTCTCTATTTTTTGATCTAGTAGAAAGAGAGTTGTAACACGAGAAGGCCGAAGGTAAGTTGCGCTTCGCAATTATTATACAGATTATTTTTGCGAATGAGTGTGTGTATGCGTGTGTTCATCGCTGTGCGCGCGCGCGTGTGTGTGTGTGTGTGTGCGGGTATGTATGTTCTGGAAACATAGACATAGGGTTGATAAATCATCGATGTCATCAACGATCGGCAGACGGGAATCAAAAGCCATGTGAATGTTGTATAAATAAAAAAATGTTTGGATAATATACATACGCGGGACGTATATCTGTCTCCTTTCTCTTCAACTGGACGCTCGCGTGCCGAGGTGCGAGAGAGTGCGAGAGAGTGCGTGTGAGTGTGTGTGTGTGTGTATGTGTGTGTGTGTGTCACCATGTAAATATATAATTACATATTAATAACGAGTCATTCGCCGCGGCTCGAGTCGCGCGAAGGAAGAAACCAAGAGGGAGGATGTATTATATAATATATACATATATATTTATATATTATAGAAAAAAGAACAACAGAGTGTGTGTATATGTATTATCGAACTATATGGCGTAAGTTGAATTTGTATCATACGAAGACAAAGAAGTGACGCGTACGCACACACATATCTTCGTCGCGTTGTCCTTATCTCGCTGCGCTCGGGGGGCGTACGTAGGTTTCGATAATAAAGGCTATCCCTTTTTACAAATGTACAGATATGTCATATTCTCCTCGTTCCAGAGCGAATGCTTCAATTCTCTCTAAACCGGCTACCGGTTTTACCTTCTGCAATGCAATGTTGACCGTGAAATGCAAATGTTTTTTTTCCTTCTTTTCTTCTTCTCTTTCGTTTCCAATCATCCGAACGCGACACGGATAACGCTTCGCGTCGTTGTTGGTACTTTCTATTGATTTATTTGCTACTTACTGGTAAGTTCCACACTTTGCCAAACGTGTAAACTTTAACAGGAAGGACTCATCGACATCGTACGTGATCGAACGTTTGTGATTCTTCATTTTTTTGTCTTTTTCATTTTGTTTTTATAAATCTCAAAATGTGGTAGAAATCATCGCGGCCGCACACATATGTGCTTATATTAAAAGAATAACTAAAAAGTCAATAAAGAACTTGCGCATATTGCTTACGCCTGTGGGTATTGGAACAATACAATTGTGTGTCCTACTTGATTAATCAACAGAACCTTAAATTTTTTTGTTTTCTTATACATGTATATGTATATATATGTATGTATGTATGTATGTATGTGTATTATATATATATATATACCGGGTGTTTCAGATCACCGGGGTCATCAGATTTTTTCGTTAACGCGACATTTTAGAGAAAGATATTTCAGACAAAAGTTGTAGGACTTCAAAGGATTTATTTACTGACGCTATGAATTTGATCTTGGAATAACTTTGAAAAGCCCAGTCAAGATCAACACAAAAATCTTAAATGGATACCCCAATTTTTTATTACATCATCTTTTTCTAGCAATTAATTTGAACAACTTTTGTCTGAAATATTTTTTTATTTACCTAATATTTTCTGAGATATTTAAGGAAAACTTGATAACTTTCTCAATATTTAACTCACGATATCTCGCTAACTATCTGTCAGAAGAAAAAGCGATACTAGACTACTTTTTTGCTCTATTTAGTCTCAAGAATGTATGTTTACAATAGCGCCCTAATTTTTGTTAACTTGCTGATTTTTGGAAATTTTAAAATCATCAAATTAACCAAATTCAGCGCGCTATTGGAACAATATATTCTTGAGACTAAATAGAGCAAAGAGTCTAATCTGACAAATAATTAACGAGATATCGTGAGTTAAATATTGAAAAAGTTATCAAGTTTCCCTTAAATATCTCAAAAAATATTAAGTAAATAAAAAAATGTTTCAGACAAAAGTTATTCAAATTAATTGCTAGAAAAAGATGATGTAATAAAAAATTGGGGTATCCATTTAAGATTTTTATGTTGATCTTGACTGGACTTTTCAAGGTTATCCCAAGGTCAAATTCATAGCATCAGTAAATAGAAGCCCTTTAAAGCCCTACAACTTTTGTCTAAAATATTTTTCTCTAAAATGTCGCGTTAACGAAAAAATCGGGTGACCCGGGTGGTCTGAAACACCCGGTATATATATACACACACATATATATACACGCATACATTATCTGCGGTGCGTTCTATGTGCCGGAGAGCGGTCGACAGAACCAGCTTCGCGGCAGCACCAGATCCAGATATTTGTCGTCGTAAGGCTGACAATTTATCCTAGCGTAGTATTCCATCGCGTACATGCTAACCGCGATACCTTTGCCGATGCAGAGGCTCGTCCACATGAAGACATTGCCAGTGAAGTATCTGTTGAACATCAGCACGAAACCGAAGCCGCCGAACATGATCAGCAACACTGGGTAGAAGAAACGGAAGGTGAAAGCCAGTATGTACTCGTGGAAGATGGACGAAATGAAGAAAACGGCGTAGGTCGCCAAGACTTTGTTGCGCGGCGAGAGGATCTCGTACATGTCCTTGTAGACGTATGTGTAAAGCCAGTCGTGCACTGTGACGTTCCAAGTGCGATAATACGCACGATAGGATGTGCAGTTCCACCAGTCCTGCAATGGTAATAATGATGATATCGACTTGATTGTGACTACATGAATGGAAGATGTAAGCTTCGCACAGACGACAGTCTTTACAAGACAGTCATGAAGTTACGCGCTTTTGAAGCGATGTAGTGTTCTACAAAAGGTAAACAGCGATACAAAGTTCCAAGATATCTTAAAGATATCTTGAAGAGTTCTTAAAGACTGAAGTTCTGAAAAACATCTTATCTTTCTGCACATGTCATTCAGAAATTCGTGGAAATATTCTATATGCTCTGGAAGCTTTATGTAGGCTTCTTAAGGATAACGACAGTACACAATGTGGACTTGAGTAACCACGAAGCTCACCTTGTAAAACAAGCGATCTGCGAACCGCAACATCTCCGCCCAGGCGTTCATCCAGGCATGTAGCAAGCCGTAGAATGAGGAGACGCTTATGAGTATGCCAGGCATCATCGCGCTGAGGATACTCTTCATGTACCACCTCCAGTCCAAGGATTGTGTGCCGAAAATGCGGAAGGTGGGCGCCACGAAACGCTCCATGATGA
The DNA here is from genome assembly GCF_003227715.2 of Harpegnathos saltator. Classification (NCBI taxonomy): domain Eukaryota; kingdom Metazoa; phylum Arthropoda; class Insecta; order Hymenoptera; family Formicidae; genus Harpegnathos; species Harpegnathos saltator. Next base: position 938,674 of record NW_020230210.1, read on the forward strand.
AGGCCTGGTAGAAGATCACCAGACCGAGTTCAATGAAACTGCGAATCACCACCTTCCACCTGATCTCTTTCGTCCTGGAAAAGCGATCGCGCTCACGTTCATGTTCCTTCCAGTACATCTTTATATCTTACATGATCCTCGAGATCGTCTTACCTAGGGTAACTGTCACGATATATCAGAGTTGGCGCGAACAGAAAGTACAGGTAGTGCGAGAAACTCGGACTGCTCGGTTTTAGAGTTTCAGCGTGCGACTTGTACAACACAAATTTAGCTCCTACGTTCCTAACGAAGGCGTAACTCTTCATCATTAGGCGTGTCTGAAAAAGCGGTATTACGTTTCCGATTTACATAAGAAGAATCGAATTGCAAGGTCAACCACTTAAATTATTATATCTGCGATCATATCAGCATCAATATTCTAACTGGATGTGACACGCGGAACAAAATAGAAAAGATCTTCTGTTTGTATTAAGTTGAGTGAAGACCGTGAAACATGCGTACTTGCTCCATGAGTATAATTACGCTGCAGGCTACAGGGAGATCCTCGTCGAGCAGCGCTTTGGTCGGAAAAACGACGAAGAGAATTTGATAAGATATGAAGGTTATCAACCACGCATAATCCCAAACCTTTTGAAGGAGAGCTGTAAAGAGAGAAAGACATTGTAAAAATGAATAGATTAAGCCGAAGCATATATTGTTGACTGACATTTTATCCTCGACACTTCGGGAACTTAAACATTTTAATTGTTTGTTGATATTAATGTATCTTTTCGATAGTCGATATACTTCTTAATCCCTGCCGAGTGACTTATTCGCCAGTAGCTTTGCTTAGGAAAGACTTCAGTCGGTATTTGACGGTAAAATCGAGCAAACTGAGATTACATTTCGGCGAGAATTCGATCCGCTGATACGCCCAGATGTTGAACGGCACGTAGAGAACGAGCGTCGAGATCTTCATGAGTAACCATATGTAGAAACACACGGGGAACTTTCCGAAAGCCTTCTGCACCGTACAAGTTCCGACGAAGAGCCTACAATGGTCAAATTTGCCCGTTAACAAGGGTTTCGATGTACTTGAGATAGATACGAGATATTTTAATGACTAATTAACGCTAATGTCGCGAGTAGTTTTCCAACCATTGCGGCCATTGTTTGCCATGTGATCTGTTTTGAGTCCGATGGCTCGTTACATTTCAGATGAACCGTGGTTTTTGCCATAACGTATTTGACAGACGATAGTGCGAATCACGATTCCAAAAAGAAAAGAAAATATAATCTCGAGTTATAATTTTCCACGATGAATCTATTTCCTCGTTGGGGAAAACTTCGAGACGACTCTGTGCAGGGAGGGTTTCCTCGCGAAGCGAGTTTCACGTGATTAGTTGGACGGCGGAATAAGACACCACAAATTTTCAACGATAAGACAAACTATTGATGCAAGACTTGATTTAGCCGCGAAGATACGTAATGTAGAAAGAGCAGATAGTCGCAGTGATCGATAACCTCAGGCGAAAACAAAACGATCGACGCGCACGTTCGTAATACGCATGTATGTCGTCAGCCTAAAAGCGTTGATATTTTTCTGAACTTACATCCCCGTGTCCATGAGATCGTGTGCAACGGTATTGAGAAACAAGAGTATGAAAGTCATCATACATATGTTGTAAACCGTCTGGATGTGCGATATCTGCATGAGATCGGTGAGCATCGAATTCCTCGGCAGGAATACCTTAGCTGGTAACGTACCTTCCTCGTTGGACTGCCTGTAAAATGTCAGAAACGCAAACATAGACAATGACTTGCTATTAACCGACATGTTATCGGTGCTTAATGAGTGATCGATGCTTTACGAGAGAGCGTGTTGAAAAATCGGGAGAATTGACGTGAGTTTACGACCGACGATAATTTATGTAATATCACGCGGTTCTTAACTTACGCGAAATGCTTTCATTTACATCCCAGCGCGATATCGTCGTCTTTTCCGCGGTGAGATATTAATTGCTTGTTATAACGAAATAACTCATCAAATATATTATTTATATATATATTTTATTTATATATATATATTAAATATATATTTATATATATATTTTATTTATATATATATATAAAATATATATTATTTATATATATATATTAAATATATTAACATTGTAGACTTGCGGATGCGTTAGAATGCGAAGCGATCTTCCATTCGCCGCATTCGGTCGCTTGTTTTCAAACTTGTTTTATCAAGTAGAAAGTTCGTCGGATAATGTTGATAATGAAATTGTTTCGTAATAGTTTGTATTTAACAACTTTTACTAACTGATAAAGCTACTGCTGGTGCTGCTACCTTATCGCGATACTTGCATTTTTCAAAATATCCGGCTATTTTTATCATTTAGACATCACTTTGTTCCGTTTCTTTATTTCAACGCCTGCTTCGGTCTCTTACCTTTTGTCATCGTATTTGTTCTCTTTAGCGGGGACCTCCTTCTCCGTTACTATTCTCTGCCTTACTTCCGACATCATATCGTTAATACGATCATTTACTTGCTCCAAAACGTCCTCCCTCATTTCCTGCGCGTGAAGAGAAACTATGTACGTGTGTGTTCGGTGTCTTATTTTTTTTTACATATGTAACGAGAGATATCTAATGTTTAATTGCATCTCATGTCTAATTGTAATTTCATGAATGACAATTTCGCCGTGCGAAATTTTGAGCTTGAATCCATGTTAATCCACGTTAATCAATTTCTATTACGAACGTGATGAGAACATATTTATCTTTCATACCTGCATACTTTTCAGCAATCTATTAGTAGTCACCTCGCGTTGGACATTTGGGGACATACTTCCGTTAACGTCTAGAAAGTGAGAGAGAGAGAGAAAGAGAAAAGAGGAAAATTATATCGTAAATAGTAAATTAGAGTAATAAGTATTAGACTAATATAATATGATATGAAAGTAAGTCTGTGATGTTCGCGGAATAAGTTTGAGAAAGCAATTGCGCAACGTCCGAATAACTTTCGTTACTCGAAGTAGTCATCACTGATTACGGTAGGCGCTTTGCTCGCAGAAAAGGGCCTTTTCAATTTTGATCTCCAACAAAACTGAAGTCGGTAATTTTATTTGAGACAAAATCCGATCTTCCCCGCAATTTGTAATTTTCTTAATATAATTATTATAATTTACGTAAATTATTAACGTTATTTATTACTGTTTTATTTTTGTTATCAGTGTTATTTATTACTATTGCATATTTCTATTATTATAATTCTGTTTCCTCTCTGAGTTCTTCTTGCTTGTTACGTCTTGTTTTTATACGTTAGAGAATTTTCGAGTTACGCTTTAAAAATACGCTTTCGGCCTTTGATATCTAAGAGAGTCACGCGGACTCTTGTTATTCATTATGTTCATAGCATGTTCACGATACTTACGTATCTCGTAAATTGTGAATTCTACAAAAACTTCATAAATAATATGTAAATAACACGACAGAAAAGATATTTATCCAAGTGGATGGAAAGGACGACGATTTTACGACAGATAAAACGCATTTACCTATTTGGTAAAAAAAAAATGTTATTAAATGATGTTGCAGAAGTATCAATATTCAAAGTTGCGCGAAGTGAAACGCAGTTACATAAAAATAAATGGATAGGCCAGTCTAAATGTCGTTCGAAGTCTATAGTGCGAAGTAGAGATTGGAAATGTACATTAAATATATAAATATACCAATGTGAAGGTCAACATAAAAACAATGTTACCGCTTGGCTATATAAAAGTCGTTTCAGGACTTCAATAAAATCAACACGCGATTCTGAGTCGTGTCGTGTACCAATTAGTCTAACCGATCAATCGATTCGCACGTTACCTTTCCCGGCATTCATACACTTGGACACGCCGTTCCGGCAACGAATATCCTGGAAAGACGCAACGTCCTCCATATTCTTCGAGATGAATTGTACGGTCGGCAAAGTGCTCGCGAGTTTTCCCGATGACTTCCGCCACTAACGACGGATTCACATGTATCACCGAATCAACGTCGAATTTCTTCCCTAAAATCGCATCATAGCGATCTTCGTTGTATAAAGACGAGACGATAGACTTCGCTGGAGAAGCGGTACGCTCAAGGCGCGAGCGGCTCCTCGAGACGAAAATCCGCAACAAACGATCCGAGAACTTGCAGTTCTAGTACGATCGTACGATACGGTCGAGTTCTGACGGACTGAGCTCGAGTCTTCTTCTTCAGGAGAAGACCCGACCCGACGCGAACACTATCATGCTTTACCAGGCGACTCTACCAGGCACGACTGTTCAAGTCTCGCTTCGTACACGCGAACTGGCCGAAGGGGCCAATGAGCAGCGGCACTTATAATCACTAACGTCGGTACAGTGTGGTACAATGCGCACTGATCTAGCAGAAGGGACAGTCGCACTTCGTGAGATAACTCTCGATGAGTGGCTACACAGCGACGTCGTTCGCGATTACATCAATTGTCTTTCACGCATACCACGGCGACCGGGTGCTTTCGCCGCCGGTAGTCGCTATGACACCGTCTTATTTGGTCAACAACGAGCCGAGCACTGTAAAAATCGCATCCCGTTGCGCTGAGATTGTACGATGGCGCGTAAAAAAATGTCCGCGCGAGAAAGTTTTCAAAGACCGTGGAGAGGAAGGAGGAGCGTATATGCAGAATTTCGGTTATATTAACGCGATACTGAAACAAACGTGTTTTCCATGAAGGAAACGGAAGATCTGCTTCTCGTAAAGCATATCCGGTTTCTAAAAATATCGCTGCCCTCAACTAAAACTTCGACTTTATCATGGTATGTTAATTTAAGTAATCTTCTTCTTTTGTGTAGAATCGGAACTCGCTCGAAAATCCGACTTATCCACGCGATCTTAGACCGCATTTGGAATGTGCTGATAATGTTGCAAACTAATAATTCACGTTGCGTATACATGTTGTAGATTTTTAATACAATTTCGAGATTCAATTGTAGGTAACATGTTATTGAAAAATGAACGTAGAAACTTTCTCTCTCTCTCTCTCTCTTTCTCTCTCTCTACTTCACATATCTTTACTTCACGTTTGAATTATGCCGATGTTTGTTATTCCAAATTCTACGATAAAACGATGATTTATTTGATGTTTTTTCGAAGACCGAATGGATCTCAGATTGAGATCAAGTTGAGTAAACATATCGAAGCGAGACAAAACTTGGTCTGCTCGTCTTATACGCAGCTCTATAGAAAAAATTATCTTAAAATCACATGTGTACGTGCGCGTGTACGCGCGCGCGCGCGTGTGTGTGTATGACACATATGAGTTAATTCACTACGTAGACAACTTCTTCGTCCCGCGATTCTCGGTGTGGAACTCTTCGTAGAACAATTTCAACAAAATAGGTCGTGGATGATTCGACAGTTAAACTCGACCGTGCAACTAATCCTTACGATCTGTTTGATCTTTAAAAAGTCGCTGGTGAAGCGTGTGAGTGCAGGCGTACCGAGCGAGTGTAATAAACGATAAAATACAGTTGATTAGTTGACATATTATTTTATCTACTCGTATATTCGTCAATGACGTGGAATTCTAGCATGAAGCAATTCTACTATCTAAAACCGTTTATTATGACTAGCTGCTCATACTCAAATTTATTCGTGTTGTTGTCGACAATTTCCTGCTTATTAAGTGATTTTAATATTTATAGTCGCTGAATTATTTTTCTGCGATAAAAATCATCAGAGTTTGTTTTATCTTCGATGACGAGTCACTATCGATTCCTTTATGAATATGCTTCATTGCCCTCCGCCGAGTATTTTGCTTGTTTCATTTATAATGCTGGTAATGCTTCTTATCGCCTCACTTACTCACTCACTTCACTCTTAGTGAAGTTGTTTACAGGCAAATCTAATTGATGAGTTTGATTTAAGAAACACTTCTCCCACCACTTTAATAGTTCCTTTATTTCAAATGCTTCAGCTTTCTCATTGTCACTTTTAGCCCATGTATTGTCATTTTTATGTAAAGGGCGAGAAGGTCGTTTGACCTTCATTATCGTTTTCCAAAGAGAGTAATCTGTTACAGATATTGCATCCAAGTTTTTTGGATAAGTTTGAATTTCCTGATTTTTACCATTGCTTAAGCTATACAAGTTTTTGTTAGCTAATTACAATGATTGGATTACGGCGTGACTGATCTCCGGGAAATCTTGTATATTATTTATTTAAATAATATTTAATAATAAATATTTTGACTATGTACGGTTTTTATATGAGATATTAACAGCACTTTTAATATGTGCAATTTGAATCATCCAGAATATAAGAAAATATAAATAAAAAAAATATATAATCACTATTAAATAATTTTTTATATTATATTATCTTATATTATTTTATCTTATATTTTCTTGCATTCTGGACATATATATATATATATATATATATATATATATATATATATAGTGATAGATATTCTAAAAAAGATAAAAGAGTGGTCTAGCTCGAATAGAATAAAAGTTTTAAGTTTTCTCCTTGTTTTCTCGAACTCTGGATAATTTATACTTAAACAGTTTAACATCAATTTTAAAACAAAACATAAGTACGAAATAATTTATAGTCAAGATAGTTACGAAGAATCAGATATGTCAGTCAGATATGATATTAGATGTGTCAACAGACGTTTATCACTTAATATGAAAATTGTAGATGCAACTCTGCCGACTACGTTCAACTGTTGAGATTATGATTCATGTATACAAAATACTCAAACGTCGTTTGAAGCGATATTAGCCGGAAATATCCTTTGAGAAAGACAATTGAGAAAGACAATATATTTATTTTAATATATTTATTTACAAGTGTTAATAAAATTCATACAATTCATCGAGATAACTTATTTAGTCCTGTTTGCTATATAGCATAATCTAAGGCGTGGAAGTTATCTCTTGCAAATTATTTTCAAAAACCGACATATAAATATTATATATATAAATATATATAGAATGTCCACCCAGAATTACATCCAAAAAAGTAGCGATGTTAAACGCACTCGACCGCTGCAAGCTCGTGCGCTTGTAGACAGACAATCCTATTCTCACGGTTGACGGATGGTTGCCTATCCGACCGGTGCATATGCGCACCTACAAATATGCAATCCACTCTCATGGTTGGCAGAAGTTGCCGGTTGCCTATTCACCGACGACATTCCACACTCTCTCTCTCTCTCTGAGGCGAGAGAGTCTGCGCGCGCATCGGTGGAGCTTTGACATTTCGAATCTGCCGAGAGAAGACTATCGTCGAAACGCGGCAGCGAAGCTGCGATATTTGAAAAATCCGTCGGATTCGGAAGATATTCGCAGGTATCGAAAATTCCGGGAACACGGAACGCGAAGGCAGGCGACTCGCGTTCGCGAATTGCGTCGCGCTCGGACCTCTCACTCTTTCGCCTCTCGAGCCTCGCTCTCTACCTACTCTCGTGAAAGTACTTAGCCTTACTACAGCAGGCGGGGGGGACGGCGTTGAGAACGGCTTCTGGTACCTTGGTAGACGATGCCATGGCAGTCGTTCGGCCAGCGCTCACCTCGGCTCCGCTTTCACCTGACCGATTCTGGCGATCTTGCGCGATTCCCTCGTCGCCGTCGTCGACAGTCCGCCTCGCGACGTTCACCCTCGCCTCGACCGAACCGTCGACGGTCCTCGCCTGCTTCGTCGGACACGCGTTTCCGCGCGGAAGACACGGATACACGTGAGGGAAGAGAGAGAGAGAAAGAGAGTGACCAGCGGCCAGCCAACACACCGATCGGCCGAACGTCCAGCCAGCTGATATACGTCCAGGAAGCGCACGCGATCCTTCGATTTCACCGTCACCGCCTCGGTATGACCACCTGCATCGCGAGGATACTCGGGATAAGGATTTAGCAGAAAGCCAGCCCCACGTCCGCATTAGGTATATGGAAGCTAATGTTCTTCTCTCGCATGCTGCTTTTTTCCCTTTCGCTTCTCGGCGATCTGCGCGATAGCAGACACTAATAATGTGTGATTTTCTCATTAGCGATTCGGACGCTTATCTCTCACAACTAATCAAGCTCTTTTTCTGCTCTTCTTCTTCTAATCTCTCTTTATGAATAATTTTATCGTAACGTGTTACGAGAACAATTCTCCTCAGCATTTGATTTCCGCGCATATTAGAGTTTCTCGACGCGGATTGATACATATTATTAATAAGAAAAGTTGTCCGAAACTGTCGGGGGGGGAATAAAGATAACAGTGGGAGGAGGTTCAACGCGAAGAGTTTTTTTATCACAACGATATGAGTTCAACGCGTCGAACGACTTTTATGGATTCTTCACCCACGCGAACGTTCGAACGTTAGATCGCCGAGCGTTTAACGGCTTCCCGCTTCAATCGGAGGTCTTTAGAAAGTAGGAACGTTTGTGGTTCGACGAAAACGGACGCTGTATTTATAATTCTAACCTCAGTGGGTTAACTTCTCAACTTATTAGCCTCTAACTGGCCGCCGCGAGCAGAAATGAAAGTAGATTTGTTTCGTGTCCCATTTACGCCGTTACGTGAAAACTGCGCGCATAGCGGGACCGAGCGCGAGCTAAAAGCCTGAGATCACGAGATCACGAGATCGCGAAATCTTGCGTGGATAGAGCGTGGCAAAGTCTAGGAGACCCAACAAATCGAAGGGCGAAAATGCCACGGTGGAATCGCGCGAGCGCGCCGAGATTTCGCGCGAGTCCGAGGAGATCTCTCTCTCTCTCTCTCGAGTGATTGTCGAGGGTGACTGCGTGACGAAAGCGCGCAGCAATGACAACTCAAGTGGCAATCGCTGGAGCCGCACAGCCGAGACTGGAAACGCGAAATCTCAGGTGATTTCGAAACATTCGAACGCGCGCGCGCGTGCGCGCGGAAGAAATCGAAGTCTGACGAGCGAAGCGCATCGACGTCGACGGTGGCGCATTGAAATCGCGTGCGAACAGAATCAAACGCGCGCTCGAATCGGGATCCCTTCTCTCCTCCGCCGAGATCGCACGCGATTTCGCACGCCGCGCCGGTGGATTGCGAGGAAGTCGAAAATCTGACGATCGGAGCCGCCGAGGACGGGGGCGTAATGAGCGCGTACAATGAGGACGACTCGAATGCTAATCGCCGCGTGTCGAAACGGTTTCGTACGTCCCGTATTTACTCACGGAGGTCCATTGATCGTCTTCATCGGCGAGGTGGATAAGAGGGCGGCGTGCGAATCTCCGTGACGGTGTATGTTGCGAGAGAGCCAGGGAGAGAGAGAGAGAGAGGGAGGAGAGATCGCGCACGGTTGAGGTGATAATTAGATATTTATAGGACGATGTTGCGACCTTGCGCGCGTTACTTTCACTATCGTTGATCCGCGTAATTGCGAGGCGATCTATCGAGATTTCGTTTGCCTTAGATCGCAATCACCCGACAAATCGGCCGACCGGAGTTGCGACCGAGTTTTTCTCCCCAGATGCTTTTTCGCCAGAGTCATCGTGCTGTGAGACAAAGAGAGAGAGAGAGAGAGAGAGGGGGGAAAGAGGAGAGGAAGAAGAGTATCTGACGAATCGATCCACGTCATACCGATCAGCCGTGTGCAATCAGTGCGTTAATTGCCGGCCATGCGGAAAACACGCGTGCGTTTATTGCGCTTTAACGGTTGAATTCGCGCGATAAGGATTTCACATTTCCAATTTTTTCTCTCTCATATCGTAAAGATACATTATCTCGTTATCGCGAGCATAAACCGCGCGCGGCGATTTTCCACCAATATCGCGCTCCGTCTCCGCGTTTCTGTCTCTTTCTCTCCCTCTCCCCCCCCTTCTCTCTCCCTTTCAGTTTCTCAGCGTAGAACGAGAAAAGCTCCGACGAGTTTCCGACGAGTTGTCTCTCGTCGAAGAGACCACCGATGAACCGTTCTCCACATCCGTCGGTCGATCGGTCTCTCACCCGCTCGCGAATCGCTCGAGATATCACCGCCGCCGCCGCCGCAGTCATAATGGATCGAAGGAACTGTCATCGGGCGTAGAAATAGATTCTACACCGTTACTAGTGCGCGACACACGGGGAAGAAGAGAAAGTAAGAGCGTTATTACGAGGCGTGCGTGCGGCTGCTATCGAGTTTCGCGCAACTTATACGCCCTACACGGATTGTTGCGAGCCACGATTACGTGTTAGCTGGAATTTAGAAAATAGCACAACCGGACTTTTTCTCCGTTGGAAAATTCCGCGCAGCGAGCTCGTACCGGGGCGCGAAACCGTGAGAAGCAGGAGGTAAGATTTTTCTCGACGCGCCAGTCGAATCGCGGCTCGGTCCAACGATCGAGCTAAATCAATCTCGATCGAATGTTGCATTCGATACACATTCGATACATTCGGATCTCGGTCCTTTCGTCGGGTGAATTTTCATCCCGCTCGTCGGTCCCCGTCGCCAATCGCCAGTCGTTCCTCGATAATATCATTGTGTCATGCAACATCATTGTCCTTTGTCCGGTCATCCTCGTGTACATTTTAGCGCGATACACAATGTCGTTAATAATGAAGCCGCGTAGCGAATTGGATCCGAGAAAATCGAGTCCTCCCGAGAAGGTCGGTCCGATCGCAAGCGATGAATTCCGGAATCTTTCGACGACTCAGCCGGCTCCAAGTGGCATGATGCATGGCGAGTCGATTAACCGGATATCCGAGCACTGGCTGCATCCGAGCGCGGCTGCACGGTTGAAACCGGTACGGATCTTTGCTCCGTGGTGCAGGCTGCGCTGTGCAGGCGAGAGTATACACGTAATCGCCTAGAAATCGTGGGTACTGCACCGCTCGGCGAGATCCTCCGCTCGCGGGAGAAACACGCGGCCGGGCAGGCGGGAAAAATGTTGATTCACGAGCGATCGAGTGGGAGCGATGAACTGGATGATCCGGCTGATGATCGTCGCGCTTCCCTTCGCGGCGTCCACTCGTTAAGTCCATTCTCGAAATATATCCTCCGCGGCAAGGTCGTTCCTTTCTTCGTGACCTCGCGTTCCTGCGAGAACGTGGCTCCCCTTTGCGCTATGTGTGACTCAAGCTTGTGCTTCGCGCTTGTGCTCACGTTCGCTCGCACTCGCGAAATTCCCCGGCTGATCTCGCGTCAGCGGCAGCCCGCTGATTCTCTGCGGAAACCTTCGGAAATTTGACTTTGATCCAAGAAAGAGAGAGAGAGAGAGAGGCAGAAGTGGAGAGGGGGAGATAAACAAGCGATAGATAGATGTTTTATCATTTTCGACGATCCATTTTTCCGCTCAGCTCAAAATCCTTCGTTATCGCCGATAAATCGATTTTTCCGCCGTCGTATCTCCCGAATATACATTCTCGACTGACTGTATCTTTATCGCATACGCGGAGCACTGGTTAATCTTTGATAAATTGAACTCTTCGCCGTGCAAATCCTTTGTCAACCTCGACAGAGCAGTTATCCGTCTTATCAGCAAAAATCGCGCAATATTCTGTGAATGTAGATATCGAATTTTTAATACGCTCTTCTTCGAGAAGTGCGTCTGTTTCCGCCTTATATAAATCCCCTATTGTTCCTGATACACCGTAATTCTTATTGCGGCAATTTTTTATTATCCTTAATGGATAGACGAGCAAGCGGTCATAATGATCGCGCACAGCTAAGTGATTGTTAAGAGCGTAAGAAAGCTTGTCTGCCGACTGTCACCGATCAACCGCATTTCCTTTCGCAAGCGTGACAGTTCATTGCACCAAAACGCCGCGCATCGTCCCAGAAACTTATTATTCCGGATTGGTAGCTAACGGTATATACGGGGCTGCCGCACGGTTCCGATGCGCGACTCGCGGGGAATCCTAAAGAAAAAAGCCCACGCGAAATTCAAGCGGACGTCGCGGAACACGACGTCGTGAGATCTTCGGCGCTACGAAGACACGCGTAGACACAGCGGACGTTAATCGAAACGCTCGCGTTCGAAAACCAGTCTCGGAGATTCTTAAAAGTCTCTCAGAGAGTCTTAAAAGAAAAAAAAAATGATAAAAAGGAATGACGCGCTGATGTGAGTCGATGGCGCCTTTCCCCGCGGCTTCGCAGCGCGCGACAGCTGTCTCGTAAAACAGATCTTCGAGGAGAGATCCTCGGCTGCGATTAAAACTCGGGGAGAGGATTGCCCGCGAGGAGTTCGCGTGTCCGTGAAATTCATTTCAAGATTCACACACTCGTATGACTCGTTCTAGGCTTACGAATCCTGCGCGAAGCTAGTCGGAGCATCCTGCGCGGCGGCATGTCTCCTTATCGAGAGGCGCGCGCGCGCGCGTACGAAAAAGCGACAAAGGAGAGATTCGCGCGCTCGTGCGAAAAAAAGAAGAATCCGAAAGGGTGCGCACGTAGGAACTAGCGACGGCGCCGAGCTCGGGGTTTCGGACGAGGGGTGTGCGGGGGTTGTCGAGCGGAATACCGAACACGAATACACGACCACGTGACGTGCCGCGGCGGCGGCGGCGGCGGTGGAGGCTGTCGAGGGCGGCAACCGAGAACGGCGAGTTGCAGTGGACGTCCTTGCTACGTTATCTGCCAACGTTTCGTTCCCTTTCACTTTCAGTGTCCAGGAACCAGAAACCCCGGATCCGCGCGAACAAAGACACACGTTGGCCGTCTAGCCGTCTCTCTCTCTTGTTCTCTCCTCGCTCTCCCCTTTCCTCTCTCTCTCTCTCTCTCTCTCTCTCTCTCTCTCTCTCTCTCTCTCTCTCTCTCTCTCTCTCTCTCTTGCGATCTCATCGGAATGAAAAGCCTGCCGCCGCGCCGGCCAGATGCTGCAGGAGAAATAATTAGAAAAAGACGCGCTCAAGTCCGCGCGTCCAAGTTCGTTAGGTCATCGGACGCGATCTCGTCTCGTCGGCGATTTGAATTAATTAACGTTGCGCTCGCTTCGATCGCGCCTGCCGCTTTATTGCCGCGGCAAGGAAACGGGGATCGTGGGCCGCGAAGGGCGGGGGCGGGAATGTGTGATTTTAATATACTGACTTATTTATGCACGGAGAGTACTGCCCCTGCGTGTCATAACTGCGGCGACTGCGATATTAACGGTAGAGCGATTTAACGTCGGTTTCCCCTCGATGAAAAATGTCGAGGTCATCGTTTAACGTGGCTTTCTAGTTTTCAGCATTTCGCGTGTCTTCGCGGCTGAGCTTCGAACTGAAACTCTCTCGAGATCAAATTAGTTCGGAATCTGTTGAGCGACATGGAATTTTATTGCGTTTGGCTTCACCCCGCCCCCCTCTCCTCCAAGTTGCGCGAGGAATTTATCATTTCTGATGACTTTAATAGCTTCGGTTTAATATATAATGTTTTATGTGACTTTAATTAAAATTTTCAAGCGGATGCTTTTGATCCTCGCGCGCGTTCTCCCCAGACTCTCACAATCTTTCCACTTTTCATCACTAAGATATACCGACGCGATAAAATCGCCGATTATAATCGCTCGAAAGCGCAGCTGAGAATAAAGTAAATTGATGTGCAGGATGGCGAAAAATCAACATCAGAATGGTGTAATACCCGGAGGCGGCGCGATGACCGGGCCAGACGATTTTTCGGACGGTGAAAGCACTCCTCTGACTCAGGACTATGGCGGAAGGTAAGGACGATTTCGTAATCGCTAATGATTCCTTCGGCAGCTGGCGCTCGAGGATCTCGCAATAAAGACAGAAAAAGATCAGATTGAAGAGGCTAATTAAAGTCGGAGGAGAAAAAGTGGGATTGAGAAATTCTTCAAGTAAATTCCAATCGAGTTTCCCTCGATTCATTTGCTTAATCGAGTTTACGAACGCAGCCAACGCACCGTCGTCGAAACGAAAGGATGGGACGTGTTCCGGAATCCGCCGCCGAAGATCGACTCCGGTTCCATGGCGAACCAGAGATGCCTGGAGAGGATGGTGCAAGTGACCAAGGTCCTCGTCTACCTGTTCGTCTTCGTCATAGTGCTGGGAAGCGGCGTGGTCGCCAAAGGAACGATCCTCTTCATGACATCGCAGCTGCGACAGGACAGAAAAATCATTTATTGCAACAGACAATTAGGTGAGCGTCAATTGGATTGCGCTTTTTTTAATGCGGTGACTCGAATTAATTTAATCAACACTGACGCGATCGACGATTTTCGAACGGGAACAACCTACAGAATAAGAAGAAAATGCCTGCTTTGACATGAGGCATGACACTTGACGATTCCGGAAGTAAAGCGAGACCTTCGGGCGAATAAAAGTTCAATGAGAATTCCTCCCATTTGCGATCTTCAAGAAACCGGTAGCGGTTTCTCGTGTTCGCCGCTTTCAATTATTTGCTCGTCCCACACGCTCAATCATGCTAATGACCGCCGCTTTCCCGCAGATCGGGAGAATCAGTACATGGTGGTGTTGCCCGAGGAGGAGAGGATCGCGTGGATATGGTGCATAATAATCGCCTTCGCGGTGCCGGAGTTCGGTACTCTAATCCGCAGCATTCGCATGTGCATCTTCAAGTCGTGGAAGAAGCCGCAGTCCGCGCACTTTCTCCTGGTTTTCATCATGGAGACGTTCCACGTCGGCGGGCTCGCCCTCATGTTCCTGGCGGTGCTACCGGAACTGGACGTCGTCAAAGGGGCGATGCTGACCAATTGCGTGTGCTTCGTGCCTGGATTGCTAGGTAACGCGAACGGCGCTTCCAGTGTCTGCTCATTTGCGAAACAAGAACGATTCTCTCCGTCGCGTCGTCGCGCTTGCTCTTGACTTTCGCGTCCCGCCTTCGCGTTATCGAATTTATGGCACGCGCGAAAGTAATAAGCACGCGATAAGCAATGCGAATCACACTCGGCTGCTCGTATACGTTACAGGCTTACTTTCTCGCAACAAAAGCAAAGATGAGTCTAAGCGATTCGTCCTCGTTCTGGTCGACATCGCCGCTCTGGCCGCTCAAGCGACCAGCTTCTTTCTCTGGCCGCTGTTGGACAGCTCTAGGAGGTCCCTGTGGCTGATTCCGGTGGCGTTGTTCCTCGTCTCCTGCGGCTGGTGGGAGAATTACGTCTCCACGCAGAGTCGCATCGGTGAGTCTGCTGATTTTCCATCGCGAGCAGCTTTTACAGAAATCCCGAATCTTTCCCTTAGACCAACAACAATTGAACACGAAACTGTGGAAATTTTAATAACAAATTCTTAATTACATAATTTTCTCCGAGTTTCTCTCCGTCTCTTTCCAAGAACGATTTGCAAAATGAAGGAAAGTAGGCTCGTGGGAATGAGTCGAGGCTTTTACAAATGTTTCTTCCAATTACGCAATTTCTCCTCGCAGGTCTAATCAGGTCACTCGGAAGAGTGAAGAAGGAAATGAGACTGACGCGATACTTCACCTACATGCTGGTGTCGGTGTGGAAGATCGTGGCGTTTCTCATCAGCACGATAGTGATACTCTACGTGAAGGGGGAAAACGTGGGTCATTTGTTCACCATGTTGAGTAGCGCTTTCGGCGAGCATAAGATCACTGTGACGCCCATCAAGTCCGCCACCTCCGGCACTTCGCCCGATCTTACGGAGATTCTGATCGCAGGCGGAGACGCCACCGAGACCATCAACGCCGATTTCAGCACGCCGATCTACGTACTCCTGCTGCAGGTCTTCGGTGCTTACTTCGCCTATGTCTTCGGTAAGTGAGTCCAGTCAAAGTTGACCCATCAATGGCCTCAATTCTAACTTCATTTTTCAGGCAGAAAACTTGCATTGCAAATAGAGTGATTTGAACGTTGAATAATTAAAAAATTTTTTAAATTTATAGTAAATTTTTAATTTGTTAATTTTCTTTTTTATAGAACGCGAGCATTTTAAAATTCCCCAGTGTGTGATGAAAAGTTTTTAGTAGAGCAAAATATTCAAAATGTCTTCGCTAGAAACACATTTACCGACATTGAAAGATTGAGCTACTATGTTATTTTCTCTTTCAGGCAAGTTTGCATGCAAAATCCTGATCCAGGGCTTCAGCTACGCCTTCCCAGTGAACCTCACCATACCGGTCTCGATCTCATTGCTGATCGCCGCATGTGGCATCCGTAACGGCGATCCCTGCTTCTTCCACGGCACCATTCCGGATTATCTGTTTTATGAATCGCCGCCGATGTACTTCCTCAACGAGTTCGTGTCAAAGCAATATGCCTGGGTCTGGTTGCTTTGGCTGCTGTCGCAAACCTGGATTACCTTGCACATCTGGACACCGAAATGCGAACGTCTCGCGGCCACGGAGAAACTTTTCGTGGTGCCGATGTACAATTCTCTACTGATCGACCAGTCGATGGGACTCAACAGGAGAAGAGACGATCAGCCAGAAGTCAAAGTCGAAGTGAGTACTCTCAAAAAAATAAATAGGCGGGTTGGAAGAAGTGGATTCACTGGTTTTGAAACCGATTTGTTGATTGTCAATCTCACGATCAGGATCTAGCGGAGATAGAGAAGGAGAAGGGAGACGGGGATTACGAGACGATCTACGAGCAGACGGACGGCTCGACCACACCTCCGTCCGCAGTGAAAAGTAGCGACCACGTAACCAGGATTTACGCTTGTGCTACTATGTGGCACGAGAACAAGGAGGAGATGATGGAGTTCCTGAAGAGCATTCTGCGGCTGGACGAGGACCAATGTGCGCGACGCGTCGCCCAGAAGTACCTGAGAGTAGTCGATCCTGATTATTACGAATTCGAGAGTACGATCTGATATCAATCTGATTGAAGCGACGCGTATCGATCGTTGTTCGTTACTTATAAGAAAATGGTTGCGTTTCCGCAGCTCATATATTCTTCGACGACGCGTTCGAACTGTCCGATCACGACGAGAACGAGTCGCAGGTGAATCGGTTCGTGAAACTACTGGTAGGCACATTGGACGAGGCAGCGTCGGACGTGCACCAGACGAGGATGCACGTGAGAGCACCGAAGAAGTATCCGACTCCGTACGGTGGTCGTTTGGTTTGGACCCTGCCTGGCAAGACGAAGATGATTGCTCATCTGAAGGATAAGAGCAAAATCCGACATAGGAAGCGGTGGAGCCAGGTAACTCTTTGCTTTAATGAATCTCTCTACTTAATAATCATTTAGAGCGAAACTTGATCGACCGATTTTACTTATTGCATTCAATTACAAAATTGAAATCGTCCTATAACGAAGCGTTTCGTCCTTGAATGCTTAGGTAATGTACATGTATTATCTGCTGGGACATCGCCTGATGGAATTGCCGATCAGCGTCGATCGCAAGGAAGTGATCGCCGAGAACACGTACTTGCTGACGCTCGACGGTGACATCGATTTCCAACCGGCCGCGGTGAAGCTCCTCGTGGATCTGATGAAGAAGAATAAGAATCTGGGCGCTGCGTGCGGCCGCATCCACCCGGTCGGTTCCGGTAAGTTTCGCGATCTAGCGATTCAAAAGTCAGTGAAGTAATAACGCAGAATAAAACGCAAAGTAAAATGATATGCATTTTATTTATAGAAACTCAGAGAAATGAGACTTTTGATTTTTCAGCAAAATCATAATCTATATATCTATATATCTCATTTGTAACGATGACGAAGATAACATTCCTTATGCAGGACCGATGGTGTGGTACCAAATGTTCGAATACGCGATCGGCCATTGGCTACAAAAGGCCACCGAGCACATGATTGGCTGCGTACTCTGTAGCCCAGGATGCTTCTCCTTGTTCAGAGGCAAAGCTCTGATGGATGACAACGTGATGAAGAAGTACACGACCAGGTCCGACGAAGCGAGGCATTACGTGCAGTACGATCAAGGCGAGGATCGTTGGCTGTGCACGTTGTTGTTACAGCGAGGGTATAGAGTACGTATCGAGCGTTTTTGCTGTGCAAACAATGTATTATTATTACCGCGTTATTCACAAAATAACTGATTTTCTTGACTGCCGCAGGTGGAATACTCAGCCGCGAGCGATGCTTACACTCATGCGCCGGAAGGATTCAACGAGTTTTACAACCAACGGCGCCGCTGGGTGCCCTCCACCATCGCGAACATCATGGATCTGCTGATGGATGCGAAGCGTACCATCAAAATCAACGACAACATCTCGCTGCCTTATATCTCCTATCAGATTCTGCTGATGGGTGAGTGCATCTTATCGATTCAGTTCGCTTTACTCTAATATTACGGATGTTTATTCAAAATATTGAAATAATTATCAAATTATTTATTCATCATGTTCTTTTTCTTGTTACGTCACGAAATAGGTGGCACGATCCTAGGACCTGGTACGATCTTCCTCATGTTGGTGGGTGCCTTTGTGGCGGCCTTCAAAATTGACAACTGGACCAGCTTCTACTACAACATCATTCCCATCTTACTCTTCATGATCGTCTGTTTCACATGTAAAGCCAACATACAGGTATGTCTTCCTCCGATTATTAGTCGCACCTCCATGTGTATGCGTATTCGCTTTCTCTCGTTCATTGTATTCGTCCTTCATTCGTGATTCGTCCTTTTGCGAGAAGCAACTTTCTCAGTTACAATGTTTAATTGATGAGATTACCGTGAAACACAGATTTCTTCGATGGTCGGGGTCGCGATTTCCTTAGAAAAGTTCTACGTGTGGAAAATTCGTCCGAGACGGCTCGCGCAGTAGTCATGCTACGAGATGGATTAAAAGTGAGTGGTTTTCAGCTTTTATGCGCCCAGATCCTGTCAACGGCGTACGCGATGATCATGATGGCGGTGATCGTTGGTACAGCTCTACAGCTCGGCGAGGACGGCATAGGCTCGCCTTCGGCGATCTTTCTTATATCCTTGTCGAGCTCGTTTTTCATAGCAGCCTGCCTGCACCCGCAGGAGTTCTGGTGCATCGTGCCTGGCATCATATATCTGCTGTCCATTCCGTCTATGTACTTGCTCCTCATACTCTACTCCATCATCAATCTTAACGTTGTATCCTGGGGCACCCGGGAAGTCCAAGTAAAAAAGACCAAGAAGGTTCGTGTTCAGCGTCTCGATTTCTTTTCTTTGACCGAAACCCGAAGTCGGTCATCATCCGGTCTGCACCCTGAGGGTCTTCGGTGTAACACGTACGGGGCTTAGGGAAGGGTGAACCTTTCGAACTCGCGGTTGTCCCGGCTTGTTGTTCTTAATATTTTGCAAGGTTCCACTTGTTGGACCAGCCAGTCGTTTAACCACAAAGCAACTTTGATGTGATAACATTAGACGATCTAACAAGGGTGATCCAACGTTGAAGCGGTGTTACAACAGCATTAGTGACATTAAGCCGAAGAGAAGCGCGTCCGTCCAGCAACGTAGAAGCAATCATTCCATCGAGAGTCGCATAGATCCTACGTCCGTTCGCTTGGTCGTCGTGCGAACACGTCGCCTCAGCTTCGTCGCTTCGACATGTGTCGCTTTGCGGTAAAAGAGAGGAGAGAAAGGGCGAAGCGGTTAAAACACTTAACACGGTCGATAATCGACGATCACGACAGGTGATAATAGCCGCAATATTCAGCACCCTCTACGGGATAGTGATGACCGCGGTGATCGTCGCGCTCGCGATTAACATCGTGAACGACAGCCTGATGTCGCCGACCGCTTTGTTCCTGTTCCTCGTGGCGGTTCAGCTCATATTCACGGCCATCTTGCACCCGTACGAGGTCAATTGCCTGCTGCACGGTCTACTCTATTACCTGGCGGTGCCGTCGATGTACATGCTACTAATCATATACTCGCTCTGCAATCTGGACAACATCTCGTGGGGCACGAGGGAGGTTAAGATGAAGAAGAGCCGCGCGGTAATTAGCACACTAATCCAAACCTGACCGACTAACCGACTAATTCAACTAATACCGAGGCGCACCTCCACCGCCGTGAGAATGTCCCGCACGTTGTGGGCGTTCGCACCTTCGCTTTCGTTAATTACCATGCTTCGTGCATACGCAATTAATATTATTATATTATTGATACTTCCGCCGCAGTTACTCCGGTGGTGCTCTAATTAGCTCATTGAACGCCGCAATTGTTGCACGAGGATATTTAAAAGTGCATCACCGAGAAATCTGCAGATAATAATTTGACCTTTGATGGCGGGTAACGGTTCTTAAGAACGTAACTTGAGTCGATATTACCAATTAGTTCTTAATACTCGTATACTCGTTACTGACGATTGTCGATGTTCCACTCGGCCGATCGACTTGTGCTAATTGCCGAGAGATCTGAAGTAACGATGCGAAGACCGCGTGTCGTCGCGTATCTGTCACCGTTATTCGTGCGACAGGAGCTCGAGCAGGAAAAACGGGAGGCCGAGGAGGCGAAGCGGAAGGCCAAGCAGAAGTCCCTGCTGGGCTTCCTGCAAAATGGCGCGGGCACCAACGACGACGACCAAGGCTCTATCGAGATCTCGCTGGCGGGTCTGTTCAAGTGCCTGCTGTGCACCCACGGCAAGCCGTCCGCCGAGAAGCAGCAGCTGGTGGCGATCGCGGAGTCCTTGGAGCAGCTTGGAAAACGGCTGGAAACGATCGAGAGGTGAGAGGACGAAACGAGCGATTTTCTTCTTCAACCACGGAGCAACGAAAGATTATCGCGACCGATCTTGAAATCGAGTGTTAATCTAACGATTGAACAACATTTTAGATAACAGAAAATTAAACGATTTTGACGGAGGGGCGACAGAGAAAGGGAGAGAGAGAGAGAGAGAGAGAGAGAGAGAGAGAGAGAGAGAGAGAGAGAGAGAGAGAGGAGAAATGAAGTACTGATGATTTAGCAATAACAAAAATTATAATTAGCTTAGATGTTGCCGCGGTGTCTAATAATACAGATAAATGACTCAATAAGATAAATGCGATGGATTAAGCGAAAGTTATAATTGCGTATAAGTAGAATAATTAACTGGAAACAAAAATACCGTTCTACAAAATGATGGGTCTAAAATGGACGAGTTCAATGAGTTGTACGCGCTTAAGAGGACTGGAGAATCAGATTGCTGGAAAATCGTGCTTGTTTTTGATAATATTTTGTGACGAACTGAATAAATGTGCAAGAATGAAAATTTTAGGTATATTTATACAACATATGAAGAGTAGAAAAATTTTGTTTATTAACAAATACTCATATAAATATACGATATATATAGCTAAAATTTTAGCTAGAAATCTTGAGGAGGCTCATCATTATCCAGTAAACCACTACAAAAAAAAATCGAACAAAATTAATAAAATGGCAGCTATTATTAGGAAAAAATTCAAATTTTTCAGTTCTTTCACAATAAAAAAATTAATATCTCGAAATGAAATATTTTGACGTAATTGTCCATGGTTCATCCGAGAGACAGATGAACAAATATTATTGCTTTAAAATTTCAAATCGATACGAAGCTCAGTTTCGGAGAAATCGTTGCAAAAAGTTGAACAATAAAATTTCGAGAAAAGTTTTAAGCGCGTTTAAAATTTAAGTGAAGGTATATTTATATGAGTATTTGTTAATAAACAAAATTTTCTACTCTTCATATGTTATTCATATGATATATAAATATATCTAAAATTTTCATTCTTGCACATTTATTCAGTTTGTCACAAAATATTATCAAAAACAAGTCACGATTTTTCAGTAACCTGACCCTCCAGTCCTCTTAATCGGAAGATTCAGAATTATTTTGTTGCAATGGTCCGACGCGATTCGCAGGGCGGTGGATCCTCACGGACACTCGTCCGGTCGCAGACGAGCCTCCTCTGTGGGCTCGCGAACCGCCGATCACTTGGACGCGATCGGCGAGGACCCGGCCGAGGACAACGACTGCAACAGCGACACCGAAACAGTGGCCAGTCAGAACACCGAAGGCAATCGCGATGGCGGCACCTTCCTCACGAGGCCGTATTGGTTGAGCGATGAGGGTCTGAAGAAGGGCGAAGTGGACGTGCTGTCGATGCAGGAGGAACTGTTCTGGAAAGATCTGCTGGAGAAGTATCTCTATCCGATCGATGAAGACAAGGCGGAGAAGGTAAAACTATCGAACGACACAGATTTTCATTTGCTCCTTTTTATCACCTTTATCTCTGATAAAAATTTTTGTATTCTATAAAATTCGAAATTTCCGCGATCTTTAATCTTCCAGTTCATTTCTGTCTCCGACCCGATGCGTTCTTTTCTGCAAAAACGTATAGGAGAGAAAAATTTCAATATTCAAGTTGATTAATATTGTTATACATAGAAGACTTTTATGTGTGGAGATGCAATTAGTATAATTGACGCTGATTAGTTTAGATCTGACAGAATCGAAACGTGATCGCTCGTGATAGAGTTCGCGATACGTCTTTGTCACTGCAAGCTGTTGTCGATCGGGGGTGAAGAAAGTGATTTAGTTTAATTTACCTTAATTACACTTCTCGGACGATTGATTTTCCCGTTAAACAAACGAGACCAATGGTGCGACCGACTGGGAGACAATCGTCCAAGTGGTGAATTACAAGAATCGTAAAGAAAGATTGCGAATGTTTAAAGATACCCGGCTGAGAAAAAGTTGAAAAAGTTGCTAACGATTCAAGGTACTTAAGTGAAAAATTGAGAAATCCTCGCCTCGACTCTCACGGGAAGCGTACTCGTCTCAAACAGTCACGCACGCATAATAACTAATTAATCACGCCATGCTGCTCACGTCAGGCACGAATCGCCAAAGATCTAAAGGACCTACGCGACCAGAGCGTCTTTGCGTTCTTTATGATGAACGCCCTCTTCGTCCTGATCGTCTTTCTGCTGCAATTGAACAAAGACTTGTTGCACATCAAGTGGCCATTCGGCATCAAGACGAACATCACGTATGACGAAAGCACCTCGGAGGTAAAGCTGGCTCCGTCGGCGCCCACGATGATCCTCGATCGACGATTTATCTTCCGCCTTTTAATTCGATCGACTAACACGACGTTGTTAACGCCGGCTGATCGCTGCCGAAGTCCGTTTTCCTTTTTCTGACCACGCGCAAACGGTTCACTGGCCAACATTTACAGACGAACGAGAGAGAAACGACGGCGAGATAAAAGCGAGAGATCGACGGATCGGCGGGTAGACCGACGGAGCTTTTTCTTCCTTACTATTCTAATCTGTGTCGTCTTTTGTTTTGTCTTTTTCTCGCATTTACTCCTCCCCCGCGCACACAACACAGGCCCGCATCGCCAGCGATCTGATTGAGCTGAGGAACAAGAGCGTGTTCGCGTTTTTAATGTTCAATGCCTTGTTCGTTCTGATCGTATTCTTGCTACAGCTGAACAAGGATCAGCTGCACGTTATCTGGCCACTTGGCGTCAAGACGAACATCACCTACGTCGAAGAGACTTCGGAGGTATCCGATCAAGCATCAAGGGGGAAACAAGCGGTGTCCATGTCCTGTGTACACGGTGTCTCGTTGCACCCTGACCGACTCGTTTGGATACCCGTGCTGCATTGGCAGTGGCAAATTTCGTCTCACGACTATTATTCCTGATTCACGCTCCGACGAGTCTCTCCGATGAAAGACGAAATACTCGAGAAATGTGAGATGAGAGAAACGAAATCCGAAGAAATTCTGCGTTACATACTAAAAAATTTATTTAGACAAGTAACGATGGATTTTTAAGAGCGATAATATTGAGTGCGATAATCCGAGTTCAGACGATTTCTCATGTTTAGTAGGTCGGTTTGTACCTTACATCCTTGAGTCGATTTGCGCGGGTATCCTGATAAGTCGGCTGGGACGAGCCCGTGACGACGTTGCACCTGCTCGACTCACGAAAGATATATATATATATGTGTATATATGTCTCTATTTTGTCATTAACAACTTGCTCGTTCGACAGCACGTGGAAGGTGCCGAATTAATATTCTCACATAGGTACACCTGGGTCGAATGGAACGCGTGGGAGGTGATTTCTAAACTGACTGACTAGAAGAATAACCAGAGATTAGTCGCCTGAGTGTCGTGATAACACACACACACACACATACACATACACATATATCCCTCATATATACCTCTGTTTGCTCGACTCACATCCCCTTCTCATCAAGGCGGATTAATCTATTTGTGTCTAATTCGTGAGATTAAACGAGATCGCATTAATTTAATTACAAGATACGATTAAAACACGTGTCTGATGCGAAGGCGAGGACAGATGTTTCTCAGAAATGAAAGCTGATAATCTGAGCCTTCCTAAAGCGCAACAAAATATTCCTACAAAAACGTAAAGAAGAAAATATTATTTTACCACCGTTAAAATTGTTAGTGAATGTTGTAATTACTATTGAAAAAAGAACTAGCAAATAGCCGTAAGCGAAATTAGAAATTTATCCTCGTCCGAGAGTCTCGGGATCGCAGATTCTTGTTCTCAGGAATCTAACGATCCCAGGACGTACAATTTTATATATCTCCTTTTTCTTCTTCTCCTCTTCCTCTCTCTGTCTCTCTCTCTCTCTCTCTCTCTCTCTCTCTCTCTCTCTCTCTCTCTCTCTCTCTCTCTCTCTCTCTCTCTCCCCTCCACCCCCCCTCCTCTCTCTCTCTCTCTCTCACGTTGTGTCTAACACTGACATATGCACCATACGCCAAAAGTGGCAGCAAACGGGCACCACTAACGTACACTTTAAGGCGGTGGATGCTTTCAGTGTCCTCTCATCGGGGTTCAACGTTCGACGGACTTGTTCCTACAGTCATAATTGTCTGTATATGTATGTACATAGGTGTGTGATTCTTAACACGCACGAACGGCACTCGACGATTGCGGAACTTTAACTGCTAACTGTTTGTTAATGTGTTTAATCTGTATCCTCGCGAGGGAATGACTCCCGATGGCGAAGAGATAATTCGAAACGTGATCTCCGAAAGTACCGAATTTACGATTGCAAATCACATCGAAGATAAAATAGAATTCGCGAATGTCGGAGAATCGAAGAATTCGAATCGTCAATCGTCAATACGCCATCGAGCATCTTCCTTTCGAAATGTAACACCCCACGGCGCATAGCGAGGCGACATTGTACACGCGAACAATCCTGCAGGTGCACATCACGAAGGAATACCTGCAACTCGAGCCGATCGGTCTTGTGTTCGTCTTCTTCTTCGCGCTGATATTGGTCATACAGTTCACCGCGATGTTGTTCCACCGTTTCGGCACGCTGGCTCATATCCTGGCCAGCACGAGCTTGGACTGCTGCAAGAAGGTATGTCTGCGTGTACCCACACTGAGAAAAAATTGTATTAAAATTAAATTACCAATATTTATGTTCGAATACGACTGTGAATACATTTACTTAAATTAAGCAATTATTTTCCAAAATTCAAGAAACAAATTTACATTCAGAGAGAACCTCTGTATTTCATTTTAGAAATTAGTCACTTAATTTGAATAAATGTATTCACACAGTCGTATTCGAACAAATATTTGTTTAAGTTTAATAGAATTTTTTGTTTCAATACATTATTTGCTCATTTTATTTAACATATTTTGAAAATATGTTATATTCTCGTACAATACATTCATCTAACATTCATCAACACACCTGATTCTTCGCAGACGAAGGATCTCTCGGAGGAAGCCTTGCTGTCGAAACATGCGGTCGACATAGTGAGAGACCTGCAGAGATTGGAGGGAATAGAAGGAGACTATGACGAGGGCAGCGGCAGCGGGCCCGGTAGACGAAAAACTATCAGAAACCTGGAGAAGAGTCGTAGGAAGACGCAGGCAATCAATACGCTTGACGTGGCGTTCAGGCAGCGCTTCTTCAGCATGTCCGAAGGCGCGGGTGAGCGAAAACGCACGTAACACACTTAGCGCACACGAAAAATATAAAATAATGTTAAAATTAAATAATGAGAAAAATTAAGAATAGGAAAATTTATTAAAATAGAATAACACATAAAACAGAATATTTCAGCAGAATGAGGTAGAATGGGATAGAAGACTCGAGCAGGAAATTGACATTAAATAGGGCATTCGATTTCCTCAGGTCTGCCGAGGAACATGTCGACCAGACGCACGACGGAAGCGTTCAAGGCCTTCGAGGGCAGGCGCAACAGCATAATGGCGATGCGCAGGAAGTCGCAGATGCAGACCCTCGGCGCGAACAACATCTACGGCGTGGCCGGCAATCCACTCGGGATCCAAGGTCGTCCGTCTAGGAGCAGTCAGATCTCCGTGAAGGACGTGTTCGAAGGACACGCAGGACACGTGAACGCCGGTTACGAGGGTGAAGACAGCCCCGGCAACAGCGTCAGGCTGCAGAATCTCGGCAATCAAGTCACGTGGCGGGAGGCGAACTCCAACATGTGATCTTCCATTCACCTGTGCAACCGAGTCCGATTGCGAATTATTGACGCAACGACCGGGTCAACTTGTTTCCATACAGTTGTTTTGGAATCGTATTTTTCAGAGTTAAGTTAAAGTTAAGATGAGAAAATTCTAGACTCGTCCGTCGTCTTTTCTCTGAAGATACGGATTTAAGAATCCTCGGACTATCAAACAACGAAGAAAATTCGCGCGGTTTTTAGTTTCATAAATAAGACACTAATCAAGTCCACACAGCATCCATGAATGCGAAGATAAGTGTCAAGCGAAATCACGACGAAAGTGTTGAAATTTTTAATTCCGTTGCGGACGCAAGGTGTGAGTTGCCGACGTGTGCGATTTGCATTTCGATGGACAATCCACGCGTCAATTTGTTCATCATTAATGCAATAGAATGCAACAGAAGTTCGGAGAACTTAGATGAAACGTGCGAAGCATGTTGTGCGTTTGATTTTATCGTGCGTTCTCGATGGACGATGCAACACGCAGCTAACTGTTACATTGTAGCATCTTCTTTTTTAATTATTTTTTATAAGTAGTCTCATGAATAAGGAACACTCACACGTTATTTATGTTAAGGGTAGTCCTGCTGGAACCGCGCGAATTCTTTTGACGACCGACCCAACGACGTATTGCTCTGATGAGCTCACGGAGTCTGAAACTTTATCTTCTCTATTTTCACATCTTTCGCACTTCTCACGTTCTCACGTAGAATACATAGAGATATCATTTTGCTCCTCTCTTGCTCATCGTCCATATCGTCTCTCTTCGGCTGCTCGAGTTTCGTAAATAATCGAAATCTCGGGTCACACAATGCTCGTAATATGTCTTTTGTATCGTCGCCGTCTGATGAATGGCGGCAACCGCGATGATTACGCTTACTCGCTCCATTATAATTATTATTTTTTATTACGTATGTGATGAGGCCGGTATTTAAAGTGGAATAAGTTGTGCGTGAACGTGTAATGTATGCGGGCGTGCGTGTGCTGTATGTGTGTCGCGTAAGTGCTGTGAATTGCCACGCGCGTAGTCGAGAAACGCGCGTATGTGTATTATAACAAATTGTCGAAATTTTTAAAATAAACTTCATATAAACAAACGTGTCATTACATCTTTTAATAACCTAATTAATTGTTAAAAATATAAGAATCTATCGAAGAATACATAAAATACTATACATCATATATCATTAGACGTTATATATCATTAGCTCGAAATATGTTAAATTATTAACTCTCGCGAATTGGAAATGTGCTGGGAAGTAATTAACATTGTTGTGACACAATTTTAGAGAGTTTTAAACGCAACGTTTAAACATTACGTTGTCGTGTGAGTGAGATGCGTATCAAATTTCCGACTAAATGGAAGTTCGTATATTTCCATTTAAATTTCGCATGATTTGAATTTCGATATTTGATGAAAAGTTCGATAATTGATAGTCATACCACCGATGAAACAGTAAAAGCCATATTGCTTTTTTTAAAATGTAAGGGAGGATTCACATCTGGGCAGAAAAATAGAAAGCAGAAAGGCAGCAGCCAATCAGAAGTCGCGCTGGTAGTCTATCTCTTTCTTCTATCTTTCTCTCAAGAGAAAGAGATAGACTACCAGCACGAATTCTGATTGATTTCTGCTTGTAATAATTTCTGCCAATCCGGCCTAAAAATAGATTCAGAGAGACATCTATGAATGATTAAGCGAACTCACTTATTAATCTTTATCCTGCGAATTGACGTCTGTGTTGCCATTTATATCGCTGATTTATCACTGTTTTATTATTAATGAGGTTATTTGCGACATCGATCCGTGTTTTATCACGTGCATTTGTAAGTGTTTCGTTATTATTGATAATAGCCGAAAATGAATAGCTAATTGTGATCTCACATATGTAACAAATATACTGACATTATATAAAATATTACCATCGCTGCCATTCGACACACAATTGACTTATGATCATAGCGCTATTAATGGCGCGAATATAATGCAACGTACAAAGTTCGCTTTGAAATGACATCAGATGACTGTACATAACGTACAATGACTACAAATATGCCATATCATTGTTAGGTAACAGATTTCTTAAGCAACTTAAAAGTAAGTCTCCAAAATATACCGACAACATATCGCACTTATTCTTTTCAATTATCTATTCAATTAGTTATTCTTCACAACCTTGATTGCTTTTATGAGCAGAAATCTGTAACATATGTGGGCATAGTATCATATGCACACTTATATACAACATAACAAATTGATTTAATCATATAATGTATTAACGTACTTAGTGTACTTCATATAGTAATATGTGTTTCATATTAATATCATGTAATGTTTAATATATTTCAAATAATGTCATTTATACATATGATATACATTTATCTTATATTATTTCTATAATGAAAGAAGTATTTGTTTTTCTAGTCTGTGACATATGAACATTGTATCAACATGGATCCTGGATTAAAGGCTGAAGTAGTACTCTCAGAATCAAATAGAAAATCTTTCATTGAGAAGTTCAAGAAATATCAGATACCTAAGGTAGAAGAAGCTGTCCCAGAAGCTGCTGTTTTAGTTCCATTATGTATGCACAATGGAGAACTTGGTCTCTTGTATACACTGAGATCCATGAAACTCACAACCAATAGAGGACAGGTTGATTAACTTATTAAAAATCCAGCAAATTAATTAGCTCTTTTAATGATCTTTAGCTATTTTATCACATATTTATATTTATATTTGAAACAAAATTCTTGGCTTAGTATAATATTATGAACTATGATATTACATAATTTATGTATTAAATCTACTGTAAAATAATAAATAGAACTTAATTTTCACTAAACATCTTTCATAGGTATCCTTTCCTGGTGGTAAACGAGATAAAGAAGATGCTGATTTGATAGAGACTGCTCTACGGGAAACCTGGGAAGAGCTGAAGATTCCCAAGAAGAAGATTGATGTGTGGGCCAAAGGGAACACGATTGGAAAATATGATATCAATGTTACACCTGTACTGGCTTACATTGGTGAGATTGTGGTGGAAGATCTGGAGATAAATCCTGATGAAGTAGAAGAAGCGTTTGTAATTAGTCTACAAAAACTCTGTGATCCTGAATTATTTCGTTTTACACGTTTCCAAAATAGATTGATTTTACCGAGTTATTTGGGTGGTAAGCATCGTGTTTGGGGATTCACTGGTGCGATTACTCACATAATACTTGAATGCTTAATACCAGACATTTACAAAAACAAACTATCTTTTGTACAGCATAAAGTAGTAAACGAATCTATACCGATCGAAACTGAGAAAAAGTTAATTAATCAGAAAAATACTATGTCAAAAATATAAAGATGGAGATAGACATGAAATAGAAAATTGAAAAAGTTTTTTTTATAATTACTAGTATTAATTGAAAATGTTCGATAACAATAATTAAAAATATATTTTTCTTAAAATACTGAATGTTTTATACTTATTGAAATTATAGTAATTTAAAATCTATTTGGATCTTATTCTGTTATTTGTTATTAATACTATTTTTAGTATTCTGATATTTTTAATCATCGAAGATCGGACAACAGCAAAATAATACTGTGAATGCTAACAGTGAATAATAGAGTCGAGTCTAAAATTCTATTGTTTCAATGGAACAAAAAATAGTAGTTGCACTGTTTCTCTGTGTAATCTGTGTAATTCTATCTGTATTCAATTCTATCAACTTGAGTAAATCAGAATGTTATAAATGTGTATAAAACAAATTATGCTGTTAATTTTTTAAGAAAATTTTAGGTAAATATATTTATATTTTAATTGTTATATATATATAAAAAATATATATATATTTTAAATTTTATTGTTTATATATATTATAAATAAATAAGGGTTTATAGAAAGGATAGAAAAGCCTTTTGTGAAAATCTGTGAAATAAGCAAAGGTATTTACCGTTTTTGGACTAAAAAGGGAAAATTGCCTTGTAATTATAATTGTCATCAAGAAAATCATCTGCAGAGGTGTACAGAATATTTTTTTCTTAAGAACTTGAAATAAAAATAAAATGAATTGTTGCATGTTAATATTATATATAGTGATTGAATTAATATGAGTAAATCAACGATAAATTAAAGATATTTACAAATAAATGACATATCCTTAAATTATCTTCAATAGACACATATTAATTCAATCACTATAGATAATATTATTAACATGCAACAATTCATTGACAAATTTCTTCCTTTTTTTAATAGAACATATGTCATATTTGCATCTAGTTCCGAGGCCGAATAATAATGATACTAGGAACTGTGAGAACATATTTTTAAAGTTCCCTATAAAGTCGAATGCCAGCCAGATCTAAAGTCGATATAGATCGGCGTGAGAGTGAACACGTTTTTACCACAAGTCAGTAAACGCGTACTCTGAAGTGTATTCACACAGTGGGGGGGGATCTCAGCGGCCTGGAATGGGACCCACTGTCTACTAACGTCTGTTCCGAAAGACTGAGCGGCGCCCAACCCAAAGCTTCCCACACATTTAGGATTACCTCTTAGCACGAGAGATGGAGGCGCAAGTTTATTTTAGTGGCCTATCGGGACTCGAACCCGGTTCTCCTGGATTACGAAACCTGGTGCTCCACCTGCCAGCCACGCTGTGCTCCATCAACAAATAAATCTCATAAGATTAAAGCCAGCGGCACACGGTGCTTGTTTCGTGCTGAATTGCTTACTGGATGAAAATACTGCGTTCTGATTGGTGCATTTCCATCTTCGGAAATGTACTAATCAGAACGCAGTATTTTCATTCAGCATGCAATCCAGCACGAAACAAGCATCGTGTGCCGCTGGCTTTTTACAGTCTTTATAGATATCTCGTCGTTACACGCAAACCGTATACATAACCCAAAATATTTGGCGGACTGCAAAAATTACCTCCCAAAATTTTTTCTTTATTTATATCGTGGCAATAAATATGTAATGTGAAATATCGATACATGTATTTACGTAGTAATATTAACTGAGTATCGGCGAGAATTAAAAAGACTCGAAGAGGAAAATGGCAGTGGTGATTGAAACGACCATAGGAGATTTCACCGTAGATCTCTATACTGAACAGCGTCCTCAAAGTAAACATATCATAAATATTCCTCAATAATTTAATTGTTAATTACTAGTGCATTAAATGCTACATTTACATTATACATATCGTCTAATTTCATACATATCAAGTTTACATCAGGTCACATGATTATTTTTATCTTTACAGCCGCACGAAACTTCCTGAAACTATGTAAACTCAAGTATTATAACTGGAACCTCTTCCACTCGGTACAGAGCAACTTTATCGCACAAACTGGAGATCCCACTGGTACTGGAAAAGGAGGGAAGAGTATATATGGAATTGTACTTGGTGAAAAGGCTCGGTATTATGAAGCTGAACAAATGCCGAAGATCAAACACAGTAGGATAGGTCTGCTCTCCATGGTCAATTGTGGTAACAATATGTTGGGCTCTCAATTCTTTATCACATTGGGATCAGAGCTTCAATCGTTAGACAATGAACATTGTGTGTTTGGTGAGATCGCTGAAGGACTAGATGTTATTCTGAAGTTTAATGAAACCATTTGTGATGGAGATCATAGACCATATCAGGACATACGGATATCACATACAGTTATTTTAGAAGACCCATTTGATGATCCTGTAGGACTCATGGTTCCCGACAGAAGTCCTGAACCTACAAAAGAGGCTCTAATGGTATACTGCATATAAAACTGCTTACAAATTTGTCTTATTCTTTCATCCTTTTTGTTTAAGAATATTTATTAAAAAGATTTGTCTTGTTTTTAGAGTGATAGAATCGGAGCAGATGAAGTAATTGATGATACAACTGGCATGACTACAGAGGAGATTTTAGAGATGCAAAAGGATAAAGAGGCAAAAACAAGAGCTACGATATTAGAAATCGTAGGCGACATACCAGACGCAGACATAGCTCCACCTGAGAATGTCTTGTTTGTGTGCAAATTGAATCCAGTGACAAATGACGACGACCTTGAGATTATCTTTAACCGTTTCGGGAAAATCATAGGGTATAGAAATGCTTTATTTTTAATGTTATACATATATATATATATATTAATATTGATTATAATTCATGCGATACTATATGTTGTTTATATATATTAATTTTACTTTAGTTGTGAAGTTATAAGAGACCATCAAACAGGAGACTCCTTGCAGTACGCATTCATTGAATTCGCTGATCGCAAAAGCTGTGAAGAAGCATATTTCAAAATGGATAATGTTCTGATTGATGATAGAAGGATACATGTTGACTTCTCACAGTCAGTCGCAAAAATGCGTTGGCGGGGTAAAGGAAAAGGTATCCGATATTTCGATGAAGACGAGAAAACGAAGAAACATGAAGAGAACTTGCCTTCATTGAGGAGGCATGAGACATCACGTGGACGGGATTATGACAATAGTAAAAATAGGGAGGAAAAAAGAAAGAAGGAACACAAAGACAGGGATCACACTTCGAAACACAGGAAACATAAACGCAGGAAAGAAGACAAAGACGTGAGAGACAGAAGAAAGGACGATGTAAGAGATAGAAGAAAGGAGGACGCGAGAGATAGAAGAAAAGACGATGTGAGGGAAAGAAGGAAGGAGGATGTGAGAGATAGAAAAAAAGATGATGTAAGATACAGAAGAAAGGATGACACAAGAACACATTGTAAGAAAAATTGAGGGAAATAATTATTTTTGGCAATAAAGATTATTATATATTTATAAACTAGCTATAATCTTAGAGCATATAAAATATTACAAATGATATTAAATATTAAAAATAGATTAGTAGAGAGACAGTTGGTAGTTCAGCAGCAAAATTTCACTCCTGATATATTTTCTCTCTGACCTTTTTATGTGTATATAAATTTCAAACGAGCTTCTCGAAAAAAATGAAGTTTGAAACTTCCAGGGAATTTCGAAAAACATTCATATAAGTAAACTTTCTTTATTTTTCATTCCTTTTCATTCATTAACTTTCAAGAGCTTTACAACAGGGATTGATGTAAGGTCAAACACCCGAGAAATATTTGCGAACGTATCCAGTACAATATACCCTCACAAGTTCTTGTGTGTGTCGCGCTTTTTATAACATGTAATTTATCACGACTTGTGACTCGCAAGTTTCCTAGTTTATTACATTTTGACCTATGAAAGCATTTTATCTTTTTCGCCATATGTTTCTATCCATTTACCTTCTTCACCTTTTTTTACAATGGCTCAGAGGAAAGACTAGGGAGATACTCAGGTATGTATTCTATGGAAATAAAGGGAACAAGTAGATTTTTCTTTTATTTGACTTCCGACGTCTCTCTTTCTCTCTCTCTCTCGTGAACATTCCAATTCATTTCAAATCAAGTATTTCTTTACATCCGGAAGCCGCAAGGTTTTTCCTTTCATAAATGCCTGTTCTTTCCAGTAAAATTTCCTTCAAATGAGAAACGTGGAAAAACTTTGAACTCTAAGAGAAAAGACTGGTGCGTTTAATTTTTTACTCCATTTATTCATTCAATCCTCGTATACAATATGCGTACAAAATTTAAGACTTCCGAGTGCTCGCCGCAGCTATATTGAATAGTGATGTCAGAAGTGACAAATGACACGCTGAAAATTCTTGTTTGCCGCTTTCAAATACGGGGATACTTGTATGAAAAAATACTTGTAAAATGTTCCAAACACTATGCCTCTTTCCCTTGATAGAATTTATGTACTGATTGTGTAATATGATTGAATCAACAATCATAAAATGACTCCAATATGGGGCCTGGTCATGTGCATCATTTTGTATGACCAACTTTGTATTACAGTCATTTTATTGATTTTTAAGGGAGGTGCATAGTGCTCGAAAAATTTTTTAGCGGTTTGAAATATTCTTTTATGTTTTCTTTATCTAAAAATTGCAGGAATTTTGGGCATGAGATTTCTCACTTCTGACATTATCAGTCAACAGTTCCGTCTCGCGAGTAAACAAACATGTTAGCAACAACACACAGACGTTCAACATATATTTTATGATACCATTAAAGCGACATAATATGTTTTTACGCTACTAATTTTAATTATCCAATTTAGTCTCTATGCAGATATGCCGAAATTTGTCTATCTGAGATCAGGAGCTTTAACAATAATGTAGAAATAAACAAATTATAGTTCTTGAGTTGAGATATAGAAATTTTGGGATCGAATGTGACCTGTTTGAATATTTGAACGCTGCAACTCCCGATAATCAATCAAAAATAATGTCACAATTGCTGTTTAATAAACGGTCACGATGCACGAACATCTAGATCGAACTCGACGACCGGTGTCCCTCTCTCGATATTTCAGTCTTAAAATTTTCAAGTCGGACGCGCATTTAGACAGCTCGTACCTCGTGACCATTGATTAAAGAGCACAAAATAACGTTTTCTTTATTGATTATTCGAAGCTGCATTGCTCTCCCAAGCTCGTCGAAGATCGCCATGTGAACTTCAAGGTGCACATTCTGAGAGCATCGTTGGAGCTCGTGTCATCCACCTTACTGACACTTTCGTCGAGGGAAAATCAACGCGAACTCGTTAAAATCGCCGATTTCGCGAAAGTCAACACATTGATCCATCGATACAGTGACGCGTTGTGTGAATTCTCCCGGGAAAGGCGCGTGTCATCTCGCGTGCTTTTTTCTCTCTCTCTCTCTCTCTCTCCCCATCGCTCATATAACAGAAAGAATAAAAAAATATTATACGCGATGAGAGTGCAGAGTCCATTGTCGCTGGAAGTTGCAAGAGCATTCAGTGTATTTTAAAAGCACACGCTTCCCACGAAATTCACACACACACATACACACACCCACACACACACCCACAGCCTTTACTCCGGACACGCAAAATATGCCTTTTTAATTTCACGTTCCATTTCTCCCTTACACTTCCCTTACACCAGTGTGTATAATATAATACAATACGCATACAATATAATTATATAATAATATAATACATAAAATATAATGTAATTTCAGCTTGAGGATCAAAAAGGCACACTCGGCATCGGCGTTTCAGAATACGACGAGTCACATCACACACACTCAGCCGCGACCGCGCGCGGCGGCGTTTCGTTGACGCGTCCTAGGTGTGTGTAGCGTGTCGCCGCCGACGTCGTCGCCACCGTCCCTCATCGATCGCGCGCGGCGCGGATCGCTCGCGAAATTTCTCTGTAGAGTAGGTAGCCGTGGGTAGCCGCCGCGATCGTGCGTATCGGCCGCGCTCTTGCTCGCGATCGCACGGACCCCCACTGGGCTCGGGCAGCATCGAGGTAGTCGTGATATCCCGGCGATCGTAGGGCGCCGTGGTGGTAGGCCGCATCGGTGCCTGGTGGAGCTCGTCGTCGTGATCCGCCCCGTCGAGGAGCCGCTCCGTCACGGCTGCGAGAGAGCGTTGAGCATTCGGCCGGGTTTATTGTGTCGGTCAGGTCGGGCCACTTAACCGCCGCCATCTTGCGCTGCGAAGGTAGGAAAAGGAGCTTGTGACAGGCCTGTCGCAGTCAGTCGCGCAGAGGAAGCGAGGGACGAGGGACGGGGAGACGAAAAGAACGGTTCCTTCATGCGGTACGCGCGTCCATCCTGTCGCCCGTGCGCTTCGGCTTACGAACGGTTGTCGAGCGTATATCCGAGGAGCGACAGACCAGAGTAGTAGCGGCCTGACGGGAAGAGAGAGAAAGAGGGTCGAGTGCATCCGCTGCATCCGATACACCTACCTCCAGGAAGGCAACAGCAGCAGGCGCACACACACACACACACATATATATATATATATATATATATATATACGTGTACACGTACACGCGCATTCACCCACGCACGCACGAACGCACGCACCACCGCCGTCGCCGCCTCTTTCTTTCGCGATGGCCATGGAGACGCCGAGGGAGCGCGAGATCGCCGCCGAGGACAGCATCAAGGTGGTCTGCAGGTTTCGGCCGCTCAACGATTCCGAGGAGAAGGCCGGCTCCAAGTTCATCGTCAAATTCCCGTCCGGTGTCGAGGACAACTGCATCTCCATCGGGGTATGTGCTACTAGTGCTTAGACTTAAGACTAGTGCGTACTTAACCGAGACGGCTGAACGATTGTCGTTTGTCGATGCGACGACGAATAGGAAATTTCGCGTGTAACGATTGACAGTCGCCCGAGATTCCGTTCCCATCGGCTCCCTCCATTGTTGCATATATCACGCGTGGACATGTATAGGTATATTGGAATTATGATTCATCCCAGAGTTCCGGAGACTGGAGATTGCCTAAGCTTTATGGTCTTTGAGATTTGTGGAAGA
The DNA here is from genome assembly GCF_003227715.2 of Harpegnathos saltator. NCBI lineage: Eukaryota > Metazoa > Arthropoda > Insecta > Hymenoptera > Formicidae > Harpegnathos > Harpegnathos saltator. The sequence goes on from NW_020230210.1 coordinate 975,350, forward strand.
GGTAGAAGAAAGGATACATTGTGCTGAGTGTTTATTACACTTGTTAAATGTCAGAGATGAATATAATAAGAACAATTGCGAATGGATCTGCAAGTAGATTGATTTCTTTGACCAGAGAAACGTCTTTGTGATGGCAGATTTATTGATATCTCTCGAGTATATGAAGAATGATGCTATGTAATGTATTAATTTCAGGGAAAGGTATATCTTTTTGATAAGGTATTTAAGCCAAATGCTACACAAGACAAAGTATACAATGAGGCAGCTAAGTCTATCGTCACGGATGTCCTGGCAGGATACAATGGAACCATCTTTGCGTATGGTCAAACATCTTCAGGTATTGCAGTTTTTGTCTGAGATAATTTTCATGAGAAGCAGAACTACTCGATGTACTACTTACAAACAATATTCACCTTATCTTTCTCTCTTTCTCATTTCAAAGATGAAAGATAAAAAGGTGATTGTTTGCAAGTATTTGTTAGACTTGTTTTTTAAATTAGTGATAGTAACTTGTACACTGTGTTATTACAATTTTCACATACAGGTAAAACGCACACAATGGAGGGAGTTATTGGTGATCCCAATAAGCAAGGTATCATTCCCAGAATCGTCAATGACATTTTCAACCACATTTATGGCATGGAGGAGAACTTAGAGTTCCATATTAAAGTATCATATTTTGAAATTTATATGGATAAAATCAGAGATCTTCTTGATGGTGAGATTTCATGCAATTTTACATCAGTGTTTTATTGTATCCTAAAGATCATAATCGGCTATTTTTGTATGCATCTCACGAATTGAACCACTTCCCATTTTCAGTATCTAAGGTTAACTTAAGCGTGCACGAAGACAAGAATCGCGTGCCGTTTGTGAAAGGCGCGACCGAACGGTTTGTTTCTAGTCCCGAGGAAGTGTTCGAAGTGATAGAGGAGGGCAAATCGAATCGGCATATCGCCGTGACCAATATGAACGAGCACAGTTCACGTTCTCATTCTGTGTTCCTTATTAACGTCAAACAAGAGAATCTGGAAAATCAGAAGAAACTTTCCGGCAAGTTATATCTCGTCGATTTAGCCGGCTCAGAAAAGGTGAATGACAAAAAGAAAAAATGCTCGATACAAAATATAACAAGAAATATGAGTAGAACTGTTTTTTCATACACTCATATGTCTTACTAGGTTTCTAAAACCGGTGCTGAAGGAACCGTGCTCGACGAAGCGAAGAACATTAACAAATCATTGTCGGCGCTGGGCAATGTAATTTCAGCTCTGGCAGATGGCAATAAGACTCACATTCCTTACCGTGACTCTAAGTTGACGAGAATACTGCAGGAATCATTGGGTGGCAATGCCAGGACTACAATTATCATCTGTTGCTCTCCCGCTAGCTTCAACGAATCTGAAACAAAGTCAACTTTAGATTTCGGTAGAGATATCTTATTTTCTTTTCTACCTCTTAGAGTGTTCTGCTTTCGGCAGATTCTCATAAAATGTATATCTGTTACAGGTAAACGCGCCAAGACCATCAAGAACGTCGTATGCGTGAACGAGGAATTAACGGCTGAAGAGTGGAAACGGCGCTATGAGCGCGAGAAAGAGAAGGCGGCGAAATGGAAAGCCAAGGTGGACAAATTGGAGGCAGAGTTGTCGCGTTGGCGGCAGGGTGAGACTGTCAACCCTGAAGAGCAAGTTAATCTGGTCGAAGGACCGGATGTTACCACACCAATTAACGTCTCCATAGAAGGTAAATATATCGTAATTTCGTAATATCATTTTCGTAAATTGTATAAAAAATAGATTCTCAAATTATAAGTTTTTCAATATGTAAATCCTATTTTTCTTCATTTAATTTTGTACAGGTAAACTGGATGACAACAGCCCAATGCCGGCTACACCCGGTGGCGGTCTAATGGCAGGTTCTCTCTCGAACGAGGAAAGGCAAAAGCTTGAAGAGGAACGCGAAAGACTGTACCAACAATTGGATGACAAAGATGAGGAAATCAATCAGCAGTCGCAGTATGTCGAGAAGCTGAAGGAACAAATGGAGGAACAAGAAGAGCTTATTGCCAGTGCAAGGCGGGATTATGAGCAGTTGCAGCAAGAGATGAATCGAATACAGCAGGAGAATGAGAGCGCCAAGGAGGAAGTGAAGGAGGTGCTACAAGCATTGGAGGAGCTCGCGGTCAATTACGACCAAAAGTCGCAAGAGGTAATTATCTGCAATTACACGTGAACGAGAAAAAAGGGTCTTTTTGTATGACGCGCAAATTATTCGGCGTTTTCTGCAGGTCGAGTTGAAGAATAAAGAACAAGAAACCATGACAGAGGAGCTCCTGGCTAAGCAAGTGGCTCTCAACAATACTGCGTCGGAATTGCAACAATTGCGCGACATGTCCGCCCACCAGAGGAAACGCATCGCGGAAATGCTGGCCAATTTCCTGAAAGACCTGGGCGAGATCGGTGTGGCTATTGGTGGCGACGAGAATTTGAAGGTAGAGACACGAAATCGCCAGATGAAGCATGTGCAAGCGTCATCGTTTTACACATCGTTAATCACCTGATGTAAACATTCGGGTCGTTTTCTCAACTGTAATTAATTTTATTTAAGGTTGCGCCAGAGAGCAACGGCAAACTCGAGGAGGAATTCACAGTGGCGCGGCTATTCATCAGCAAAATGAAGTCCGAAGTAAAGAACTTAGTCCAGCGGTGTCAAGGATTAGAAAGTTTTCAAGTAGACTGTAACAAGAAAGTGAGTGGCCGCGTTTCGCTGTTGTCGCAAATTAATCACGATTTCTTCCACATGGTAATCTCTAAAATTAAACTTCATTTTACGTCAATATCTCAGGTTTCCGAATACGAGAAAGACTTGGCCGAGTGCCGGCTGCTGATCTCACAGCATGAGGCTCGTATGCAAACGCTGACGGAATCGATGAAGGAGGCTGAGACGCGCAAGCGAGCCCTGGAAGAGGACGTGGACGCGTTGCGCGAAGAATGCGCGAAATTGAAGGCCGCCGAGCAAGTACAAGCGGTCACCAACAAAGAGAAAGCCGAGGAGAAGGAAGCAGCGACGAAAATGCGAGTGGCACTGGAGGAACAGATGGATCAATTGAGAGATGCACATCAGAAACAGGTTTCGTATCCGAGAACCCTCTCCGGTTACGATATATTAAAATTTGCCAGTTCACACTTGATATGGGGGTTGAGCTTGGTAACTTTACAAAAATTAATACACAAAATAAAGCCCGACTAAATGTAATAATAACAAACAATGAATAAAACCCTGAATAAATCCGGACATAATTGGAGATAGAGACTGACGTTGAAATATTAACGTCGAAATACGTAATTACAAGATGGTTGCGACAAACGCAAACATATTGTAATCACGTAATTTTAGCTGCTTGCGTTATGTCCGCCGCTTAATCTTCGTTACTTGCTCTTCCTGCCGTCAATTTCCCGTTAATTAAAGAGATGCAATAATTAGACTTTCTCTCTCTCTCTCTCTCTCTCTCTCTTCTCTTTGAAAATCGCATCAACTTCGAAGAGAGAAAGCTCGCGCGTGCACTTTGGTGTAAATTAGTTTTCGTATGGTCTATCGTTGACCCTCGGTAATCAGAGTATTCCAGCTAGTGACCTAATTGCTTTTATCGCTATTTCGGAGAGTTGCTCTTTGAGAAATGTGCAACGATCGCCGATATCGCACGTGCTTATAATTCAACGTTATTCAACGTCGATTTAAGGTCGCCGCACTGCGGGACGAGCTATCCGAGAAGCAGGAACTCATCAGCGAACTGAAGGACCTGAATCAGAAATTCACTCTGGCGCACCAGCAGATGCAGGCCGACTACGAGCGGCTGAAGCAAGAGGAGGCTAACAAATCCGTCAAACTGCAGGAGCTCATGCTGTTGAACGAGCGTCGGGAACAAGTACGTTTTCGATAAAAAAATATTCGTGCGGACATGTAACTGTTCTCTTGCATCATTGTCATTTATCCACGAGTCGCGGAGAACGAGCGCCGATATAATAATATCATCAACTCATTATCGAATTCACTTCAGGCAAGGAAAGATCTCAAAGGTTTGGAGGACACGGTAGCCAAAGAACTTCAAACCCTACACAATCTTCGCAAGTTATTCGTTCAAGATCTACAAGCTAGAATAAAGAAAACCATCAATGCAGAAGACAACGAAGACGACGGCGGCTCGCTCGCGCAGAAGCAGAAAATATCCTTCTTGGAGAACAATCTGGACCAACTAACGAAGGTACATTCTGAACTCGCGCGCGCTTAATATTTAATTACCGATTGCTCTGTCGCATGGTCCGTCGCCGTTATCGTTGACTCACCCTTTGTTTCGTCTGATTAATTGTCGCAGGTGCACAAGCAACTCGTCAGGGATAACGCCGATCTTCGCTGCGAGCTGCCCAAGCTGGAGAAGAGACTGCGGGCGACGATGGAGCGCGTCAAGGCCTTAGAGACAGCATTGCGCGATGCCAAAGAAGGAGCAATGCGAGATCGTAAACGCTACCAGTACGAAGTAGATAGAATCAAGGAGGCTGTTAGGCAAAAGAATCTGGCGCGTCGTGGACCGAGCGCGCAGATCGCGAAACCAATTCGCGCCGGTCAACATCATTTGAGCAACGTCAACGCCATTCGAACCGGCAATCGTGGTAAGGAATCCTTCACTTCTCGGCCAAGCGCCAGTTAAAGAGTCGTCTCTCTCTCTCTCTCTCACTATCTCTTTTTGCAAACTCTTACTTTTCCTTCGTCTTTTATGCATATAAACATATATACAATACCGTCATGTTTCTTTTAGATTCACTTAATTAAAAACGCCTACATTGCGTTGTGGGTTTGTTCGATTTTGTACAAATGAAGTCGCCGCAGGCAGCTCTGTGCTTTAGAGTAAGTGAGCCGTTTTTGATACAATTATACGATTTTTCTGATTTCGCACGAGCTCCTTTGCGCGATATCGCGATACGCGTGATTGACGCGTAATAATCGAATGAAACAAAAAACGAACAAACCTCACGACATTCCTGTCCCAAGTCTTACGGTCGACTGCTACTTTGCATGGCGAATTAATTTCACGTTTCAATTAGACGTTCATTTCATGGTTATTAATCATATGATTTATGTAAAAATGATGACGTTGATTTTTTGAGACGCAACATTTTATTTGATTGATTGATTGATGTTACTTTGAGATTTATTTGTTTCCTCTCTTTTTTTTCATGTTCCTGATCACACAGATATGGGTAACAGCGTACAGTGATCGTGAGCATAATGCCAAAACCCTTCACTTTTACAGAAAACGAATGCAAGAACGCTTTCATCGACGAAAACAAAAGAATTCCAGCGGCTCTTATGTATAATGGATATGCATAAATGTTATAATTATTAAGATAAGGGCAATAGTACTACATCCGCAAGGAGAGCACCGCCAGTTCTTTTAATTAATATTTTTTCCCTCCTCTTTTTCTTCGGAGTAAGCATGTGCTTAGGTATACATTTGTACGAAATAAGTGTATTAAGTTGTACACACACGTATATATATATATATATATGTGTGTGTGTGTGTGTATATGGTGTGTGTGTATGTGTTATGTGTACATACATATGTATGTATGTATATATATACGTATGTATACATATACACCAGCGCTGCATGTCCCGTCGATTTGTAAATAGTTAATTTTTATAAATTATTTAATTTATACACAATGTCATGCATGATTCGATGATAAAGTGGATGTCTACTCGAACGACCGACCACTCGAAGAAAGAGCCTCTCGTCACTCGCAATATTTATACATACTTCGCGCAGTGTCTGTCTCTATTTAAATTATGCTCGTATCTCAGCTTGGCGTTTTTAAGAGTAATAGTAAAGATGAGAGAAAGGAAGAAAAGCTTGCCGCAATCGTTGGATCGAGCCTCCTAAGCGAGGAACTTCAATCTGAGTAAACGAAAACGAAAGAGGCGAGAAATACTTAATAATGGAAAGAAAACGCGTTCAGCGGGTTTATGCGGCACCATGCGATGATCAAGTGAACACGATCGGACATGCGGCTTTGCGCGAGTATGATTGTAGCTTACAAGTATTCGTAACCGTAAGAAGTTCCCTCCTATCTTCCCTCGCCCGCCTTTCGACCCCGTAGATGATAAGAGAATTTCACGGCACATGGCGTTTTTTCGGCACCAATTTCGCTGGAGGGCACGCTTGATCGCGATCAAGCGTAGAATTGCCTCTCTAGAGCGGCCCGCGGATTCATGTACTGCCGTGCGTTTAATTTAGGAAGAGAGAAATTTTGCGAGAACACGTGTATCCTCCTCGACGGGAAAAACGCCGATTTATGTAACGAATGGCCCCCATCCCGCGTCCGCTCCTTTTAATTTACTCTTTGTAACTTTTAACTTCCGTAATTGTAATTTTCACTGTCCCTTAGCGTCTTAATTTAATTTATTTCCGATTCGCGCGTGTCAGAGGCTTATTTTCTCTCGCGTTAGACTTGCGAAGCGCACAGAGCGACATGGAGCTTCGATCTTTTCATGCATTTGTTGTTCTTTTTTCTTCTCGCCTCGAGTGTGATTGTAACGAGCAGATGGAATCAGAGTGACGTGTGATTGATTTTACATGCGTGCGTGTATCTGTGTGTGCGTGTGTGTATCGAGCTCCCGCTCAGAAGTTACCTGCATGTCTGGTTGTGAACAGCCGATGATGCACGGGTTCGCTTATTATGTTCCTTAGAGAAAAGAAAAGGATAAGATATAAAAGAAAGTCCCCGCTGTCGCGAGCTGTTGAAATTTCGCTCACACGTCTTTCGCACGTGACGTCGTCGTTAACCCTCTCGTCTTTTATAGATCTTCTCCTTCTTTTCTCTCGCGGAATCTGATTTGTCTCGGATTCTTTCGCGTATTACATTTATACATTGTGTTACTTTTCCCCTTCTATCTCTTTTTCTTTCGACGCTCTTTTGGGAGTCGTTTACACGTAAAGATATAAAAATGTAACTGTCACTTGTATATTTAATTTATAAGGCTTTTTCTAGGGTACGAGAGAGCTCGTCGATAATAGTCTTATCGTTTATTCGATCGAAATAAGATAAATCGCCCGATCCGTCGGGCAAGGGTTAATGATGGCCTTCACACTCGTGCATTTTAGTATAACACGGTTTAGTATAATTCTGCGTTTCCGTAATCTCGTATCAATCATCATTATTGCGCGATCGTTTCCACGAGAAACGATTCCACGTCTCTTCGCCGAGACGTTCGTTCCCTCGCTCGCGCACGAATCATCGCATATATTCGATGCACTCTCTCTCTATCGGGAACTGTTTTTGTATAAACAACACGTTGACTCGACACGTGGCAATTCTCGCGGCTTAAATGAAACTACCAGTGTATCCAATGACGACGACGACGACGATAGATTTAGTTGAACTTAGAGTCTCTCGCGAGTGCACGTCAAGAGCGAGCAGTCGAGAATGCACACGTCGAGAAGATCGATCGTGAGAAAGTATCCGAAGTACTATTAACTATTACTAATATTATTGCTACTACTTTTTTTTTTTTCGTCACCTTCCGTTTCTCCTCTTTTTTGACTCTCTTTTGTGATATATATAATGTAAACATATATCGAGGGTGCAGCGCGGAGAAGAGAGAAGTTATGTTTTTGCTCATACGTAAGCAGAGACAAGTAAGAGTGTGTTGTGGTGCATAAGGAGTGCAATTATCGTTAAACTATTTTTGTCTCGGGTGTATGTAAATATATATGTATGCGTAAATACATTGTACCGTGCGTAATGCAGTTGCGTTAGTTTCGTGGTGAACGTTTAATCCGTCATAAAGAGAGTGAGTCCCCCCCCCACACCGCCGCCGCCGCCGTTCCTTCGCAAAAAGCTACTTACCGTCGTACGTTCCACCATAAGGACTCTTATTCTCATATCGCACACAAATTAACACGCGCATTTAAACGATGTTACAATGTTTCTCTCCCTCTCTCTCTCTTCCTATTCTTTCGGCGACGCCTTACGACGACGCGCGACGAACGCGCGTCTCTCCCTTAGAATGTTGAATGTATTTTCGAATCATGTTGCGCTAAGAAAAAAAAAAATGCTAACGATGTACTACTGCATTATTATAATCCATCGTTACTACATTTCTTCTCGTCATGGCTCTTGAGCGCGTCTTTCGCATCTCCAGTAATTAAAAAAAAAATGATAAAATCAAGCCAAAAAAGTGATTATCGACTTTCCGTGCGATGAACCGTTTCCGAATAATTAGTCTCGATACCGGATCGATTTCTCTGATTCTCCTGTGTATCTTTTTTTTCTCTTGCGATGTAATCATGAATTTGAGAGACCACGGCCGACTCTTCATGTTGCAGATCGCGTGCAATAATCAGCGATTGCATCCCGCATGCGATATCGGGCTTATTTGATATAATGCCGTTTTATTATATTGTATACACGCTGTATATGTATCGAACGATAGTTGGCCGACGGATTTGACGAGTATGGAACGAGGAAAGACAAAGGTGTTAGCAACATTATTTTCGTAATGTCTTCGGCGTGTCTGAAATCACATTATTATACAGTCAAAGTAGACGAGTTATAACAATATGTGCGCACCAGCCAGTCACTGTTGAAGAGGAGGTTGATCTACAACTGTAGCCTTTCTTGCTAGCGAAACGAACAAACCGTTTCTTTTGTGATTCTTCAAAAGGTGAAAACGAAAATGGAGATATGAAGTGAGACATGCGTCGAAAAAATTCGGAAAAACTCAGCCATGACGATTGTTACTTTTCGTGCAGTACGAACGAATGAACACAAGGTTTCTTCAATGATGTACGGCGATTTTGCGCGTGGACGAATAGTTTTGCGCGAAATCGTCGCACGACTCCCGCTGCACGACGTCGCGTGTAAAAGTGAACAAAAATATTCGATTGCAGGTTTCCTTCTATGATCTTAATCGAGTTCAGATCTACCTCATCTGAAACAGCAAGTAGTACGAGATAAAAGAAAAAAAAATCGTATAGCGATTCTAGACATTTTTCCTAGAGTTTAGGCGATAGATTTGTATGCAGGGTGTAGAGAGGCTGTAGCTAACAAGGTACTATAAATTGTAATACAATATTCTCCCCTCGGATTAAAAAGCTGTAATTTTAAGATAATTATCGTTAATTATTATATGCGATTGTCGAGGAAACGACGATGCTTATACATTAATGGAAGAGAAAACCCAAGAAAAAGAAAAATATGACACATTAAACGACTGTATTCACCTATTTATTTATTGTCGCACCGCATAGTCCCGGCAAAAGAAGGAAATAATCCGAAAGAAATATATTTATAAGGTAATATACAATAAAAATATATTATACATATACACCTATGTCTGTATGTATGTGTGTGTGTGTGTGTGTGTGTGTGTGTGTGTGTGTGTGTATGTGTGTGTGGACTGCGTGAAATCCCGAGTTAATTATCCTACCCGCGATGGACAGCAATTAATAATATCAAGTTGAGCAATTCATAACTTTCTGTCAAATCTCTAATTCTACACACACCGCTCGAAATAATTAGGAGATTATTTCGGCGTATATACATATTATGTAGATACTTAAAGTGTCATTTATCAATATTTGTCTAGTATAATATCTAATCCTAATATTTAATAGACATACTTATATATTTGAGCTTTCTATTAGCACAAGAGCTACTAAGCTACTCCACACGAGATCTCCAGTATTTTGAGCGGTGTAATCGCAATTTTCGGAAATCATTCTCTAAGCAATATTGTAAAAGATTTCGTTTTCTTATTTTATTTCTCATCAATGTAATTGTACAATATCGCAGATATCAAAACATATAGTAATCGAAATGCGATAAATAACATGATCATTACAAGTTTCTTAATGTACAGATTAAGAAGAGGCATACCTACACTTGTCTCAATGAGACAAAGTAGCGTCTTCTTTTCCTTTACAAAGTCCTCGTGATACGTATATTTAGTTTCAACACGATTTGGACATTCTTGTTTTGATGGAGGAGAACTTCTGGCAATTGATGAAAAACAAGTTCTCTCATTGAAACATCAGAAGCATCGAAAGTGTCCAAACCGTGTCGAAAGCAAATGAACAAATCGATGTTGCCGATAATATTCGCGTTACAGGAAACAATGGAAACCTTCGGTGTTAAACAATTGTTCTTTTATACTGCTAAAATCGCGTATGTACGTATTTTTTGCTAAAGAACACATACAGAATCGTTCTTCGCTATGCACTCTAAATCTTTGTATATAATATACACGTGTAAACCCACGTTTCTCGACATCGAGAAACTACTGTAACTTACGTCCGTAAAGGGCAAACCTCGAGCGTGTAAAAGTACGTGTGTACATCTACAAAATTCAATGTATCTAAAGTGAACACCGGCAGATATGTTTGACGAAAAGTATATCGATGTATATTGTGGCAGTGTGTAACGTTATATCTACTGTTCGCGCGCTGTAAATCGGAAGATAGTGGTCGACGCAATTGGCAGTAATAATCGAATATTTTTTTTTGCCTTAAGTATTCGCGTGGCACGTCGAATATGAATCACGTTTACTTCTTTCATTCGCCGAAGAACCTAAAACATCCAAATTTAAGGATTTAATATTTCGGTCTGCTTCAAGATTTGTTGATTTTGTATGTATATATATATATATATATATATATATATATAAATCTTGAAGCTTGTATATATATACATATATATGTGTGTATATATGTATATTATATATACATTTTCCATTCTCACGAATTCTTTACATCCTAATTCTCAAAGTTAAAATTTCAAACAGTTAACAATAGAAGATCGTACGTGAAGCCAGCTTCCCTTGTTCTTCTTTCTTGCGATAAAAACAAGATAAAATAAAACAAACAACATGAACAAAAGGAAGCTCAGAATTTGCGACGCGAGTACTCAGGTGATTAACAAGTTTTCTCACAAACGACCTAATAGTGTTAACAGAATTACGATGAACACCGGACGTATGAACACTAATCAACGTCGTTAACGAAGCAACATAGCGCACAGCACTATCATGTTCAATATCAGCGAACCGCAGAGCAGCATGATCAACAAACCAGGGCTGGTAACGACCGTTGTGTGGCTCGGGCACATCGGTATTGAGTCGTTCCGGCCTCCGTTGCCGACTACCGCTGCCACGTGCTCCTGATTGTCCGCCGCCATCACGTTGTTGCATGCTCGGACTGCAAGCAACTGCGACTGCGAGCAGTTCCTCATCCTCGTCGTGGTTGTGTCGTACATAGTGCACCGGGATTGCGCGCGAGGTGCTGTTGAGCTAGTAAAGAACCTTGCAGGATTCGCGATATTTCCTCGTGGCGTGTAACAGGACTGCGTGGCGTCCGACACGACGGAGCAGCGGTCGAACTCATGCACGGATGGCTCCCTGGATGGCGCGAAGTTGGAGGAGCCAGCCGACCCGAAGCCCGAGCTCTGACTGGACGAGCGCGAGAGTGTGGGTACGCCGCTCACCATACCTTCTTGCCAATAACCACCGGCTACCCACGACGTTTGCGTGACCGATTGCAGCTTCGGCGGCGAGAGGATACATCTTCTGCCCGACGCGACGCTGGATCGTTTGAAGAGGTCGCACGTCGACATGCCATATATCCTTCTTTCGAAGATCGGTGGCGTTCTCGCGCTGTATCTCGATGAGTCCTCGCTTAAGGACAACGCACTCAGGGCGCTCACGTTGTTGTCCAGACAGAAAGAATACGGCGAGTCGTTTTTACATTGGGTGATAGAGCTCAGGTAGCTGTCGTTGTGGATACTTGTAGTAGTTGCGTACGACTTCTGTTTCGGCCTAAAAGTAGAAATGATATGTAGAGTAGATGGAAGTCGTTATATCGAAAAGAAAAATACGTTTTGGAAAAATATAGGATCAATATAGGATGAACAGAAATATAATACAGACACTGCTAAGTGTGACTTAATCTCTGTGGTGAATAATTCGCCTGCACTGCTTGACAATTCGATACTACTGTTCGTCTGGTTTAAAACGTTGTCATTTTTATTCCGATTGTCGTATGCTACCTGTGATGATGCAGTGGTATTTCGTGTATGCAACTTGAGCTTCTTAAACGATACCGATGTAGTCAACGTATAGTTATACGAACTGGGTTTTATGTTCAAGAAGCTTATAAGCAATGCACATACTGCTATCTGGAAAAAAGAAATATGCAACCAATGTTAAAATATTCCTGCATTAAATTATTTTACCATATAATATTGTGTAATATGTTCCGCTGTGAGCCAGATGTTTTGCAACGTCGTTAAATTCTTGATTAGTATGAGAATAGTCATACAACACCATAAAATTATTAATAACATATCAGAGTTTTTCCTTTTCATCGAATTTGTGCAATAAGCACATAAATGAAAGAATAATCCACCAAAAGGTAGCCATATAACTTCGTGATTGTATGAGATAATTGAGCTGAGAACCACTGTAATAAATCGAAACACTGTGTCTAATTTTTTTGCTTTCTGTAACAGAATTATCAAATAATTATTTATTGCAATAAATGAATACTGTTAAAATATTAATAAAAACATTAACAGCTATATGCTATGATAATCTTTTATCTATGATAATTGTTTTATAAAATTTCTTCTTATATGTTCCTAACAAATATACTTACATTGATAATTGCATTAATTGGCTTCTGCCTGAAGAAAAGCATCTTGTAGCGCATAAGCCATAACGATTGCTTATTCAGTACATCCCATACTATGGATCTACAACTACCACACAGTGGATACTTTTTCTCTAGGTATTCTTTGAACACTTTCAATTCTGTATCATAAAGATTTTCATCTCTAGGTTCAAAGTTGGACAATTCTGCTAATTTTAAACTTTCTCTCTTATTACAATCTATGCAAAGATTATTCTTTGGAACATTGGCAGCATTGTTCTGTTTGGGCAAACTGCAGTATCTTGTGCATTTATCAAATGTTGCATATTGTTCTGGGATGTCATATGCGTAATCACCATTCTAAAGCAAATTATTCACACGTTAATCACAGATTAAACAATAAATTTCCTTGTACATAATCAAACACGGTGTGTTTGATCATATATAATTCAAGTATGCTATATATGTGTAAGATAGAAATTAGATAAAATTTCTGCAACTTACTTTAGAGAAACCGTTGAATTGTTGGCATGAGGGACACAACCACCAAGTCAGGTTTTGTCTCCAAACCTTTGTATTTTGATTGCAGAACCAACAGTTTACTTTTACAGGCCATCTTATTCTATTGATAATAAATTAAAACATGCCAATATATTAAGAATTGAAGGATACATGTCAATGTTAACTCTCAACAGATATATTATACCAATTTCAATTCACACATATCCAAAAATATATATAAAAAAGTACTTACTTCAACCTGTAGAAGATTGTTACACATGTAACAAGGATTAATTGAATAGGAACCAACACAAACACACTATCCAACACAGTGTTCTGATCAAATTCCATTATTTTTATACAGACAAAAACGCTTTAAAATCGCGAGAAACGTTCAATGCTGCACGCGACAAGAAACGTTTCTCTAAAATGCATGTATAAGAATTTCCAACATCAATTATGTGCGCTACATCTTCAGTCAAGCGAACGAACGATAGATATATTATAACCTAAAAAGAAGACAAGCCGCGCTTAAGAATAATCCTACAATTATGTTAAATCAAGCGACACCAATGTTGTCAGATCCCATCGACGTTAACTGAGGTCGTTTTAAATCTTACCAACGGCCGCGTTAATTTCTTTAACGAATTATCCAGACGGATTTGATATCACCCTACGTGGGGCACGTGTTGATCAACGCCGGCGTTATGATTTCAGCAGGTGCTATATTCTGCACACATACCGATCGCACACATACGCCTTTCTGATCCTCAGGCTGAGGGAACGTTACACGCGGTGCTCTTCTTTAATAACCTCAACTTGTAACTAGAAAGGCGTATGAGCGGCCGCCATGCGTGATGTGTCCGGTAGGTGACTATTTGCTATTCTTTGCTGCACCTTCTGCACCTAATCGCAGCGGGAAGAACTTCATTGGATGCATTCAGTACTACAACCGCTCCAATGAGTGCATTCAGTACTACACCGTTCACTGAGCGCTCAATGAGCTTTTACATTTGATTGGTATATTCCTTTAGATTTAAAAATATACACCAATCAGATGCAAGAGCTCACTTAGCGCTCAGTGAGCGGTTGTAATACTGAATGCACCCACTGAGCGCTCAATGAGCTTTTACATTTGATTGGTGTATATTTTTAAATCTAAAGGAATATACTAATCAAATGTAAAAGCTCATTGAGCGCTCAGTGAGCGGTTGTAGTACTGAATGCACCCATTCAAGGCCATCGCACACAAATGAACGTAAGCAGTAAAGAAACTGACCAATCACAATTAATTATTCTCGTAAGTTTTAAAATGGCGTCCTTAAATTTCGATTGTGATTGGTCGATTTGCTTACTGCTTACGTCTTACTGCTTAAGTTCGTTGTGTGTGATAGCCTTCAGTACCGCGATTCTGTAACTCGTTATTGGAGTTAACGATACTTCCGTTATCGTTGCGCAGCTTTTGTATACCGTAGAAAAGCTGCGCAACAATAACGAAACTGTCGTTAACTCCAATAACGAGTTACAGAATCGCAGCACAGTACGGTTGCGGACATAAAGGTTGTCACTTTTTTTTTAATGACTTTCGGGACGTATCCCGACTCGAGAAAGATGAGAGCTGCTGCTCCGCCTGCGGAGCACGCCTGCGCAGTAACTCACAACGAAAGGCAAGAAATGAAATATACGTGATATGACATAAATATGTCAACAATCATTGGGTGCATTGGATGCATTCAGTACTATAACCGCTCACTGAGCGCTAAGTGAGCTCTTGCATCTGATTGGTGTATATTTTTAAATCTAAAGGAATATACCAATCAAATGTAAAAGCTCATTGAGCGCTCAGTGAGCGGTTGTAGTACTGAATGCACCCAATGCACCCTATGGCTGCGTTCAGAAAACACAACGGTTATACAACGGTTGAATAATTCGTCAACGTTATTGGTCTGAATGTAAGGATCTAATAGTAAGGACCAATAGTTACTAAGCGCTCAGTGAGCGCTTTGTTTTCTGAACGCACCTATGGCCACGTTCAGTAGAACAAAGTGATCAGAGAGCGCTTAGTGATTATTGTCTGTGATTGGAGCATTCTGTTAGATTCTTCATAGACCCAGAAGTATTTACCAATCAGGAGCGAGATTTAGTGGAAAATCTAATAATGTCCAACTGTTGAGTCTGCTGAATGCAGCCAATTACGCCGAAGCTCTGTTGTCCAGACTCTCTATTGTAGGGTCTCTAGTGCGGAAAGTCGGTATCGCCAAAAACGCCATGTTGGCCGTTCTCAGGTTCCTCTCTGTTCATTACACATAAATCGCATGAATTATCCAGTCTCGTCCAAGTGTCACCTAACGGCCGCAGCGCACACTACAAGACAATTAAAACAACAAAGAGAGAGAGAAAGAGAGAGAGAGACGATGCAAGGCGTCGTAACGCGACTATGCGTATTCACGTCCGGCTAAATCTTTAAAAGTTACAAACAAAAGCAATAATCTTCTCATTAGGAGGAACAAAGAAAACGCACAAGCGTACGCGAACGAAAGATAGGAATTTCGGCTTGCGGCGGAATTTCCGGTTCAAGCGGACAAATCCAGCTCTCGCATAATCCCCGTTGCATAATTTCCGCTCATCACGTCGTAGCGTCGCGCGCGTCGCGTTGCGTCGCGTCCCGCGGTACAAAATGGCGACGATCGCTTCACGTTCCTCAGTGTTGCGATACGTGTGACGACGAGAATACATCGTTTTTGCGCGCTCTTTCATGGAGAGCGGAGTATCCTCGATGCACCTGTTATTTCTGAACGCCAAGCGACTTCGTTGTTGATCTCAGGTAAGCCGAATGACGCGCACGGTAAACGAAAACGGGAAGTCACGGGAGGAACGTGCCGGACGGCGCGAGAGACGGCCGGCGGTGAGCTTGTTTGGTCGGTTGTGTGTAAACAGGAAGATCGTGGCTTTGCATGGCAAATTTCCGCCCAGGGCGGACGCCGCGCCACGTGCGCCGATCGTCGACGGCCCTCTCGCGTTATCTCGCGCTCTTTTCTCGCGGCCACCGCGCTGCTGAGTCGTCGCTTCCCGCCGTAACCTTTTTGTCGCCATTGTAAACACCGTGCTACGCCGCACGCGGTACATCCGCCGATCGTTGTGTGGAAACGCGCGCGATATAGCACATTCTCCGGTATCACATTGATTCCGCGTTGTTTACATCACTCTCAAACAAGCGCGTACACACGCTGCTCGTGATAAACGAGCGATATTGTACATTTATGATGAATCGTATACTAATCGCGAATGAAAGAGATATAGCCGTTGCCCGGCTGACCCTGAAATTTGCGACTCTAATTGCAACATGTGGTCTTGTGGAGTACGGAGACACGAGTGAAACGTAAATCGTAATGAGGACTTGTAAATTCTCTCTCATTTCGAGCAACTTTCCTTTTTTTTTTTTAAGATCGAGCTCGAGGTTTAGCCATCCACGGGCTGTGGTCACACCATGGTCTATCGCATGAGTCACGTATATGATAATATTGGTGATCGTAAAAAGAGCGCGCGGTAAAAAGCGCACCAACGTGTTGCAAGATCGTAAAATTATCATGTGTGATTTGAAGATAGACAATCGTTTGACTATGATTTATATTCGATTAATCTTGGGATTTCTATTTTGAAGAAATTATTAGAAACAAAGAAAATTATATTTCTATTTTAGATAAATTATTAGTATTTTTATTGCCATTACCTTAATTCAAGATACACATTTTTAGTATTTTTTAGTTTTAATTTAAAATATAAATTTTTAGTATTCTTTTAGAAAAGAATTCAGCACACACACACATACACACACAAAGTACTTGTTTTGTGCAGAATTCCTTTTTTACAGCGGATTATTATGTTCATTTGCTAATTGTTAGTTTCACTATTGTTATATAAATATTGTTTTTAATTGTGTTTTTATGAATCTTGTGTGACATGTTATTTATATTTTTAGATTACTTGCTACGGGCCATAAAAAATGTCGAACTCAGAGAAAACAGATGTTTGTGTACCAGATACACAGGAAACATATTTTGAAGAATCTAACAATGAAAAAACTTGCAGTGAGACACAAAATTCAACTTTAAATGAGAGCCAAGACTTTCATCTTGTCGATTTTGGAGCAGACGAGAATGTAACTGACAAGACACAATCTTTGGGAGAAGATAGCTGTCAAAAAATAGTTAAAGAAGGTTTGCAGCAGACTTCCAACATACCGGAATCTAAAACAGATGACAACTCAATAACTGCAAGCGATAAAGTTGAAAGTGAAGAAAAGATTACTGTAGATGAGACGACAGAGAGCAAGCTGATCAAGAAAAGTGAGGAGATCAGCGATGAGCTTACTGACAATGACGAAGATGAAATTATTCAAGGTACACCTCCTCATAGTTACACGCCGCCTAAGAAAGCAGAGGGCGATATCGAAGGCGCGAGTCTTAAAAGGAAAGCGGGATCCTTCGAAGAACCTCCGACCAAAGTTCTTAAAACAACGTCGATGGAGAACGTAGTGAACGTTAAGGAACAGTTCGTGGGAGAGGAGAGTCGTCAGTCCTGCAAATCCGACGATTCATACGACGAACTGTTCAAAAGTACGCAGAGTAACGTCATAATAGAGGAAACTCAAGATCCAGCAAGTCAGTTAACTCTGAACTCGCTACAGAGCTCTACCGTACCGGCCGAAACGATGGACGTCGACAAAGAGCAACAGGAAAAGGAGGAGACCTTTTCCGAGAAATGCTGCGACGTGGAAAAAGACGAGAATCTCAACGTCTCCGCAAAACTCGCCGACGCCAATGCTGACAACAGCACCGTCGCCACCGTGAATTCGTTACATGAAAGCGATATTCAGGACAAGTGCGAGGCGAAAGGGACCGTCTCGGCATCTAGCGTTGCGGCGAAAAGTGTCGATGAGAAACCTCAAACGGACACATCGGATAAGAAAGAGACTGAGGACGAGAAGTCGCCGGAGATCCAAGAAGACACAATCACAGAGGCAGTCATAGATACGGTGGTAGCCGACGAGGACGACAACATGACAGATTCGACAAACTGCATTTGTCGAGGCGAGGAGACTGCCAAGCCCGAGCCCGAGCCCGAGCCCGAGCCTAAGCCCGAGCCTAAGCCCGAGCCTAAGCCCGAGCCTAAGCCCGAGCCCGAGTCCAAGCCCGAGAAGCCTACCGAGACCGACGAGGAGGTTCCGTCGTCTCAGTCGAAAGTACGCAACAAATCTCCATCATGCTTGACTGCCGCGAACTCCTGCAAATCGCGAAAGAGCATAGAGCTCGTGTACGACGGCGTGAGCAGGTCCGCCACTGATGTTGACAGCGAGTCAAGACCGGAGGTCGTAGAGATCGTCGATGACACTGACAAGAGCATCCTGGATTCTTCGACGGAGATAATCTACGACCAAACAAACAACGCTAAGAACAAACCGAAGCCGGAAGTCGTGAACATCGATGATTCTCACGAAGACGGCGAGAAAATCGTTTTGGATGGCCTCAACGCCAATTCGGAGGTGACTGCCACGGACAAGAAGACCCGCGAGGATATGAACGAGACGTTATACAAGAGCTGCTACGATACCAAGAGCGAGTTCAGCTACAAGAGTGTATCGGAGAGCAACAAGGAGTCGATGGATTCTAAAATGGACAGCAACAAGATGGTGAATGGTAACGACGAATCTAAAAGGAACGACAAAACCGTCAGCGTCGAATCTGACACGTTCTCCAGCTACGAGACGCCACCCGCTGTTCTCAACAGAAATGACAGCGGCAACGCGGCTATACTCAGCTCGCAGAAACTGGCCGCGAAAGGTCTTCTAATCTCCAAGGACTTGGACAGCATTGAGCTGATCAGCATAAGCGACCACGAGCAGGACATATCTAACACCGACGATGGCGCGAGAAAGTCCGACTCGGTTCACAACAGCGTGCTGACTAAAACTGTACAGGTGGAGAAGGAGATCGGTATGTACGTAAAGCTGAGATGTCTTCTGCAGGTTGACGAGAATACCAAGGAGTTCTTGAGCAAAGAGCTCACCGCTGTACACTGCGAAGCTATGGCGGAGTCCACTTTGAGACAGAAGGAAGACACGGCGTCGTCTTCGTTAGCCGATATTTCCGACAACAAGGAGACCTCACCTGGTTCGGTGAACAGCAATCCCCAGCTGTTTCACTTGAACCCGTCGAGGTTGTCCATGATGTCGTCCACCAGTTCGTCTAGCGCCAGCTCAGCATCCAGCGCCACGTCGCTTATGGCTAAGCAACTGCTCAAGGAAAGTGTGCTGTTCTCCTTGCCTCGTGGCCCAGCGAAACATGCGAAGAAAATATCGCAAGATGTGCCGTCGGTGAGCGAAAAGCAGGCTTTCGATGAGACATATGAACGCTTGACACGCGAATGGGGCAACAACCGATTTTTAACCATGACCGTGTTGAACTATGCAAACGCGGAGCTGAACGCGTTGGACACTCACAATATCAGCAACGAGCGATTGGACGACCATCACTTGCAGAAGCATCTGCGACGTTTGCCCTCATCGACACCGGAGGTTCCGGCGGAGAAGATCGAGTTGACGACACACTCTGAAATGACCACACCGAAGAGCACCAAGAAGAACAAGTCCCTGAAGAGACCCAGGAGCAAAATGACGAGATCGCAGGTGCACACGAACGGCGAGAGTAAGAGTAACGCGAGTACGCCAACCACGGCGTTCAATTCCAAAACAGAGGACAATACGACAGACGACAATACACCTCGGAAGAAGACTAAAATGAACATCGCCGCCGTACCTGACGACGACGCGGAGCAAGCCAAGTTGATGATCAGCAACGCGGACGTCCTCGCGAACTCGTCGCCGTTGCCGATCGACGATCTCATCGGCAGGAAGGTGTTCGCTAAATGGTCGGACAATAATTACTATCCCGGCACGGTAATCGAACGCGCGAAGGCCAAGTACAAGGTGAAATTCTATGACAGTGTGGTCAAGTTGCTTATACCAGAGTTCGTCATACCGATACCAAAGATTCTGAAGGAAAATTTGTCAGTGTACGCGACTACACAGGCCAACGATTATGGCTCCAGCGGCATCATCATAGATGTGAAGAGCAGCAAGGACACTACAGAGGACGACGTGCGCTACACTGTGGAGACAGACGAAGGTGAGCGTCTGCATGTTCAATTGAAGAACATCTTCCTGTCGCCCGATCAGGCTCTGCTGCTGAAGGAAGTGCTGGACTCCGACAACAAGAGCCTGCCGAGCACACCGAAGCATCTGGGTCAGGTGTCGCTGGATAACATGGTGGATGGTAAGCGACGCTCCAAACGGATCGGCACACCTATCTTCTCGACCCCCAAGTCCAGAAACAGCGGCACTAGCTCGTCCAGCAAGACCGGTCGTCAAGACCGGAAGTCGTCGGAGCCGTCAGTATCGGGGATGGCGACAAAGATGAAGAAAGAACGAAGCGTGTTGTCCGAGAACGAGAGCATGTCCAGCGACACGAATATCGAGCCCGTGCCGCTGGATGAGTGCGCGCAGTGGGGAGTGCAAAAAGAGATCATCGGTACGCCGCATGAGCAAGTGGTGAAAGGGCCGAAGAGCAGGATCAAGAGCAAGCGCAGCTTCAAGAAGAAGGTGGAGGACGAGCTGACGATCGCGACTCTCGGACCGATTCCCACCGACAACACCATCTTCAAGGGCATGTCGTTCATCCTCACTTGCGCGTCATTAGAGTGTCTGGATAGATATCAAGACAACGATATCGATGCAGAAGAAAAGGCCCTCGCATCAAGCACGGAGGACAACGCATCAGGCACCGATGAGACTGACAACGAGCAGGAGTGGATGGAACGACCGTTCGTGCGAGACCGGCTGCACACGCAGATCGTGGCGGGTGGCGGCAGAGTCTACGAGGACTTCAACGAGATCCCGAAGGACGAGTACAAGAAGACTAAGCTCATCACGAATGTGCCAAACACCACGGCGAAAAGCATACTCTGCCTCGCGGTCGGCATCCGCGCCTACAATCACAAGTGGATCATCAGATGCTGCTTGGAGGTAAGTGGAAGTTCCCTCTGCGCTCTCCGGATTCGGAACGCAAACATAATACGATTGGGTCTCTTTGATTTGATTCTCGGATCCGAAGAGGATCGCTCCGAAACATCCTCTCCCTGAAGAAGTGAACTGGAATGTTCACAAAACGTTGGAGACAAATCTAAGATGGTACAAAGCCGGAAATCAAATCAAACATTTCTCTACATATGTATCAGACATTTTTATATATATTCTTATATATATTCGTATATATATCTTTATATATATATACAGTTTTATATATAGGAATCGTTATTAATTACTTAATTTCATTAGTGCTCACGTTATCGTGAATGAAAACTTGTGATACTAACGAAATACAAGAATTTTACATTAATTCACCACTAGCAAGCATCTCGCTGCAGTATTTTTTTAGTATGTCCGAACATGTTGCAAATCATGTCGTATTATATTTTCAGGGGAAACTCGTGAACTCCGCTGAGGACATGCTTCCAAGCGGCTGGAGCTTACAGAGGCGAGCTTACGTGGAAACGTTCCAAATTGATATCAGACCGCTGGCACAACTCGTGGTGATAATTCCCAATCTCTTGATGGACCAACAGTTCGCTGCGTTTTGGGCGCAGGTGTGCGACAACGCGGGTGCTGTAGTTTTAGTCGCGGAGAATTCAGGTATGCTCGTTGGATCAACGTAACATCTAAAATAACATTTACATCCCATTGCGCGCGAGTGACTGAATTTTGCGTCATATTTTGCAGAAAGTATCGAGGAAATGGAATTCGACAGTGCTGCGGTGATCGTTTCTAATCAGAGGTGTCCTGCGTGGGCCGTAGAAAGAGCACAACAGTTTCGAATCCCACTGATGTCTACCACATGGGTCACACAGTGCTTAATCGAAGGCAAGATTTGCTTGTACAACCAGCACTCCCGTTATAGGTACAACTACACAAATTAAAACGTATTGTTGTTCAAGAGACTCGCTATACATTCGCGAAAATTCAGATCGTAATCAGTGTGATTTTTAACGATCGTGCCAGCGCTCTTGTGTTTTTTTATATTTTTATTTCTTTTTTTTTTTTTTTTGTTCTTTTATACATCTGACTTGTCACAGAAGAAGACAAGAGAGCAACAATTATTGCAAATGATTGATGCGATTTTAGCTTTTTTTTCTGTATCTTGCTATTATTTTATTTAATTCAAGAGTGATGTTTATTTGAACATCATTATCCACTTCGATTATGATTTAATTATCAATAGTGTCACGAAATATTATTTAATTTTGATCATGTTTACCCAGAAAATCTCTTGACAGCAAAACGTTATTTTCTCATGTCAATTCAATAAATATTTCTCCTAGAAACATAGGAAATACAAAATTTACGAAAAGATTTTGTTCGAATATGCCAATAAAAAACTCAACGCAAATCGTATCGACGAGTCTCATGACTATTAATGAATTTGTCGATATTCGTGTTTGTATATTGCTTTCCAATATCTTTCGACTTTTTAACGATAATAATGTTTTTGTTATGTGTCGTTATGATGTTGTAACAATCTGACGCAATCACGCGTGATGGCAACATTATTATTATTAAAAAGTTACGGAAGGGACATAGAAGAGTGATGTAGCTGTTTAGACTTTTGTAAGATTTTGTACAAAACAACACACGACGCAAAGAACATTTACCTGTGTGAAAAACATTTGCGGTGATCTTAGAACGTATATATCTATAATGAAAGAAGCATGGCCAATCTGGGCGATAAAAATAGATATCTACCTAAAATCTTGAGATATCCATCTGAGATCTTCAGATATATTTTTTTACGCATAAAGTCATCGTTGCGCTTAAACGAGAAGAAATAATAAAACGTGTAACAATACGTTACATCTTTTTTATCTTATTACATTTGATGATAGTCATGCCTTTCCGGATATATATGTATTCTAAGAGCGACGGTGTTGTTTGGACATTACTATTTGCATCGATTTGCGACATCATGTTATCTCTCCTTTTCCTTATACCTAACTTATCTTGGAAGTATACGAACATTGCATGTTTGTTGTATATTCGTTTATACTTCGCAAAAGTGGAATCTGGGAGATATAAAATACACCAATATATGTTTGACGAATTTCAATATTAGTAACTAAAGACGTCTCATTCTTTATTTATTCTTGGCATCAAAACATTTTCACATGTTTTGCATTTTTTTAATTAAAGATAAATAAAAACTGATTAAATTTATTTACTGATAAGGTGTTCGTCAAAAATATGTATCACGATTATGACAAATAAATGTACCGCCTGTAAAGGATACTTCTATGAAAGATGTATCATAATCCACATTGATGATGGTAAAAAGAATTACCCGTCGAAGTAAAAGTAAACAAAACCGTGGAACAAACTAGGCGGTAATATGTGTATATAAGTAAATATATATATATATATATATATAGATGATATATATCTTATAAGTTATATATATATCTATTATGTACAATGTTTAAGGGAAAAATACAATCATATTTTGGCAAATGCGTTTCTCCTTCGAATCTCTTCGACATCCCTTTTTTCATCTTTATAACAGTAATTGGGGATCTAATTAGTTATTTATGGATTATACCAATCGAGAAACAATAAAGAGAACGACATTACCAATAAGAAGAAGAGGATCCACACTCTGAGTCCGGCGTTCCGTTGAATCGCCTGTCGAATTTGCTCATTTGCCTCCTTCACATTCTCGGTAGACCCGACGACCGTAGTCATCAACCTGTCCAGATCTTTATCCTGATCAAGGATCTTTTCCGTAAAGATCTCTTGCAATTCGGCGATGTGGACCACTTTACTCTCGATCTGACTGACCTCTTCTGTCAAGGTGTTCAGTTCACTGTACAGCTGCTCGTTCTCCGAATGAAACATCTGGATGTCTTCGGGTGACAGCTCTTCCTCGTACGTCAGCGTGTTAACATCTCCGTTGATCTCCTGAATCTTCATCGGGCTCGAGTCGATCGAGTCGTTTTTACTCTCATGATCGTCTGTAGGTTTCTGCGTCGCGTTCAAAGCCGACTTTCCGGCCTTTGTTGATGATGACTGATCGACAAGCTTGGTATCAGATTGCAATTTGATAATCTTTCGCATCTCCATGGTTTTTTTTACACGCATCGCTTTCTGTTCAGAGTATATCTTGCAGACGTTTTTCAGGTAATCTTCTATCATCAGCAACATGATCTCGCGATGCTCGACGTTTTGCTGCGAAACCTCAGACGCTGCGACTTCCCTCTTGAGATCCTTGATGAGCTGCGAACAAGTGCTCATTATATTCTGCGCTCCGGCATCGATCTTGTCACGTTCTGTGTCTGTCATGTGCGATGCAGTGCACAAGTGATTATGAAAGTCTAGATAAACCTTCCGGTTCTTTAATAAGAACTCTCGCAGCCTGGAAATCTGCACAACCACATTGTGCGCCTTAAGATGAAAGGAACTCTTGTTCCTGCTTTTCAGGAGATCTTTTGCATTAGTTGTTGTACCAAGTTCTCTGTTACGTAAATTTACTGTCTTCACACTGGCTTTGAACAATGCACTGACGTCCATATTTAAATTCTTGTAAAATCTTCAGAGACAATCGGTTATACCTTTATTGAGCTTTTTCTAGGATAATCTGTCATCCTATATATACAATATATTGAAATGTATTGCATTGATTGATACATTGTCATATAGAGATTCTTGCAAATTCCTTTTGTTCCTTTTTCTAAAGTATGTTCTTTAATACTTGAGAAAATTTAACAAACTAATGGTTTATCTTACAAGCTACACTGTTAGCATGAGTGTCACAATTTTTTCAAAGAGATGTAAATATTGCCCTTTTTTTTACTTTATAGAGCAACAACTAAAAGTTTAAATATTTATTTGTAAACATTGAATATAAAAATCAGCAAGAAACTCAATAAATACTAAATATAACTAATGACTACAACATAACTTACAGCTATGAACAGTAAATCCCATCTTTTGAAAAGTAAGTAAATAAAATAACAGATGCGCAAATATGATTATTAGTTTTCATATAATGCTAACATCATCCACGTTAACCTAAAAGTGAACAAAATTGAGGTTATATGCGTTAACAGCGTATTGATATATAATATGTTCTTTCTAACTCTCTGTCCACTTATAATTCTCTTTTGTTTCTTTTTTGCTCCTCGATATTTAATTATGTGTTTATTTTACTTTGAAAACAAATCCAGCAAGACATTACTGAGAGAAACACATCTATATACGTATATCGAGTGCAGGTGTATGAAAAGTGCATTATACGAAAAGCTATTTTGTTCGCACACATATATATATATATATATATATGCTGTCTTGTTATTATCACTTGGGAGTAATTAATATTTGATAGTATGAATGTTACACAATTAAGATACAATACAATCCCGCAGAAGACAGTTAAATATGTTTTAAATGTAGCATCATATTTATCCTATGGACTAAGTTAAACTCAAAAACTATAAGTGTTAATTAAAATCTTATTTGTTCCAAATATAAAATCAAATTTGGATTCAATTTTTGCTTGCATATTATTAGATGCATATTAAATATTAATATGATTTCTTATGATTTATATATGCACCTGGACAAGTTAATCTAATAATAGGATCACATTTAAATTTAATTTGGACTCATATTAAAAACATATTGAATTAAATTATTTATTAATATTTGATTTTTATCTAAATTTAACTTAGTCCATACAGAAGACAAATATGAACTATATTTAAAATATACTTAACTGTTTCTCACGGGATATTATCAATAAAATCTCATTTAATAATATACAAATTATTTTATTGAGTTTTATTAGCTCAAATTTATTTTTAAACTACATAACACACATATGTTACATATACACATGTATTATTTGTTCTCCTCTGGTTCAAGTTCAGATAGAAAGGCATTATACTGATCCATTGGATCAACTGGTTCTTTAGATATGTTACTCTTATCATCATACTGTGAGCCAACTGTCCACAATGTTTCTAAGTCATAATATTCTCTGGTAGATTCAGAAAAGATGTGCAAGATAATGTTTCCTACAACATAAGTAATGATTTTTACAGCAATGATTAATGATTGTATGACTATTTCTATAAAGCTATACCTAAATCTATTGCTATCCACTCTTTTGAATTTTCCCCTTCGATCTTAGGTATTTTATCAGACTCGTCTCGTTTCAATTTATAAACTTTGCGTACAAACGTGGCAAGAGCACTCATGTGTTTGAATGACATACAGGTTACAACAACAATATAATCTACATAGGCATATTCTTTTGGCACAGAGGCCACAAAAATCTGTCTGGCTTTGTTCAGTTCCAGCAACGTAACGAGATCCTCGATTTCATAAACGCCAGCAATACCACCTAGAAAAAATTATTTTATTTTAAAACTGTTGTAAAACAATATATATATATATATATATATATATATATACACACACAATCATCTTGATGACACAATCTGTACTCACGTTTTAGATTTATGCCAGCGTAGGGATCGTGAACAGTTTCTTGCTTGGTTAATAATTTCAAGTCGACTTTATATTGTTCCTCGGTGACGTCGAGGATAACGTCTGCCTCCTCGTCGTGAAAGACTTTGTACTTGGCATTAACGGAAGCCGCAAGGTTATTGTCATCTTTTCGCGAGTCGATCTCGTTTGCTCCGCCGAATTCCTTTCCCAAATTATTTGAAAATTGTCTCGATTGTTTCAATTGCGAGTATGTTAATATTTCTTTATCCTTGATGAAAGATTCATGCAATACCCTCCGCGAACGAAGCAAACTCCTTAAAATACACGAACGCATGTCGAGTAAATTCGAACAGTCGACAAAGTTGACTAGTTTAGGTTAGGTTGGGTTACATTGTGCTACCAAAGCCAGTCATGTTTCAGATATACTCGCGAATCTACAGTACTACTTAAATTTTACACTTATTTATAAATTCTCTAAAATTAAATTAATACTACTTAAAATATAGTACTTAAAGTAGAGGAAATGGTAATCATAAAGTCAATTTATATTCAACTTTAAATGATTGTATTTATTCAAATGCAATATTAAATGTATAAAATGTCCTCTGTCAGGAAAAACATATCCATTGAAATTTGTTACAAGCAAAGTTTTTCTTGCAGCTTCAACGATGGTTCGTCAAGCAATGTAAATTTATAGATTTGTTCTTCTTATGCCTAAAACATTCATAAAGACGTAGTAAATGAGGACAAAAGTCCAACACATAGGTAAATCAATTTGTTGCATCATAAGACAGAAATTATATTTACAGAAGATCATGTGGAAGTCGTTTACTTGGACCTCGCACGCATCTTCCTCCTTTTACGCTTTAGCCTGCGCATCCTCTTCTTTCGCCACTGTAAATCAAACATGCCGTTAATTCCTTGCGCGTCAGTGCTCCTCCGTAGAGGTTAAGTCAGGTTAACGTAAAAACTAAATTTATATGAAAGAAATAAAACTTGCAAAAGATAAAATCAAAACTCATAATTCCGCCAAAGTACTGTACGCATCATTAATTCAACTTATTTATTTGTTTTGTTCACAAAATTATCGTGCATTGTGTGAAGGCACAAGAGTAAATAAAATAGCTATTTTTTAACATTTATATGTACTCTGTACATAAAATAATTATATATTTTCTCAAAATAATTACCTTAGCTCTCATCCTACGAGTTGAAGACTGTTAAGTCGCCTTAAAAACGCTTGATTGCAACGGATTTCAGTACTAGGACATCCAAGTATACCCAACGACTTCTGAAAACAATATGGAAGAGAAAACGATTTCAGTGGGAAGGCGAGGCGAAAGCGGAGGGAAGCTTAATACTTCACAGTTCCGGTAGAGGGCCTTAAGTCTTGCATACAAAGATAACACTTTTTCATTCTCATGTGTCAGAAGAATCAACCAATCAAGATGACTTCCCTCAAATTCTGTTTAAGGCTTGATCTACAATACGTGTCGTAAGTTGTAAGCCGTAAGAATTGGCGAATCACAGTCGATTATTACAAAAATGATCGGCTATAATTGGTCAGTTCTTACGGCTTACAGCTTACAACACCTATTGTAGACCAGACCTAAGCCAATCGTCGATAATACCTCGTCTACAATAGAAAGGTCATTCTACAATACGTGTCGTAAGTTGTAAGTCGTAAGAATTGGCGAATCACAGTCGATCATTACAAAAATAATCGACTATAATTGGTCAGTTCTTACGGCTTACACTTACGACACGTATTGTAAAATGACCTGAAGTCGTAGAGTCGTAAGTCGTAGAAATTGACCAATCATAGTCCGGTAAGAGAAAAATAATCGACCGCGATTGGTCAATTTGTACGACTTACGACTCTATAGGCTCGTCTACAATAGCTGTAAGAATAAGGCTGTAAGGCTGTAACGTAAGCTGTCAGCGAATGAAAATATTTCATTTCGTGCCTTGCAATCTTACAGCCTTACTCTTACAGTTAATGTAGACGAGCCTTATGACTTCTATTGTAGACGAGGTATTAATCTAACTTGTAAGGTCGCCAACGTCGAAAATAAAACACAGTTCGTTATTGAAACAAGTAGAAAAATTCTCTTGTTTTTTCTTTATAACCAGCAGTTTTAAAGTTATTGTTATTTTATCAACCTATATAGAATAATAATTGTTATTTTGCCAACCTATATAGAATTAATTCTTCTACTTCAGTTGGACGATATCTAATAATTGCTGATTACTCGTTGAAAGCATGTCCTAAATTGATTATATATCGAGTGTTCGTTATTCCGAGACCGCATTCCAACTATTCCAAGAACAGCTCACGTGTTCAATTCCGCGTTCCGTAGTTTTCCCGCGTTTAAAGTCCTTCCCGCCAACTGTACATCGTATCGATGGTGGTCACATTTGAGCGTTCGTTGCGACCTAAATGACACATTCTTCGCTGTAATTTTGTAGGACGTGAAAGTTACTGACGATAGCAGAATTTTATGATTGTGAATATTTGATGAAACATTTGGCATATATAAGACATCAGTGGATGCGCTGACAAGCTGAAAAACTCTTAGAAACTTACAAAGACATCGCAGGTTAGAGAGCGGAAAACAATTGGGAGGAAAAAGATTTTTTCTTATCAGTTTGGAGTTCTAGAAGATTCATATTGAGGCACAACAAGGCAAAATTAATTTGTGCTTTCTCTGTGGATTGCAACAGCAACTCTGTATATTCAATATTTTCGTGGATAATTATTGATACATCGACGCGCGAACTTGCAAAACACGATGGGCACGCAAACTACTATAACTTTTCCTATACGGAAGAAATGCAATTTCTACGGACCCAAAAATGATGTGAAAGAAGATTTCTCAGAAGCAACAGCGAAAAGCACATTGACGAAATATACCCCAAGCGTGAAGAAGATTGTCATTTTGAGCAGCAGTGAGTCTGAATCAGACTCTGATGTCGAAAATATAACAGAAATCACCAAAGAAACAGTTGTAAGGAAGGCAAACAGTACACCTCAAACACCAAATCGTCGCAAACGTAATGCCTCTAATGGTAATTCTCATAATTATGTATAATTTCCTGTTGTAGATATATTTTTTTTCTCTTCATGAGTTTTATATAATGATGATACCTAAGTGTGACTATCTTTACAAGGCATTTTTCCTCATTTTACAGAAAGATATCTGGTTAGTCCATCTAAGCAGAAGAAAAATCAACTGTTACAGGCTTCATTAACGCCATCCACTCTTTTAAACAGATTGAATTTATCTCCTAAAAGTGAAAATTTACAGCCCAAACAATTATTTGGTTCTAATGAATATCAGAATGCACGTCTGGCCTTACATAGTTCTGAGACAGAAGAATTGCCTGGGAGAGAAAATGAGTTAAACAAATTGCAGGAATTTTTTCAGGAACACCTGGAAAAGGAAACATCGAGTTCTCTTTATATCTCAGGCCCACCAGGTACTGGTAAAACAGCTAGTCTATCTAAAATAATGCAACAGCCAGAGTTCAAGTCTCAGTTCAAATGTGTCTATATTAATTGCACTACTATGAAGTCTGCAGCTGCTATCTATGCAAAGATAATTCAAGAATTATCCATAAGCAGCTCGACTAAGTCTGGGAAAAATAACAAGGCTATTATAGAGAAATACCTAATGTCTAAGCACAAGATGTTGTTTCTTGTGTTAGATGAAATTGATCAGTTGGAAAGCAAGAAGCAATCTGTGCTGTATTCGATATTTGAGTGGCCATCTCTGTTGAATTCCAAACTTATCCTAGTTGGTATCGCCAATGCATTGGATTTGACAGACAGGATATTGCCCAGGTTGCAAGCTAGATGCGAATTAAAGCCAACGTTAATGCATTTTGCATCATACACTAAACAACAAATATCTAATATAATATCCACGAGACTGAGCCAAGCGAACGCGTCCAACATTTTTACACCATCCGCGATACAATTGTTGGCGGGTAAAGTAGCCGCGGTTTCCGGGGACATCAGGCGAGCCTTAGACATTAGCAGAAGAGTGATTGAACTAGCCGAATCTGAAAAAATAGCGACAGTTTTGTGTCCGACGAATGATAATGGTAAAGCATATTATTTGAAATATATGAAACAATATATAAAGTTAACAGTTCAGGTGATATAAGGCTATACATATATAATATTTCTTTGTTCATTTGTAATTCAGATACAAATACAGAGAATTCGACGAAGCAGATGGAAATAACAGAAAAGCCAGTTGAATTGAAAGAGGTACTTGCAGTTTTAAACGGAGTCTATGGAAGCACACAGAATTTCAACAAGGATATGTTTCCTATTCAGCAAAAATTGCTGCTTTGCTCTCTGTTGCTTATCCTGAACAAAGGAAGAAACAAGGATATCACTGCTGGAAGAGTAAGTTTGAAAGTCACATTGGAATTGCATTACAATTGTTGCTGAAATTTTTCAAAAATGGCTGTTTGTTTCAGTTGCACGAGGTGTATAAAAAGGTTTGCACGAAACGGAATATATGCCCAGTAAATTTCTCTGAATTTTTAAGCATGTGTTCACTGATAGAGACAAGGGGAACTCTGAAAGTCGTCGGCAAGAAGCAATCGCGTCTGTCCAAGGTAAACTTACAATGGGATCAGACAGAGTTGGACTTAGCCTTGCAAGATAAAGTCATGATGGCAGAGATCATTAACGATACGAGCTGTTTATAGAATAATTTTAGCTGATATCGCATGCTTGTTTGTTGTAATTTATTTTATGTAACTTTTTATATCGTATATTTTATGGCACAAAAGATCATCTTGGTTGTTGCACTGTTATGACTTCACCATTGTTTTTCCTACATATTGTGCAATTTATAATTTTTTGTAATGTTATACGCAATGACTTTATAATTATGTTGATTTCAATGCCTGCGGTATATTGTAATTCACATGAAAGATTAGATTTGTGTATTGTATTGAAGTGACAAATACTTGGATGAAATATGTTGCCAAGCATGTTGATACTTTATGTATTATGCCAAAATGTACTGATAATTTATCAATAAATTATTTTGAATATAAATACTTTATGATTCACATATGAAATTTATAGATAATATTTATATAATTTTATATTATAGATAATATTTAAATGAACATTGTTATAAACTGACTAGCTATTGTATGTCATTTCAAGATTAAAGATTTCCAATCAGAGTACGCAGTAGTTTTTTGTGATACCGTTAGATGGCGTTGGCGTTTTATTAGGTTAGGTTTTAAAAAAGAAATTTGTTGTAATTTGCGTTGTTTACAATGTGCAGAGTAAACAATGCAGTGCCAAAGTGCTAAAATGATTTGATCTACTTTAATACGACGATATTTCACATTGTTGCATATTCCATAATATGCACTATGTGTAATTGATGTAAAATTGTGATAATTCTAGCTAATATTGTATGAATCTCAAACTTTGAATCTCAAAGATGTTTTATCTTAGCAGAAAGTTACCAAAAACAATGCTCAATGCGGTTTTAGGATTAATATTTACACTGTTTTATTGCGAATATCTTATATATTATATCGTACTTGCACAGGTAAGCTTCTAGAATATTTTATTTCTTTAAATATGCACTAACTTTAATTGCCTGAAGTAGTCAGTCTATGTTTATGTTAGTCTATGTTTTATAATCTTAATTATCAATTTGGATTTTAGTGTGATTGGCCTGCTTTAGATTCTCGAAAAGAAGATCTGACTGTATCACAAACAGAAGCAACTGAGAAGCCTGTAAAAGCTATATTTATTGCAGATACTCACTTATTAGGTCCTAGAAATGGTCACTGGTTTGATAAATTACGAAGGTTTGTAATTCAGTATATGCTATTTCTATCAGTAATATATGATATACTAGCAGTAATGTCACTCGATAAAATTTATATCAAAAATTTATTTAAAATCATCCAAATTTATCAAAGATTTATATCAAAAGAGAATATTTTTGTGCTTAGGGAATGGCAAATGTACAGAGCTTTCCAGACAATGATGACAATACACAGGCCAGATGTAGTTTTTATATTAGGTATGTAGTATATATAATTCCAAAATGCTTGTAAATTAATTTTTACTAGTATTTTATGATAATTTTATGATAATTTTGATATAGGTGATGTTTTTGATGAGGGACAATGGTGCAGCTCTACAGAATTTGAGAGCTATATACAGAGATTCCATTCCTTGTTTTATGTACCGAAGAACACATATCTCTATGTTGTTGCTGGTAATCACGATATAGGATTTCATTATGGTACGATGAATTAATTCTTGCACTGCACTTGAGAGCAAATTTGTAGATTGATTTGATCGTTTTGAACAATTCATCACTTATAATACTGAACGTATTTTTAGCAATCACACCATATCGTAATCAGCGCTTTATTAACGGCCTGAAAAGCCCGAATGTGCGACGAGTAAGTATAAGAGACAATCATTTCACATTGATTAACAGTATGGCGTTGGAAGGGGATGGTTGTTTCTTATGCCGACCAACTGAAATCGCAGTGGACAAAATAGCCAGTGAGCTATCATCTGTGTGTTCTCATATAATAATATGTCGAGATCTACATAATCGATTAATCATTAAACTATTCATGCGTGTCATATTACAGAAGATCTGAAATGTGCAAGAAAGATGGGCAACGATTGCAACAATGCAAGTGCAATTTCCAGATACAGCAGGCCTATACTTTTGCAAGTCAGTCTCTTTATCTCTAATTTTTCAGAGATATATATATGTAAACATTTATATAATAACAATTCTCATAAAGTTACGTTACTGAATAAGTAATTCTTTGATCAGCATTACCCGATGTATCGAGAATCTGACGAGATCTGCAACGAATTGGATCAAGCACCTGACGATATAAAGAACATCAAATTCCGCGAGCGATGGGAATGTTTGTCGAAAGAGGCGTCGGAACAAGTACATTCAATTATTTTATATGTTGCATTCACGATTAATTTCAGTACACTCTTGTACGTGAACCCAAGTTTACGTAATGTTCATTTGCAGCTCTTGGATATCTTGAATCCGCGATTAATCGTCGCTGGGCACACTCATCACGGCTGTAGAAGGATACATCGGGATGATATCCTGGAATTTACAATCCCATCTTTCAGTTGGCGCAACAAAGTCAATCCATCACTCTTGATGGTAAATTTTAATTTTAGCATTAATTACCAATAAGATTGTTTAGCAATAGATAACATTCCTTTAAACACTTTTCATTATCTAATACTGGAAGATTGAGTCGCCAACAGTTTTAACGTCTGTCAGAGAATTTTAGAAAACGAACAATTGTGGTTGAGCTGAAATTCTTTATATTATAATTAATATTATATTATAATATATATTGAACCAATAGCGCACCACATAAGTCTTTTACTTTTATAACTTTTGTCTGAAACGTTTTATTTTGCTTTATTTTTTATACGTTTAGGCATTTCGATTTAAGTGCTACATTCTGTATATATGTCTATAATTTCGGTAAATGATGTTCCTGCTTTAATTTCAGGGTGTTTTCACGCCTAGAAATTACGCCGTATCAAAGTGTTACATGCCCGTGGAGTCTACCGTGATCATAATTTATTATGTTAGCCTCACATGCACAATGATATATTTGATTATAAAACTCAGACCGAGACGGCCTGCGTATTCTCGCTTGAAGATGCCTTGAGTAGCGCGGCTCTCCTTGCTTATTGAATCATGATTTTACAAACACGAGCGAATAATGCAATAACTCTATATACAGTTGTGATTAATGAAGGTATAATTCTCGGAATATTTATAAGACATTTGTATACACTTTTATCGTAATATCAATTACATATTATTTACATTAGTGATAGTATAAAATACTTACTTTGTGATATATCATATTAACATTAGTCTCGATGTACATAGAACTCTACTATTTGCGGAAACGCAAAACACTTACTAAGAATTCTTTGTGTAAGTTACACAATTCGACATATAATTTTACATACATGTATATAAAAAAAAAAGAAGAGAAAAGAAACTGCCATTACACTGTCAGAGACTCGACGAAACTTACCACGCGGATTCTCGGATATGTATCGCTGAGGAATGAAATGTAATTAGACTCGTGTAAAACGTAATTAAATATACACAAACTTTTATATTATTATTCTTACATTATACTGTACTCGTCGTAACAATGACCTGGTTGGGGGACAGTTGCAAAACCGCTTGTATCCTTATGCTAAGGAGACGAACGATAACTTTAAACTGGCTCGTTATCGGCTATAGTACGGCGTCGACTGTGAGTGTTCGTAAGTAACGAACGACTTCGAACACGTATATTCATAAATATAAAATATACATGTATCATCATGTATCAACGGTGACGGAATACGATGATAGATACACCCATCCGACGTTGTCGTTGCGTTATTCACGAGTACACATCTCACCCGACACCGCCGTAATACTTCTGCATTATTGACCATCACTAATATCACATACTTGAACATTTTTACAAAGTTCCTTCTCGCGTTGACAAGGAACGATATTGATATAGCCAACGTCCCATTGTTAACATTAAATTTCTCTTAGATTTCCTTTCTTTATTCTTTCTCACTCTATTTTTTCCTCTCTTTCTCTTTGCGCGTTCTATGAATCGTAAGTACTTTACAGGGAAAAACCGTGACTCAATTAAATAAAATATATTCATTATTATACGCTCGTCAATGGCAGATGAACATGTAGAAACATTATATTGATATATCGAATATATTCGTACACATCAGTCATAGAATGTATAAATGTTCATCATTCGAAATCCCGTGGAAGATGGAGATGTGTCTGCACTTTCATCATAATTCCTAAAACTACAGAAGAAACTTAAGCCCTTTCTCTCATACTCTTTCGATTAAATTAAAATTAATATTACTTCCATAACTCCAATGTCACTGCAACTACTATCGATAGATTTTGACTAGTCTATCTTGACGGCTGCGTATATCTTTCTGATGAACGCGTATGCGGCGAAGAAACCGATTGTACCGGTGAGTAGCCAAAACGTGAGAACCATCAGCGCGGTGTAGCCGAAGTACATGAGAGTCGGCACTAATTCAGTGATCTCTAGTTTTGTCACGAAGTAAAAAACGGAATAAGCTAGCACGTAGACTGCCGAGCCTCCACTCACTATGAAACTGCGCCACCACCACCTGTAATCCTGCAAATGAAATTTCACGAGCGTTAAGTGCGTTCATGCACGTTAAAATTTACACGAAGGGAACAAAAAGACAGCCTCAATTGAATGATATTTCTGTTACACTCACTTCGCCGCACAACTGGAAGTAGACCATAACTATCGATATCTGCGAGCATGAGATCACAAGGATGCAGAAAACGAGAAATAGAAATCCGAAGAGGTAGTAGAACTGATTCTCCCATAATGCGGTCAGTATGAAGAAGAGCTCGATGAATACCGCGCCAAACGGCAAGATTCCCGCCATCAGTGTGCTGCAAAAGCAGATTTTGTTCCCTTAACAGTCTATACTGAAGAGAGTGAATTCAAACGTTTATTATCATTTTAAACTTACCACAATATCGGATTCATATACCATAGCTGGTCAGGAACTTGTCTCGGGATTTGATTTGTTCTGACTGGATGAGTGAAGGGCTGCTTACGGTAACCAAAAAAGTAACCAAGATAGACTAGAGGAAATGAGATGCCAAACCAGAGGCACAGCAGAACCACCATCGTGCTGAAGGGAACCGCGCCGGAGCTTTGTTTACCCCATATGAAGAAATTCAAGAAGAAGCACGTCGTGAAGACGACACCGGGATAAAGAGTCGCCGTCTGCAATCATCGACAGCTCTATTAACGATCCGTACGTGGAGATTCTAACGTGATTCTCGCTAATGATGAATTAAAGAAAGTTACAGAGAAGTCAATTAGACTCGATTAGACTTAACTAGAGGTCAATTTCTCGCATTGTTTATTAAATTATCTTTACCAGTAAAGCGGCTCTTCTCCACTCTCGACCGCGCATAGTCTTGTACAGTCGCGCCGAAAAGTAACCGGCAACCAAGCCAGAAAATACGTATAAAAATATAGCGCAGGTGCCAAGAGCTCCTCGACTTGCTGGTGACAGCATACCCAGCATCGCGAAGACTGTGAGAACAAAGATGCATATAGAAATATATGATTAAAGTGATGGAATTTTGCAAGTTGCTAAAGCTCAATATGATCCTACATATCGTAATGAGAGCCATGAAGAAGATCTGAATGCCGCTGCCGATTACAGCAGCGAATAAGCGCGAGTTAATCGGTGGCCGGAACACGTCTCCGTGCACCAATTTCCAACCAGTCTCCTCGATCGTTTCGTCCAAGCCCGCCAGACTATCGCTCTCCCCGGCGTTGTAACGAGCTATGTCTCTCCTGAGCGTCCTTACCATGATCATCGTCAAAATTCCTGCCAGACAATATAAGATGGAAGATTGAAGAGAGAAGATTAACTGTGGTGATTCATGATATAACATCATGTCTTACCGGACAAGAAGAAGACAACAATAAGAGAATTGATGATTGAAAACCAATGTATTTCGACGTCGCTCATGCTTAGATATATGTCCCATCTGCTCGCCCAGCTTACGTCCGACTGGCTCCATTCCACCGAGTACAAAAATAGAAGCCTTGTGCCCGTGGGACTGACAAATTGCGGGCTCACTTTGTTAAAATCCGGCCGGATGCAGGTGTTCCCGTCGAACTGTAATTGAGATGTGTCGACGGAATGAGCCTCCACCTCAAATCCAACTACTCTAAACTCGTTCCTAAATAAATGAGAGCAAAACAATGATTTCTGTGCGTTCAATAGACTCATGATGGAATAAGGTGTATGCAAACATGTATGACAGAATACTGACTCGCCATGTTTGTGATAACTTAATTTCAGATTGAGATAATTATTGATATATGCTTGGTTATTCATCTTTCCACCTAGCCGATAGCCTTGATAAACAACCACTTTATTTGTGTCCTTGTGAACCTTCTTTTTGGTGGCTGCTGGTAGATTATCTATTAATCTGAAATAAGAAAGTAAGTTTAAGGTGAACACAGTGACAATGTAGAAAAGATAGTCCTTTTAAACAATATAAGAAAATATTCTAACAAATGCACAGAATATTCGTGCTCGATCATATCAATAACTTGTTGGGAATTATATTCGCTCCAATTCATCAAGTTGGACGGTCCATGGCACAGAAGCCTGCAGCTAATATCTTCCCCCATTACAATTTCATATGGAGTATTCACTATCCTAAAACACCAAAATACAGGCTAATAAAATTTGCAGCCTTTCTAAACTCAAATCTCTTGCGAAAGCTAAGGGAATCAAGCTGTCTCACCTGTCTCCACGCAATACTTCTCCCAGATTTTCAGACTTATAGATGGTTCCATTTTTGGGCAAACAAAATGGAATGGAATAATATCCGTATGGTAATTGCGTGTGTATGCTAGTCATTTTGACAGCCTTGACATCGATCTTTTGACCCTTCTTAAACTCCACTGGAGCAACTCCGGGCACGTAGAAGCCATTGGTTCCTATCAAAAGGGATATTACCACTAGTACAGCACCATTCCTCTGTAATCTTCCCTGCATCAAAAAATTCACTCAATTAATATCGAATCACAAGCGATAACAGAGCGCGATACGAAATGCAATACGATCGGTGACATTCGCGACACACATATCTCTCCTTTCGTCTAGGAAGCAGTCTTCTGTTGACTCTCGTGCGTCAGAAGATACCCGCGGAAAGGTTTATGCAACGGGCTTGTGCATCGAAGCGGATGTTTTTGCTCTAGATAAAAATACTACACTCGACGTATCTTATCGTCAGTTTTACATACAAATTCATCAGTCAGAATTCGGCAAACGTCAAAGCGACGCATAGCAAAGTGTCGTGTAGATGCAGGGAGTGCAGGGAGCACTAGGTGGAATGTTTGTGCGCCTTTAAACAAAACATAAACGAAACAGCCGGAGAAACAAGAGCGGGAGAGCGTCGTTCGGAATGAGAGTCGGTGATAAATCGCGCTGTCAACTTGGTTTGACAGCGCTATCGCGGGGCACTCGGTATCCGCTCGGCGAGGACGGAAAACTCGGCGACGAGGCACGATCGGTGTGTCATCCGGCCGCGTCTGCTCGATCTCGCGAGGTGTCCCGCTCGGAGCTGAGAAGTCCCCATCCGGCACCTACCATTCTACACAATATTATTCTCGGTAAAGGCGCGCCACGCCGTCTCTCGCAGCCTCGTCTTCGATTGACACCACTTCATTCACCCACCACTATCACGTCAAAAATGAAGTTGACTTCGCGCTGAACTGAACCACGAAACACGACCACCGGCGCGCCAACGGCGGCCGCCCATCGCACCAAGTTCCTACGTCGGCGACCAATGCGCGACCCCTGTCAGCGATCAGCGACGCGAAAATCCCCCGATGGGCCGAGAGACGGAGCCGATCTCGAGTTCAAATTTGATTTCGAGCAATGCATATCCTGCAGAAATCTGAGATTTTTCAGATCGTCCCGCGTCTCTCACGAGCGCGAAACGATCGCATCGACGAGCGTCGGCGGTCAATAATCGCTAGTCGGTCGCGAGTGTGTTTCGAAGATGGCGCCGCATTTTTCCCCGAGCGTGCGAACGGAAGTCGCGTCTTGTTGAGACACAAAACGCAACTTTTCTGCATATCGAGCGCATCGCAAAGTATCCCGCGAGGTCGGAAAAATCCAAAGAGGCTCGTGTCGGTCACTCAATGACGTCAGGACCATGACACACGTGTTATAGTGACAACATACGACAGTCGCTCTACTGACCAGACTTTTCCAAGCGAAAAAATATACCCCCGAAAAGGAAAATATCGTCCCACGTGGGGACTCGTTTAATTACAAGTTACGTTGTTTGGATATGCGTCTGTTGGGTTAATTTTTCTTTCGGAACCATGGTGCAGGTGAGTGGTAAGCCGTCCGCGTGTTATCACGCCGTTATTCCGTCGCGCCGGCCGAAACCAGCGCATTTTTCTGGCAGGTCTATTGGGAATTTTTGATTGTTTTTTTTTCCGCTGTCATCCATTAGTAAATAGGAAAGATGGCAGCAGATTATTGCGCTTTTTTCCCGTACTTTCGCCAGGCGGACATTTTTCCGACGGTCTCGACCCGGCGCGATTTTCACCGCGAAAATCCCACCGAAAACGCCAACCGACCGCGATTCTACGAACGAAATTTACCGCGTTTTTCGTTTCTTGAATTAAACACCGGCCCTACCGGGGCAAATGCGGTTCGCGTTAAGCTTTTCTATCTCGGCCGACGCGAAGACTCGAGTGCGGACTTGGCGATGAGAACGCGTGAACGTTTTCTCTAAAATATTCCCATGCTCGTTGCGTATTCTATGTACACAAACAAAATTCGACGTAAATAAACAGTGGTTCGTCTCGTTAACGCTTCGTACCGCTTCACAATCACGAGGAAATTAATGGCACCGCTTGTAAGCACTCTCGACCCATCCTTTTTTCTCGTACTTTACCGGATAATAGTTAACGACATGTGAATTATTCTGACAACATCGCGTGTTTACAGGCTATCGACGAGATGGAGCAGAGGGATCTCCCACAGGCGTTCCGTCTGCTGGGAGAGATGAATGCCAATGTCCTGCAGGTGAACCAGCTGGTGGACAATATGCTGGTTCGCGTGAAAAACGGCGAGATCTCCACGGACAAGGGTCTCAGTTTCTTAGAGATGAAGTATCACATGTTACTCTCCTATCTCATAAACTTGACTTATGTAGTGCTGAGAAAATGTTCCGGGGAACGCATCGAGGATGATCCTTCAATTGATCGTTTGATCGAGATCAGGACTGTCCTCGAGAAAATCCGACCAATAGATCACAAGCTTAAGTACCAAATAGATAAGCTTGTTAAGACTGCTGTAACCGGTACTATTAATAGCGACGATCCCAGCAACTTCAAAGCAAATCCTGATGCTCTGGTTGCTAAACTGGATAGCTGCAACGAAGAGTCTGACAGTGAACACGAGGAGGAGACGGAAGGCTTCAAGTCAATACAGGCTAGGAAGCCAAATGTTTACGTGCCACCAAAACTAGCTGCAGTACATTATGGTCAGTTTTGTACTCTTTGATAAGGTTTTTGGTTGAAATCTTTAATTAAACAGCATTAGTTAACTTTCATTTGATTTTCACTTACATATGATCGAATTATTCATCATTGCAACATTGTTCAGTTGCATTATTGATTTTTGTCTTCCTTACTCACTCAGCCTTGTAATGTTTCACTCATTAACCGCACTAAACTATATACTGTAATTTCAGACGGCGATGAAACAATGGCGGAGAAAATCCGCAAGGCTGGCGAGAGAGCTCGCAGACGCGCCGTGTCTAACACAGTCCTGCGAGAATTGAAGGAAGAATATTTGGACGCACCTGTGGAGGATAGTCAAGGCTTGGGCGAGAAGCAAGTGATTCTGGGACGCGAGAATAAGCGAAAAATTGAATACGAAGAGAACTACATGACGCGTTTGCCGGTGACTAAGCAGGAAAAGCACAGGCGTCGTCAGATGACTACTCTGGGTACTCTCGGCGACGAGATCACCACTTTCGGAGAGTCATCTGCCAAGTCTGCTAAAAAGAGAAAAGCTCAGAAAAAGGGCAAAGCTAAAAAGAGTGAGTAATCTTTCCACAACTTCTCTGATCACCTCTCGATCGAATTGGCCACTAATCGCAAAATATTTTCGACTTCGTAGGTTTCAAGAAAAAACGGCATCACTAAGATGGCTTTTGGGACAACGCGAGAGCCCAGTTTCATACAGCATTAACGATTAAGATAAAAGGCAAAAAAGAAAAAAAATTTACTTCTGACTTCTTCTCGACAAAAAGCAGATGCCACTAATACTCGTTACTAAGTTAAGCTAAATAACTCGTAACATCTTAGTAATTAAAAAAAAGAAGACAACGTGTCGACGGTGGAGTAAAAATAGCACGATGGTAATTTATTACTGTATAAGACATACTAATGGTCGTGTAATTGATAATTATAGTTAATAATGATTTTAATCTTTAACTGTTGTCCGAAAGATCAATTTTGATCTATGGAGTACGAGCGATCCGTCGGGCGCGAGGACGGTACTCTTTCGAGAGACGAAAAACACGGTAACGAGAGATGTGAACGGGCACACACGAGCTTAAACAAAACGGAAATTATGTGTCGCATAGCGTAATTATATTAACACGTTGGGATCGAGTTGACGGATCACGGCTCCAAGATCGAAAATTGTGAATTACACGTAAAAGTTGAAAGCAGAACATTTTTCTGCTTTATTTTGAAATATTCTCCAGCTATATAGGGAAAAGGGATAACGATGGGAAAAGACAGAAGGGAGGGAAAAGGAGATAGGTAAACATAGCGGGAGAGACGATATTAAATTACTTGTTAACAGAAGCGTAAAAATCACAAGACATTCCAAGAGAAAAAAAGAGAACTGCAGAAGTTAGAAAACTCGAGATTCAGAAAATGAAAAACGAAAAAAAAAAGTAAGATAAGACGAAGACATTCTCTAGAACTGCACGCACTCGGCGCAACTTCCGAAGGAAAAATTAACTAAGAGAAAAAAAGAAAAAAAAAGAAAAGCAAAAAACGATACTTCGTCGTGCGATATCGCATGTCTTAGGATTTTCTCGCTGTCTTAGAGGTAGTGAAGTAGTTACTAGTTTTACTATTATACGTATGTTTCGTTTGTGTTTTTCCCCTGGTGAAACTGTTGAGGCTATTATATCTCGATGTGAGTCATGTTTTTACGTTAAGTCTCATTTCTCGGTTTCCTTTCGTTTTTATTTACAATGTGCTTGTGCATTGTATATATCTGTTGTTCTTCGTTTAAATGTAATTATTAGGTGATAACTCTTGGGTTGAGTCGTTAAACTTATATTGATGGTAATATAAGGATAACACGAGCGTGTCAAAATTCAAAATTGTCGTCAATTTCTCGAATTTGATTTCAATTGACTGCGTTTGTTTTTCTCGGGGAGGGGG
This sequence comes from Harpegnathos saltator, assembly GCF_003227715.2. Taxonomy (NCBI): domain Eukaryota; kingdom Metazoa; phylum Arthropoda; class Insecta; order Hymenoptera; family Formicidae; genus Harpegnathos; species Harpegnathos saltator. Next base: position 1,018,279 of record NW_020230210.1, read on the forward strand.
AGCCTGTCACATATCATATATAACGGATATAAACCGACGAACGAAGATTAGGGCGAAAATCACTTCTGCAACGATAAATAAGATATTTGTACAATCAAATCGCGCGGGAACCGATCGACGTCGACGTCGCCGTTGACGGCGGCGTCGTCTGTTTCCCGTGCTTAAATAGGTTGGATTTTTTTAATGTTGTTAAAACATGGGTGCCTCGCGTGTGTGTCGGGGCGTCCCAATGAAATGTTCCTTTCTAATGTAGTGAAAGAGTCGAATAAGCGCGGAGAAAGGATGATAATTGTTCTATACAGATCGAGTGCGTTAGGTAATATATGTTAGTAGCCATTGCTCATACCTGCAGAAGTGATCCCGCATTACCTTCAAAGGAGTAAACTAATTCGCTGTATGCTGGCCGGGGGCTCAACCATCCATAGATATTATATTTTTTACAGAAGTGTTCATAGATTGAGCCAACTTGGCGCGGCGACGATGTCACACGCGCCCCCTCTTTTCGCAATCTGTGAGGACGATTTAAAAAAAAAAAAAAAAAAAGAAGAAGAAGATGAAAAACTAAAAAATGTGATAAATTATTCATGAAATAATAGTTAAAGAGAACTTAACAAAATAGCACAATCGCTGGGCATTATTTACAAGTGCTAGCAAGCCTAATGTCAGCAGCCTTGTCGTATTTGGTAAAAAAAAAAAAAAAAAGAATGAAGTTTATGAAAACGCCGAATCGCGGACGGATCGTCGATCGCTGACACTGATAAAATCGCCCTCGTCCATCGCGATGCTGTGCGACAACGCAATTTTTCACACATGCGAACAAAATCGAAATGTTGTCCTGACAGACAGACACACGTACACAACACGTACACACACACATACACACACACACACACACAAAATCCGTCCGACATTCGGCCTTCCTCATACTCCACGCATAGACGATAATTTTTGAAACACACCTACGACCGACGCAGCCGGCGAGTCCAAAACTCCTCCCGGACGGAACGACAGTGAAGCGTTTTTTATATGTACAGCACAAATATCTCCACGAAGTTTCGATTTGCTGCCGTATGCGCGTTGTTTGCGACGCGCCCGTATAATAGAGTCTATTTTACAATAGAAGAACGAAACGTTCTTTCGATCTCTCTCCGCGAGGCCTCTACGATAGTTTGTATTCGCCGTTTTTCTCGCGCGGTACGCACATATATATACACACACACACACATACATACGCGCGTTTTGGGCTCGCGGTCGCAGTGCGTAGGTGTGAAGGAGTATTCATACGATACACATATCCACACGCAACATATAGCAGCAAGGTAATAGGATTACATTGAATACACTACCTCAAATCAATAGAAATATGGATTTACAGTAATGAAATCACCGCGGCGGTCTCGCTCGCGTCGCCGTAAATGCAGTCTCCTTTCTGTTTTCAATTCAACACCGACCGGCCACCAAGATTCTTTTTATGGAATATTTCTAATTGGGACTTGATTGAAGGGTACCGCAGAGCGGATTTATTCGTCTCTGGATACGAATTCTTGCCTACCTGTGTTAAAGAAAGAAAGGGAAAGGGTGGTAGAGAAAGTGAGAGAGAGAGAGAGAGAGAGAGAAAGAAAGAGAGGAGAAAAGGACCTAGTTGAAGTGTACAAATAAATAAATATATATATATATATACAAAAGATGCGAGCGTGGCCGCTGCTACGGGCTTTAAAAGTAGTCCTTCAAATCCAACAACGCTGCCGAATGCCGAACTGAATAAAAAAAAGAAAGAAATATCAAGATATCTTTGCAGCAAAGAGAGAGAGGGAGGAAGAGACAAGGGAGAGACGAGATAGGATTGATTTATTGACTACATTCATAGTCTTGTGAGGATGTATGATGTTTGATTTTTATATCGGTGAACTTTTGTGTCATTTTATGTATACAAATAATATGACAATTCAACGTGTGAGCGAGAGCGATTGAGAGAACGGAGAGCGCGAGTAATAGAGAGAGGAGAGAAAGAGTTTACCTGTACATTTAACAAAGTGGTTATTACGAATGAATTATGATTATTAATTATTATTATTGTCACGGATTATACTATGATTATTATTATCATCATGTAGAATGCTTCTTACTGACTGAATAAAATGTTTTCAATGTCATAAAGCGTTTTTTTATTACTTGTGTACACCCGTTCACGCGAGACTCTTTTGCGTTTGATGACAGGCCTTTAAAGAGAATACAATTTTATATCGTCAAAAGATGCGAATCAGATGAAGTGGAGCGTATATAATTCAAATGTTTGATCTATAAACGGGATTTTTAAAATAAAACAACTATAAATACCTGAATGTCTGTGGTGTATAGAAGTATGAAGTTGGTAGGTTTACGGCGACTTTTTCGCCGAGTCACTACACATGTCATCTACAGTGCTTTTTATTAAAATTCTCTTATTAAAAAAAAAGATACATAGATCGCTCCTCCTCGTCTAATTTTTATAATTTATGATTATTACGCTTACATAAGGTCTGTTTTTTTCTCGAAAGAGATTAATGTATACTTAACTTAGAAAAAAAGCATATAGTTGAAATTTGGTAGAAGGAAGAGGAAAAGAGAATTAGTGTGCAAAATGGTGCAAAAAGTTCCTTAAAAAATAACAAATTTATACTTCACTGCGGTCACCAACGAAATACTATAAAGAGAAAATGCCTGAGAAAATGTATGCACACTATATCCGTCCTGACGGTAACGGCAAAGCGTGCACAGTTCTTGCTCATTCTATTTCCTTACAAGAGATAGTAAGTTAGAAAAGCACAGATGATCCATCGCTCTCTGTCTTTGTCGCACTACCGACGAGCGAATCGTACGGCAAAAGCCCCGAAAAGCAGCGGAACACAAGAACGCAAGTAGGACGCAGAAGTAAAAACGCCGTGAGAGAAATTAGAACGCAACGCGATAGAGAACGTATAGTCGAATAACGCAGGAACAACGCAATAAGCAACGACGCAATATGCAACGCAAGAAAAGTACAATAAGTAACACGGCTACAATGTAAATTATATATAATTTGCATATATGGGCGTTTATGTAATTATAGGTAATATAAAAGTCATGATAAATTAATGTGGCCGCGCGTTATCTCTGTCGCGTCATTGCTAGAAATCAACCGAACTCTCGAAATTATTTTCTTTCCGAATTATGAATATAAAACAATGTGGAAAGGAAAACAAGGGGGAGAAAGGGGGGGACGGCGACGTCTGCCTTACGATGACATCGCTGCTGGCTCGCTTCGTCGCGATTGTCTATTCGCTGGTGGTGAGACAAAGACCGATTCTTCGTTTTTATCTAACGAATCTAGCTCGCTCGTGAACATAGCACAGAATAGAACCAAATAATTATGGACATAGCACGGAATAGTACCAACAAATCGTGGACATTGGCTTAGTAATTCATGTCCATGAAAAATGGACCCAGTTGGCGCTTCGAATCAGCCAACTTTTCCATAACGCTGTAAATGCAGCCATGCCCGCTCTCAGGCTTCTCTCTGGTCGGTGCTGCAGTGCAGTGGTAGTCAGGTAGTGCAGTCCAAGTGCAGAGAGGAAAAGAATAAACCTGTAATTTCCGATGAAAAACCCTACATTATTACATGACGTTATTGCGCTTTAAGGTTAGGAATCGACATATCGATCAGAGTACTGACGCCGTTTCGGCAGCAACAAAAATGTAAGAGTATTCTTGTTATGTTGACATCTCGGTGGAGCCCTTCATCCTTCGTGTTCACCAAGTCGTGAGACAGTTAGCCCTGTATACGTCGCTTTCCCGCTAAAATGAGACGCTAATCGTGTTCCCGAAGACATGGCGCAGTCTATTCTCGATGCTCTGACAGGTAAAAGTGCGTCGCTACCTTAGTCGTATGTGGGGTTAACCAACCCTAGAAACATCAACAATCTCCAAAGCAGTTTCATGTATCTGTCAAATTCTGATTTTTTGTCTCTGTTTTACATGCTCAATCTTTTAGACGTGTTCAAAAAGTCACACATTTAGATTTTCACATCTGTACATGATTTAGTAAATACAAAAAATACAGGTCATTCACAGATATATTGTAAAAAAATTGGTAGATTTCCAAGCTTCTGTAACTAATGAATTTTGAGATCTTTTTTAAAAGTAACTCATAGTATATGATAAAAATTACATAAATAGTTAATAATAACGAATCAAGTTTGGTTAAAATAATTAAATCTGCAAAGATATACATATATATATATATATGTATATATAACATGGTTTGTTGCCAATGTTTACTGGACTTGTATAGTCGCTTAACATTTGATTTGATGTTCACAGTTGATTTTCTAATTATTAACTTTGTGTAAGTCTATGATTTACATTTATAATTCTAAGATGTTTTATATATGATATGACATATTGCCATTATATTTTACTAACTTGATATTCTTTTAGGTGTCTCATTAGATGGTTCTTCTGTGCAATCCTTGTTGGAATCTCAGACTTTAATAGCTGAAGTTGAGCAGTCAGGTATACATATATATATAATTGATATACATCAGTATTTATTCATAATATTTATTGTTTTCAAATCATCAATAATTCTTCATCAGCAATTGATCAAGATGAGGAGGATATATTCCAGTGTGGCAAGTGCAAGAGCCAGTTTACATCATTGCAAATGTTTATACTCCATAAAAGAACACATCAGAAGACACAGCAGCAGACTGTAGATTTGACTCAGTTTCTGACAAACGATGAAAGCCAAGTGATGCATACAGAAGACTCTGTTCAAGATGAGTCCCAGTACAATTCACAAGAGACGTTTCAACTTGGTGAACCGATTATTCTCGAAGAGACAGACATGTTATTTAGGTATATTGCATTTATCCTTCTTGTAGTATTGATTTTAACAATTACAATTATAATCCTGTAATATATTCATTATAAAGCACTACCTCACGACACTTTAATGGTGAATTTTTTACTTTTTATATTGAAATCAACAATTATTTCTTGCTCTTGTTATTACAGTGTGGACCAAGATTCTGCTAATTACTTCACAGCAGATTCTACATTCGGTGTACCCATCATTTTGAGCACTGAGAACTTGGACTCTTTCGACGACGCCTCCATCGATGGGACGAGGGAAGATTCGAACGATGTGCCAGCGTTACAGCTTCAAAGCGACATATCGCAAGAGGATGCTTCGAGTCAACCTGAACATGCTAACGCCTCATTGACGGATAATGAACCGTCCCTGACGGACAATAAGTCGCCATTCTTGGAGGACAACGAGCCCACCTTTGAGGACAACGACACATCCCTCCAGGATAATTTGCCCAATGAATTGGAAAACGACCAATTTGGCCAAGCACAAAATTTAAAGGTGTCTTGGGACTTTATTGCTTCAAATTGAAACAATAAATTTGATTAACTTGGAACAGTAGTGGTAATTCATAAATTAGAGCATACAGTAAACATTTATATTATGATTTATACTTGTTTTTTTCTTGTTTCAGTACAAGTGCGGCTATTGCAACAAGCAATTTGCGAAGAAATTCTATTGGCAGCAGCATGAACGCTCTCATACTGGTGAGAAACCCTATCAATGCGTAGTGTGTGGTCGTGCGTTTGCACAAAAGTCCAATGTAAAGAAACATATGTCTTCGCACAAAGTGTGGCCCGGCACCGCGATACACTCGTTACCACCTGAGGTAAAGCATTCTTAGTTCAAGTTGAATTTCTTCCTTCTTTTAATTTTACATTACTCGCTCGTTAATTTTCAAGCATTTATTAAAATTTTAATGAAACGAATCAATTTTAATTAAATCTAAATTAAATAGAAGATTAAATATTAATTTTCTTCAATATTTAATCTTCGATTTAATTTTTACATATATGCGGTCATATGTTTTTATCTCAAAACTGCATTTAGGTACCTCCAGATGGAAGCATCGACCGCACGTATCACTGCCAGTTCTGCAGGGAGACGTTCGACTCGTACAAGGCCCTCAAAGGTCACTTGATCGTCTCGCATATGGCGCTGAAAGTGTACAAGTGTGTGCAGAGCAGCTGCAGTATGATGTTCTCAGAGCTGGAAGACTTTCTAGAACACACGCGTAGCCACAAGTGCTCCGAGTATCGGTGTCATGTGTGTGGCGAGGTGTTCAGCACCCTTTCGGACCTTGGCTGTCACCAGTACGTTCACTCCGTCCAGAAGCAAAAAACCACGGAGAAGTACTACTGCTGCACGGTCTGCAAGTCGTCGTTTTCGAATCTGGAAGCGCTGCAACACCATCAGGAAACCACCACGCACGATTACGTGTGTCTGCACTGCGGCAAGAGTTTCCTCATCGAAAGGTTTCTGCGCCGTCACCTCAAGACTCACTCGACGTCGGCGAGATTCGCCTGCGAGGACTGCGGCAAGGCCTTCAAGACGGAGCAGTATTTGGCCAATCATAAGTTAATACACAGCGAGGAGACACCTTTTACCTGTCCGGTAAGTAAGATAAGAGAATGGTCGAGGGATAAGCTCATATTAATAATCCTTACATATTTTTGAAAAATTTAAAGTTTTGCAGAGGCAGATAATTTTACTATTTTAATAGTAAATAATTGTTAATAATTTAACAAATTTGATCTATGAATTTAACGTTGTGTTGCAAGTTTATGTTGCAACGTCTCTTTTCCTCACTTATATATAATTTAATATTTAATTTAATTATAATGAATTTTTAATAAAGTATAAAGTAAGCCGTGTAAGGTCGGGATTAATATTCCCTGTGCGATTTTACAGCATTGCCCAGCTCGATTCAAACGGAAAGACCGGCTGGGTCGTCATATGCTGATCCACGACCTAACAAAGAGACTCAAATGTCCGTTCCGCGGCTTCCTGGGCTGCATGAGCGAGTTCTCGCGACCGGACAAGCTCAAGCGGCACTTGCTGACGCACAACAACGTCAAGCGGTTCAGCTGCAGCCACTGCAACCGCAATTTCCATCGGGCGCAGGCTCTCAAACATCACGAAATAAATAAGCACAGCCTCAAATGTGACATTTGTGCCCATGTGAGTTTACTTTTCTCCTGCCGCGCGGCGATATTAATTTGCCGAGTAACTCTAGATCGTTATTTTCATTAATGTTGCAGGCGTTCAAGACTAAAGAGCAATTGATCACTCACAATTGCGAGCAATTAGGAGAGACCAAGAAGCATACGAGTTCGCAGCTGCCGAAGAAAGCGTCTGGATCTTTCAAGCCGAGGAAGCCCACCCCAAAGAGACAAACCTTATCAAAGACTGCAATCGCGCTTGCCGATAAAGAGAAGTCGGAGAAACTGAAAGCTGACGAAATACAAAGAAAAGTAATTCTTCATTCTTAATATTAGGATATTTTTGTATTTCCCAATTTTCTTTTTTTGTAAAATATTTCTTTTTCCATTATATCTGATTTCGGGATACCTTACAGATCGTCTCCGAGACATTCAGGTCCGACGACTTCAACGAAGAGCTTTGCACGAAGAAGCCGGGAAATGTGGTTTCCGCGTCGAAGGAGATCGAATCAACGACTGGCGAATCCAACGAGCGATCCGACTCTCCGGTGATAGACTTCGAGGACGACTTCAAGCGTGAAGTAGAGTTCTACTCGTCGCATCCGAACGAGTAGAGAATTTTGCAATACATATACATATATATACACACGCGTATATATATATTTTTTATTCATATTTAAATTATACATCAACTCTATAAGACATAAAACACCAGTCGTCTCGTAGCACGTGCAATGAGATCATGGGCGAAGTCATTCGCAGGTTGCATTTTATATTCGCGTACGATATTTTGTAGTTTACATATCTGTGATAATTGTATTATAAACGATCTATCGACATATATAAGTAACTTATATACACACGTACACAAACACACATACACACGCACACATCGAGAATGTGCGATCTCGTCAGCGTGCGATTGCCTCTATCGCGGTGAATGGCGCGATACAGCCATATCTGTCGGTCGTAATTAATACTTCGGAAGTATCCCTTGCAGAACGTTAACGTTCGTTGAACTTTTCTAACGATAGATTGTAAAAAATGCATCGCACGCGCGACATACCGAGCTGTAACGAAACGTTTGATATAGTGCGTCTCCTTAATTTATTTGTTGTAAGATAATAAATCTACCAGAAATCGCAAATTCGAAACGTGTAAATAAGTCTTGAGAAAGAATATCACTTTTATATGGAACAATCGGAAGCTTATTGCAACCGTCTTCACTGAGGATTCCCTCCTTCAATCTCTTCAAACGTGCAAGTCCTAATTCACGTTTCAAATCCGTCAATAAACCGTTTCCATAAACATCCATTAATTACTGCGTTCTTCTTTAATTACCAAGTCAAGTTACGTTGTAAGTTATCCTGTGCTCGAATTGATGGCGTGGCTTCTCATTAGGTTATCAAATTGAATTATTACCGGCCCGTCGACGTACGTTATGACGAGCTCTGCAAATCAAACGTTTCGTATTGTGAAAAACGCATGCAGAATGGAGAAAAGTCGCCGGGTTATTCCAAAACGGTATATTCTCGCACGCGAGTTGCGTAAGCTTCCACGCTTTGATAATATTTCGGAAGGAAGTGGTCGGTGAGACCGCAATCAGTCTCCTGGTAAGATTAAAGCTTTTAGTACGTGACAGTCGCTCGCCGTTGCGTATACTTTACGGTGGAAATTTGTAAGTTGCGTAACATCGACAAGTTGTTCACACTCTGCAAAAAGATCCCTCCAGTTGATGTACATTTTCGTGGCGATTAGCCGAAGAAGATATGCCTTGCCGTCAAACGTATGAGGTGAACAAACGGCAGTTGAACAAAGCTGCTCAACGAGACCAGTCGTACAGAAACTGCCTGGGTGCTCTGCTCATCTTCTTCTTCCTGTGCCTCATCCTCATCCTGGCCTGCATACCTTGGAAAACGCGAAATCAGGGAAGGTATAGCAGCGATGAATATAGCAAATACGATTCACAGGTAATGCCATTGAATGTAGATGTTTTCAAGAAGACATAGAGACACGGTGATGTTGCGAGAACTATGTAAGTATTAATAATGTTATTGAATGATTTCAAACACAGTATCACCACGGGGAACCCATAAAGGGATCAACAACCACTACAACTACTACAGCCACTACAACCGCTACGATCACCGAGGCGACATTAACGGGAATCAAAGATGTTATTATCATCGAAAACTCGACTATCCCCTGGAAGAAGGACGAAGAAGGATCTGATACTCACGAGAGTTACAAAGAAGGAAAAACCCAGAACAAAGTAACGGTGTCTACCGAAAAGATATTTAAGCCAAATGACGAAGACTACTCTACGGAGAAAGGCACGGAAAGTTTGGAATACATTACTGAACAACTCGAAGAAGGTAAAGGCGCGACTACGAACAAGGACATTTCGGTCGCACCGCGACAGACGGTTTTAACATCGCCGAGTGGAACAATTACAACTTCTGGCTATTCTTCCGATGAATATCATAGTTCGCAGAAGTCGGAACTTGGTATAGTGACTGATGATATTACAACTTCCACATCGTCCACTCAATCAGCCGATCACACGACAAGTGGAACTACAGTTTCTACCAGCGAGTATGTGGAATTGAAAATTAAGGACATAACTCAACGCAACGTTACATCTTCAACTTTATCAACTCGGCGCGCCGAGGAAATTACAACTGATAAGTATTCTTCCAGCGAATATCACAGTTCGGAGAAATCAGAACTTGATATGACGGAGGATGCAACTGCAAATCCTACCGATGGATATCTAATGTCAGAAATCAACGACACCACTGATAATATTACACATTTGACATCGTCAACTCGATCGACTGATCTTGAAGAAAATTCTACGGGCATTCACGAGATATCAAAAGCCAGTGTTGCTGCTGTGACCTCGACGATGACCCCTTCGACAGATTTAGAAGAAAGTACGAGCGTTGAACATTCCTACGATGAACATCATTATCCGCAGGAATCGCAATCTGTCGTCACGATAATTTATCGTACTGCCCAGACTACAACAGCGGCTACAACTCGTTTCGATCCTGAGGAAGATGAACATACGGGATATTCTACTGACCAATATTTAAATCAAGAAAAAGAATCTACAGGATACGACGAGACATCAGTTAATAATGATGACGTAATAACTGGAAGTTCCCTTGTCACAGAGGATTACACTCCGTCTCTGAACAAAGACTCCCCTGCAACTACGGACATTATAAACGTAATGTTTTTAACGCTGTTTTTAAAGTCATAAGTAACAGTTGGTTAATGAGGAATTAGTCTATTAAACTAGATTAATTATTAATATTTTACAGTCTTAGTTTATAAAGAGAATATAGATACTATCGATATATGGTATTTCTTATTATTAGCGTGAAAAAAAATTCTCATATTCTCAACATTTAATTATGCAGGAAGCTGAGAACACGACGTACGTCACCACAAGTGCAAGGAGTCAAAGCAAAAATGCTGAAACGTTCGCCGATGGCTCAACTGTTGTTACAACAGAGAAATCTTCCACGTACAATTATACGAGCGCATTTAATTCTTCTACGTCGAGCATGTCAAGAACCAACATCACTTCATTTTATAACAACATGACTACAACGGTATCGCCACTTCCCGACGAGGAAAAAGACATTTGCAACACGGAGCACTGTAAGCGCATCGCCAGCAAAATGTTGTCCTACATGAATCACTTAGTTGATCCTTGCGACGACTTTTACGAGTACGCCTGCGGCGGCTTCGAGGCGAATCCGCAACTGGTAGACACCGACTTGATGCGACAGTCCAACAATTATCAGCGGATTGCGAGTAAGCGTTTATTGATATTATTAATTAATAGTAATTACTTAATCGATATTAATTAATTAATTAATTACGTTGAGAGGGATGAAACATCATAGGGAAGAGCTGATATGTTTATTATTAAATGTCTTACGCTTTACTTGTTCTTCTGTGATCGCTTGGAATCTGATTCCAGGACAGATGGTGAAGGAGAAACGCGAAAATATACATTCGCCTTTTGCGACTTATTACGACAGTTGCGTGCAATATGAAAGAACTGTGAACTTCAACGAGAGAGTGGAGATGGGTAAATTATGGGAGACTATCAAATATTTAATAAAATAAGCCATTTATCATTTCCTGTGCAAATAAGTAATCTGAGATGAAAATCTATACACACACACACACACATACACACACATAAACGTGAGAGAAGTAGAATTATAATATAATTTGTGAGCGATAATCACACGTTGTTATGATTGTTAATGCATTTGCTCACAGCGACCAATGCGTTGAGAGATGTGGGAAGATTTTATATAAACGCCACTTGGCTTAACAATTACACGGACTTCACTAATTTGTTCGTCCAATTAATGTCACATCACAGGTGAGTGCTTCAGGAAACGCGCTAATAACACGATGAAGATCGTAACTCAGGACCATTCTTGCAGCGCTCTTTTATTCGACGTTATGCCGAAATTCGACGAATATTCGACCAATTTCACGCTACAGATAAGCCCTCCAAAGGATGAGAATCCTTTTATGACGGAACGCGCAGACGATCTATGCTCCGAAGACGAGTTTGAGACGGAAAAGCAATACGTGAATCTCACAGCTTTGTACGACAGTTATAAAAAGTGCAATGTACGCGCGTCTCTCGAATTACCGAAAAGATAAATTGAGCATAACTGTAAATTTAATTCTTTGTATGAAAATGTGAAAGGATCTAGGATTTCGTACTTCCTTATTCGTAATCTCTCTTAACTCTCTCTCTCTCTCTCTCTCTCTCTCAACTTCTTTTTGCTTTACTCGATTGTTTTATGAATACATGAGAAAGGTAACGATAAGTAACGTGATAAATAATTATTGTTTTTCACAGAAAAATACTGAAGAATTTTTGAGATCCATCAAAGAAGCGTTAACAGTATTCAGCGTCTTCAAGGGTTTGAACGATAGTCACTTAACATGGGAACAGCAGTCTCAATATATAGAAAAGACCGTCCACGACATCGATTTTATTATAATGCAAGGATATTTTTCGGTAATTACCTCTATAACTCTGTATATGCCTTCGTAACAATATTTATTCAATGATAAAATATAATCTCGTATTAATTCCGCAGCACTTTCCTTCGAAGGACAAAATCCAGGAGACCTATGCGATGAATATCTACTACAAAATTAGTTTGAAAGATTTGCAAAGGAAGAGCATGCTTGTAAGTACAAAAATGCTGAGGATTTCAATCACTTCTTAGCGATATAAAAGGAAAATAAAAATGTGAAGACATTCTCTGAGTTAAATAAATGTCTTAAATTTTTGTTTTAGCAATCTTGTATCATTTTTTTTTTTTTTTGATTCTTTCTCGTAGGTGAATTGGACGCAATTGATTCATTCGCTAATAGGAACGGACATAATGGAAACGAACTCGATAAATAACAATGATTTACACATTTATTTATACAATTCATTGATAAACGGTTTGTCTGGGCTAGAAAAATTCGCTGAAGAGGATCCAATGAGCCTGAATAATGCTATTATGGGGTTATACGCACATAAACTTTATCGCGAGGTAATAAGAAACGATACTTTATCTAATCATTCTGTTTTTGTAATAATGATATTAAAATAAATTAATTTAATTGCGTTAAGGATCAAAATCTCAATCAAACCGATATCACCAATGTCAATGTTAGTCGATTACTTCGCCATAATTTTGTATCTTACATCGATAAATTATTTTATTTTATTTATATGTAATAAATATTGTGCAGTTGGTTCTGTCGAGACGCAGTGACATGAAGAATCATTGTCTGCAAGTAGCTATTAATCTTCTACGCTTAGAAGCGTCCAGTTTATACATTTCGTCCTTTTCCGACCTGGAAATAAGGAAGATGAACGAATTGGTGAGTGAACTTAACTACAGAAAAGTGAAGTGTATATCACAAATATATATTAAATATACATAGAAATGAGTGTATCCCATTTTTTGCTCGAACATGTAATAATTATTTACTACAATAGATAGACAATTCGTTCAAAGATCTGAAACAAACATTAAAAAAGAACACAGAAGGAATGGAATGGACCCATGAAAATGGACGAAATGCTTTGTTGGACAAAGTCAACAGTCTCAAGCTCAGCCTGCCTGCCATTTCTTACTACAGAGATAGAGATTCACTCTACACTGATTATAATATGTCGCAGGTAACCGTCATTATTATTTATCAGATATCCATACATGGAAGTAAAATATTTCAATGACGAGAACATTCGCTCAATTTTCGTGTTCAAACTGTTAAAGATTTGTCACTGTAGGTGACTATTTTTTATAGTTACATCTTGTACATTAACAATGAACTTTCAGGTTATTCTGTACAATAATTATTTCAACAATTCGATGATTTTGCTGAAAAGACACAGGACCCTGATGTACTCCATACTGAGAAGACAAGTTGATGAAGAAAGACGAATGTAAGATATGAATAATTCGTTATTCAATATCTCAATTGATTCAACGTTTAGACTTTGAAACGCATGATGCGACACAGATAATTTCTTTCATGTTTTAAATATTTCCCGATTCAATTCTATTGTAGTTGGGCGCATTATACGACGCCTTTTCAGTCCAAAGCTCGAGTGGTATATAGTTCGAACCTTGTCGTGATCCCTTACGGCATTATCGATTGGCCTTCGATAAACGATGAGCATATATTGAACTACATCCTGTTGGCGACGCTCGGAAATTTAATAGCTCATCAAATCGCCCATCACTTCGACGCTAATGGTAACACAATAAAAAGTCATAATTATCTAATCCGACAACTGGACAATCCTGCACTGAACATTAATTTTGATAACTTAATTTTTTGACCTTGTTGCTAATGACAATTAGTGTTCTCTGTAAGTTTTACTTGCATTCCTTCTTTTGAAAAAATTAATAATCATTTGATATTGCAAATTTTTAACATTTATATTCTATAAATTCTTAATGGACCAAATTTTTTTCTTATGTATTGCAGTTTTACAAGACCGTACATTAGCTCGAGTCAAGAATGACAATTTTTTTTCCTAATGTTTTTCTGCGTTGAGTTCTTCGATTATTCGAGAATTATTTTGTTTCTCTCGTCTCAGGTTTATATTCTTTGGTGTCGAACAAGAACGCAATATACGAAGATGACACGGGCGATATAAACTTAGACGATTACATCAATTGCCACAAGGATGACTTATACAAAGAACCTCTGAACTTCACATTACCTCTCACCGAGCAAACCGTGTCTCTTATGGTATGTTAATGTTCATACAATTATTAATTTCATATGATCAATCGCACAACGTGCTCTATGATTAAAGATTCTATGATTAAAGATTACATTGCAACATGTAATGCACATAATACTCTTAGAACGAGATTGCTGAGGAACTTTCGTGATGAGGTTTAAAATAAGTCGTCGATATGTTTTTGGTTTAAGTAACTTAATTTATTAAGTCGTTCGCAGACGCAAGAGATATCGACACTTGAAATATGTCCTAGATCCCGCGATTGACCTTGAACGAGCGGTTGTCTGATGTCATGGGACTCAGACTAGTCTATGACACTTTGGCTCTTACGAGATCGAATGCGGAAAAGCGACTCCCGTGGATAAAACTCCGCATCGAGCAATTATTCTATCTCGCCTACGCTCAGGTACTGTTCTCACAGTTCGTTTTATTAGCAGCAGTTTTTTTTTTATTTAGAAAGGTCCTTTTCTAAACCTCAGAAGCTTTCAGAGGTTCTCAGACCTTTGGACGATAGCGTCCATAAAAATTTGAAACGTATTTTTAGATAGATTTTCCATTATACGATCGAGGAATTGTCATGAATCTCTGGATCGTTGGATTTTACATCACGAAACTTTTAGACTCTTCTGGATCCTTTGAACTTTTTCGCTTCAGAATCTATGGGTCGTCAGAGTTATACATAATCTGTGCACTTTCTATTTGCAGCGATATGAATACTTAGCGCTTAATACTCAATATTTCAGAATTATTAGGTCGATGCACAAAGAGTTCGTTTTGCACAATTTTCTTCTATCAAAATTCATTATCCATCGAGCTCTACTTTGTACGAAGTTACAGTTTTTGAGGATCGAGATTGGAAAATCTTTCAGATAATGGAAATACGTCAATCCCGACCAAAAATCATTCTCGAGTCGCATAATTTTGTCTGAATACTCGTTCATTTAATGAACATGACGAATCTTTCTTACATCAATCTAACGCCTCAAATCCGACGACTCTGAGATTCGAGAGGATCCAGACGAGTGTCCCTAAAACTTTCTTTTCGTCGTCAAGACGGCCCATCGGGAATGATGCATCGGACTTATCGAACTCTCACATTCTGCCGTTTGCAGATGTATTGCACGAAATCATCGCTAACGTCGTCGTACGTGTCTCTGTACGAGAACGAGGACCTGCCGAGCCGGATCCGCGTGTTTATCTCCGTGTCGAACAATCTTTTCGTCGCTAACGAGTGGAATTGCCCGATGGGCTTGCAGATCTCACCTACCAACGTTTGCAGCGTGTTTCCGTACATAGACTTGAAGACCACGTAGGCCTTGTTGTGAGGATCGTTCGCGGAAACGTGACTGCATGGTTGCCCGCAGACGTTACGATCTAATAGATTTATGAGAACGATCGGAAAGTCTAATCGACAAAAGGAAGCGTGAGACCGCTAAACTACGCGAGATCCTACGCATGATGTGTAGTCGAAGAAAATCTCCCCGATGCGCTTAGATTTCTTTTTCTACCTTTTCGTCAAGATTGAATTAGATATGTTGATCTAGATGTAGGACTTCACCTTGCAACGATGCAAGATAAAACACAGATTGTGAGGCTTGCATCTCTAATTCAATCCTGAAGAGAATTGCTTCTTTCTTCCATCTCTTACAGAAGAAGAAACTTTCGTGCAATAAATATTTATATGTACATGTGTCACATGTCAAACTTAAAAACAATGCTTCGGTAAATGCGTAACCGCAAGCGCATCATCTGTAAGATACTATTAACGCTGGGAAAAGAAGAAAGAACACTGGCAAACGAACTTTGTCGCAAATACATATGATAAGTAATAATAGGTTGATATGAATAGGATAGCAATACGACAACAAAATAATTACTTTCGGAACGTTCTCGAGACATAAGTTACGCAATGGCGATGCTCGATTCTCATATAACTGAGCAGTCAAATCGAGACGTCTGCGGGCTGGGTTTAAATGGTAACATTTAATATTTATTCTCAGGAACGAAGTAACAGCTTTAGGGGAGATTCATACCACGACACGCGACAGGTAGTCAGTAGTCAGTTCACGCACACACGCATCGCATTGTCACTTTTCGGAATCCTACGAATTCCTACACGCAATTCTTCTATTCGACTAGAAAGTTTCATTAGTTATATAATTCACCATCGTCTTCTTCAATTCGGTAGTTTTTTTCGTTTGCCTTTCAGAGATCCTTCTTATCCAGTGCTTCCACAGATCTCGTACGGCGAGCCATATCCACTGAAATATGTATACATACACACTTTTATAATATTAATTGCGTGTTTCGCTATAATGATCGTGAATTCAGCTGTGACAGATGATCAAAAGAGGTTCGAGAGATTTCGAAAGATATTAAAAAAAAAAACTCGAAAAAAGCGAAGAAATAAGAAATACGGAATTAATCGGTAGAAAAAAGATGAGATAGAATGAAAAATACAACAGAAATTTTTAATGGAAATTATTTTTTTATAGAGACTTACAATTTTTTAAGCAAAATTTTTATATATATATATATATATTTTTTAAATTCTGAAACACAAAATTATGCTTATGTATTAATATATATTTCAATATCTAAGAATTTAAAAAGAGAAGCAAAGATCCGAGATCAAGGTAATATTTTATTTCTATCTTTGATCCAAACAAAATATTCTACAGTCTCGAAATTTAAAAATCTAATAGATTTGAAGGATGATATTTATTTGGCCATTATATGAGAAAACTTTATAATTCATATAAGTTTTCGTTGTTAAGAACACTAATTAAACTCAAACAGTCGTGTTAGGCTAATCAGAACAGATTTCATAACGACAAAGTAGTGACGGATGAGTGCTTAGTGAATTGTCGCAAACTCAGCAAATTGTTGGAGAATGCTGTGTTATGTGCGTATGATGTGCAAGAATACGAGAATCAATTGTCAAACGTACCGTTGCAAGACGTTACTTCCGTGCCAAACTTACCCAGATGGGACACCGACCGTTTTATAGTGGTTTTCTTTCCCGTCTGCAACAATCAGCACCATGCGTACAAAAGGAAGCAACGAGTTAATTACAGATATTAATTGTCGACACTTTGGTCAATCGCTCAGGTAACACTTGGGGCCATTATGAATAAACTCGTGCGAAAGAGAGATAAGAAAGGAGAGAGTTTATGCGATACTCCCGTCCTTATTATTAATCCGTCGTTTATTTCTCGTTTTCTCGTTGTTCCTCGTTGTAGATAATAAAAGAATTGTGACGACACAAGAACAATGCAAAATTTAAAAAATTCAACAGCACAATCAATGCGATGGCTAGTAAAAGAAGGGGAGAGGAATGAGGAAACTCTGTTTTGCGAGCAACGCGTTTAAAATCTTCACGACGTTTTGCGAGATATTGAGAGTAATCTAGGACATATAGGATATAATTTTGTTGGTTTGGCTGGATGAGTTTTTCTCAGTCAAGCGAAATTCCAAAGTAGATGTAATTCATATGTCGAACACGAAATACACGATAAATTATAAATAAGTAATTGTTAAAGCGATTACAACTTGGTTCTTATGTTATTTTAACATAAGGTGAAGGTAGTCTGTAAAGACTACTCGGCATTCTCCTCGAAACAGAGTTTTCGTTTGCGCGCTGCTCTTCTTACGGCACAAGAGATAGAAGGAAAACTTGCAAATACAATATTACCTCTAGGTACTGATGCCACAAAACACAGCCGTATACGCAAAGTACTGAGACTAATGATTGGCAGAGCAGCCACAGGAGGATGTTAAGGGCTTGAGTACGCTCGAATAGGGCCGCACCGTGACGTATACACAGTAAAGCTTCAGTCACCATGATTGCTCCGTAAACCCAACACTGAGTTCCCACTCGACTGCACGTCGAATCAGTCACGTACATATAATACTGTCTGTAATTAAAACAACATACTTATTGAATACCACTTATTCGTGTTTATTGGATACACTATTATATATTGGATACAATATTATCTTGAGCATACATAACATGCATACAGCGTCGAAGATTGCTCTGTGCTTACCTAACTGATGGCGCAACTATGACGCCAATCAACACTAGTCTAGCCACGACGAATGGATGCGACGGCGGGAACTCGTAGACGTGTTTCAAGAAGAATGTATTCAGCTCAGAAACTTGCCAGAATATCACCAATTGACACAATGCGACCAGTCGCATGTGAGTGCAAGTTGGGTCTAACCACCTGACTGACGTCCAACTACCAGGAGTGAACTGCAGCATTGCTCTTTTTAATTTGCCGGTGGTGCTCTCGATATCACGGATGCTAACCCATCTATGTTCCAGAAAAATAAAAATTTTAATGCTTATCCAATTTTTACTAGGAAACGAGAAATACTCATAAAATAATTCAAATTTGAACCACTATTTTCATATAGAGAAAAAGAAAAACTACAGTTAAGGATGCAAAAGTACAATTTTAATGACAAAATACAGAGGCAAAATTGTACAAAAAATAATAATCCTATAGACAAAATAATTTCAATTAAAAAAACAGGGCAAATGTAAAATTTGGATCTCCTGAATCTTCAAATTTGAATTAGGCTTACCTGTATTCTCTCATTTCTAAAATAGAACAGATCTTCAAGCCGACCCAAATACCCAATCCGTTGCACACCAGAACGTCCAAAATCAGCGCATCCCACCAACACTCAACGAAGTTCGGCAGCAGATGAGCGAAGGCGATTTCCGTTACCTCCCACATAACACTAATAGCCCATAAAATGCCAAGATGACGGATCAAGATGGCTTTAAAGGCCCAGCCAAGGAAATGGGCGAGTGCGAACACGTCCAGATGATTCCAGATCTTTTCCAGTGTGACGTCTGAACAGTTAACGCCGTATTCTTTGTCCATGTCAATATGGAAAGACGCGAGACTAGGATCTACCCATATCAAGATCCTCTTGACTGTCTCATAGTTTTGGAATAACATGAACAGTAGACCCATAAGGTAGAGTACGCTGCAACCGAACACTATCCGCCACACCACTGGATGAGGCCTAATGAATGGGCCATTGGGAAACGTCAGGACGGATACGATGAGGAAGAAGAACATAACGCACAGCATACCCGCCCACATATTTTCCTCTACATTGGTGGTATTTCTGAAATTGAAGATATTCAAAGGAATAAAAACAGAATACAAATATATATATATATATAATAATAACAAATATATATAATAATGGAAACAGAACATTATTGTGTGCATGACTTAAACCCATAAGATACATATTCTTAAATGATCTTTTTCTAATTGACTATTAGCGATGACAGAAATTGCTATAAAATATATACAGAAGTTAATACATTCTTTTATATAATAAGATAATTATATATTTATCTACTGCTGCCATATTAGTATACATTTTTTGTTACAACTAAGATTGCAATTTAGGAAGGTGTCAGAGAAAGAAAGCATTAAGGATAGAATTAAAATAGCAATAAATTACATAACAATTTACATAGAGTATATTGTGAAGCAAAAGTACAATAGTAAATGGTTTATAATAGACAAGTCAAGGACAAGTCAACATCAATTTATGAAGTTCACAAGATATTTATATACTCATATAGATGTTATACATCCATGTTGCAATATACAGCTGTGATAAATTAATTAAGTTCTCTTTACTTGTCCTTATTTTCATATAAAAATTAGTCTCTGATAGTCTAGTAAATAAAATTAAAAAATTAGTCTAGTAATTCTATATGAATGCTGCATTATCTCATTTTAAGACGATGATTTTAGGACAATATTAATGTATATTTGTAAAGCTAATCTGACAAATTAAATAAAGAACTGTTGTTTCAAAATATCTTGTTTTCAAAATATAAATTTGCAGACAAAATAAGTATTATATATATGAAATTATATCTTAAAAAAAAAAAGGAGGCATCAGTCAAGTACATATCAAATTACAATCACTAAATAAGATTATAAAAAAATGATCTCAAAGTGAAATAGAAAAATCAAAGAATTCACAGCCTTATTTTGTGAAGAAAACAATTAAAAAAGCATGAAAAGTAAATAAGCAGAAATCAAGAGATAAAAAATAAAACTTTCCAACAGAAAGGTATGCTGGTTAATCATACTACAGTAATCACATGACAACAGAGGTCATAGGTCGCGAATATATATCAAATTACCTGGTGAAGGCTGAGTATATGACTGCGCCGATGGAGATGAGCAGCAGAGTGATGGTATGTGGTTTGTAGAAGAACTCAATAGAGATATCGTCGACGGGTCTTTCATTAATATTGGAGAAGCTATCAGTCGTGATGCGAAGTCTGTGACTGTCTACATAATCGGTCGTAGCAGAGGCAACATGTTCGCGATCCCCACTGGGGGCCAACCTTTCCAGAAGTGTTGCGCTTGGCGATTCCTCGTCGTTCGTCATGCTTATTTAATTATGCGTCACTTTTGTGCTCAATGTTATGATGTTATTTCCTTAACTGTTGTTAAATAAAATTATAAAATATTTAGTAATTGTTACCAAATTTGGAAAATGATTAATGAACTAAACAATTATTTTCATCAACAACCAATTTTATGACAGCAATAACTGTTTACGATCCAAATCAGGTGTTTATCAATAACCGACTAATTGTTCGTAATCTTTTGGTTATAGAATAATAATTGTCCAGTAATTAATTATAATTTTTGGCCATCAACTAAGTAGTTGATAGCAATTAAAGAATATAAATATTACTTTAATTGTCCATTATTTTTTGTGGCGATGGAAGTGTCACTATTGCCTTAAGCCTAAGTCCTGGTTTGCAATAAGTGTAGTAAATCTTTAGCATTATTTTCTAAACTTTTAAAACAATTTTAAATGCAAGAAAGCTACTTATAATTGTTTAACAAAAACAGCTGCTTTGCAACTGTTGCAGAATTTATAAATATAATTGGTATATGTTCTTAAATTCAGTCAAAATAAAGAACATATATCAAATTTACAAGTTTTATGTTAATTGCCAAGCTGCTTTTTGTGTTAAATATAGTTAATATTTCAAGGTCTGATAACTTACTCATTAGAGCGATAAATATTCAATTAGTTGGACTGGCAAGTAACTGAATAATTAATCTATTACAATAGTATTGCAGTAAATTGTTAGTTACTTTAATTAAATAATTGTGTAGTTATTTTTACATTAAATAACAGTAACCGGTGTAACTGTTAAATTAAAATAGTTTAGTTCGTTACACTAGCTCGACAACCGCACCTTTCTTGGAAACTTACGCTTTATCTCAAGCACGCTTCTTCAGCATCAATACTCGTGTTCTCACGCCGAGATTATACAACCTTCTTTGTCCGACGCTTCCTCGTAACCACGTCGCGATACACTAGATTCGCTTCGCACTACAAATCGTGTGCAACTTCACACCGGTGCGGTGAACGTTTGACCGCTGGTCAAACGACAGACGGAGAGGGTGAAACGTGCAGTGGATGTCGCTCTCGGTGTTTCCGCCTTAGAAACCGAGCCGTTCCATTGGACGCTGCACTTCGAGAATCCTAAGCGTATTCGTTCGTGTTCGCCATTGGCGCGATTGTCTTCGTATCGGCTTCCAGCGCCAATTCAAACAGTCCAGACGTAAGTCACTGTGGATCGGAATCGATCGATTGTTTCGCTCCACGTAATTGCGAAGGCGATTTCAAAACGTTTCAACGCGCATGCTATCACGAATCGAGACAAAGGGACTATCCTTAGAGGTAATCCGACAGTCCATTATTTCACAATGTTCTCTTACGTTTCATACAGCGTGTTATTTTGCGTTATCACACATACGCATTGATACGCGTTTATATATCTCGTAGAATCTAATTGATATATGATATATATCTTTCAATTGATATATATCTTTGGAGTCGAGGTTTTATTTTTCACGCACAAAAGACGCGTACAATCTTATCTTATTCTGCGAGTTTAGCAGTCATTAGTTAAATGCGCAGTCACGAATATTGAGTCATGTGAAGTCAAACAGCACAACACATCCCGGGATCATTCTGAAGATATTCAAAATTTGCCTGGGAAATATCCCAGGCCAGGACATCGAGAATGATCTCAGGATAATATGTGCTATCTGAGTGAACGAAGGCTAAAGTGGAGAATATCCGGAACTCGACAAAATTAACGAAACATGACAAGATAATCTGGCGATCGCATAATTTTTTGCACGAATACTCGTCACGGTTGGCCACGTCTTCCACACGTTTACCACTCGGAAAGAAGACGATAACTCAACGTTATCGATGAAACCAGTCGCGGACGATTCGACCATATTTGGGAGTCATTTTTAAGCGAGTACACAACGCGACGCGGCGCGGCTTTGCACAACGGTCGCAACATCCCACACACGGACATGCGAAGGATGCGGTGACATGATTCATCCGGAATGGATCTTTTTTCTTTTTAAAAGCCGGTTCTAACGGTTTAGCGCCCGATAAGCCGCTCGCGTCGAATACAATACGCGGACTCATCGTGCGGACGAGACGGTGTTCTTTTTTCCCTTTCTCTCGACATAACCAAAAAAGATCACGGAGCATTTGTATCTTCGAGGCGAGCCCATGAGAAGGTTAAACATTCGAGCAAATGACTATTAAAAGTAACAATCTAAATGAATATCGCCTCGAGAGTTGTTTGATTGAATTTATTTGCAACTTAACAACGAATAGCGGGTTTAACTTAAATTCATTAGGAATATATATATATATATATATCTAAAAAACACATTATTTGCAACAGACGGTGCAATCTTTCCTATTGATAGATTCTGAAAAAGATTAGGAAAGATTAGGGCTGGTATTATCGACCGTTATCAAATAATCACGAAGAATTCATCGTTAGTACTCGTCGGTCACATAGTAGGTTTTTATTAGCCCTCGTTATCTTCATAGACGTAGCCTGCGTCTTAAGTATTTGGTGAGTCATAAATATAAATCTCACGGGGCGGCTGGGGGTCTTAAATTTCCGGCTGACATTCAACGGTGTTAACAGACCGATTGGCGTACAAAATGCGCCTACGCGAGGGGTCGCGGGAGATGACGAGGAATCGCAGCGGTCCAGTACTTGGCAAACGTCCGACCATTCAAACGGACCAATGAGCATGACGCTGCCTTGACGGCGGGCCAATGGGCGAGTCGCGTCGGTGACCGTTCGAGCGGTCTCGCGCATGTTCGGCTGCCTTCGCCGGCCGGAGTGTCGCACAAAGACGCGGCGCGATATAAGCGGCGAACGAAGCGGCCGGCCGTTCAGGATCTTGCTTGATCTCGACGTGTCGTGTCATCGTGTGTGCAAGCGAGTGTTCGTTTCTTCAGGAAGTCGACAAGCAGGTGTTCCGTCGTCGTCTCTGTTCGAGCGAGCGAACCGCGAGAGGAGAGCAAGCAGCAGCGTGCTTTCTGAGCTGTGAGAGAAAAACAGGTACTTTTTGTCCCCTTCTTCATCCCGCTCGCCGCTCGTCGTATGCATGCAACAAAGAGACGCACGCTCACTTCGCGTCGTGATTTATCGGAGCGACGCTACGCGATGTGTCGATTCGAAAGCTTTTTTTCCCCCCGGATGAACGATTATAACTCGTCGATTGTGCTTTGTTTTTGTATGCACGACGGCGCATGAAAGTCGTTATTTACCATGCTCGCGTTAATGACGCCGTCTTGTCAGCGGCTTTTCCGCGATGGTGTATCCTGACGGGAGGTCATGGCGGAATGGTTTGTAAATAAAGCCGCTGAGCGTCTATCGCGTTCGGCTAATTATTCAACTTATCGCGGTAACATGATATTTGTTCATCTCAAGTGTCTCTTAATTAATTAGTATTTACAACTACAAAGTATATACTTCGATTTTCGCACACGCTATATAGTTCGGGCTAGAAAAGTCGCTCGTTGATTGGAATTCGGTATTTGGGACGTCGAAGCAGTAAATTACGATAAATTTATTAGTGATACGATCGAGCTACAGGAATGATTCCGAAAAGATTAGAGGTTAATGTTTAGACAAATTTGAGGTAAAATGCGATTAAAGAAAATTGCGGAAATGTAATTAGCACAAGATCGTGCAAGATTTTCCTTGTACGAAACGCAATTTTTAGAAAGGAGAATCTGTCAATATTGTCCTTTGCGAAGAAGTTAACTAGAGCAAAGTAAATAATGGTAGTCACTAGATGTCGCTATATAACTCATCTTGACTATATATACCGAAGTCATGGCTTGTCTATGTTTTATCGATACATGTCATTTTCAGTTAAATAAAGGTAACAAGATGTATCTTTTGGGGAAATTACATTGCGTAATCGCAGGTAATAATTATTTGACATATATGAGTAAGAATTCAATTGTTATTACGAATTGTTATTCGTCCTGGCGATTGCATTTGAAGTAAGACACGAGGGAATATCAATATTTTATAAATCTACTATATATCTTGATATAGTTACTGATGTCAAGTCACAAAGATCTTTTATCAACACAATTTTACTAGAATTGATACAAATACATGAGAGTTTAGACATTGAAAGACTTCAGTTTTCAATTCTGCATGTGATCAAAAAGGTTATTCTTTTTTTTCTCCTATAACTTAACAGTTTGAGAACCGTTGCTTCAACACGGTGATATACGACGATATTCGGTCAGAATAACAAAGTAGAACTGTTCGCGATTGAAATATAGGCGCATCGTAGCCTCGAAGAGGCTACATTTCATAGAAAAATAATGAAAATATCACGCGTGTTATGAGTGTTAAGCGTGTATTTGGAAGGCACTTTGTTATAAAGCGAAGGATATATACACAAAGTCGCGATGTGCTAGAGAGAAGTAACGATCGAATAATGGCAACCGAGCCGAACGTAGGAAAGCAGACTCATTCGACCGCTTTGTTAGAGCGTAAATTTCCTTTCTTCATATTACATGACTTTATGACCTCCTGTCGGGAGAGTTCTGCCCGCCTTTTGTACTCACCTGCGAACAATTTGCACTCGCCATGTTTGCTCGAATGCGGAACATTTTTGTTGCAGAGGCATCGCTATGGCCACCGCAATGGAGTCATCTATCGACAAGGAATGTGAGTAACATTTTATACTGAAAAATACGCGAGATATTAATATTAAGCGCAAGATCGATATGCCTACGTTATTACGTTCCGCTCTTTATGCGACGAATGTCAGCAGTTGAAGCGATCGTATGTATGCAGGAGCAAGCAAAATATAATCATTTACAAATATTTAAGAATGTTCAAACATTATTTTTGGAATTGTGATTAAACTTCTGAGACTGATTTCCGCAGAAGCTAATTCGCGACTTTGAGAGAGATCAGTTTTAGCTCGTAGTCTCAATTTCTCAACACCATCCTGGGCACGAGCAGGATCAATGTATCTCTACTTACCGCGTTCTTATCCTTAGTATTTCTCAATTTTCTTTCTCATCCGAGTAGAACAGCGCTCTAGCTTGATTAGGGAACGACACAACCGAGTCACTTCTCAATTAAACAAATTCAGAAGTCAGACGAACAAAATCATCCGAAAATGTCAACAACGAGTAACGATAAATTGGGTCGTCATTCAGTCGCGGTGTATTCATCGTTCTCTAATCGCCTGTCCATTTTCGTGCAACAACGAGCGAAGAGGAGGTTGGAAGGAGGCCGGCGGCGGTGCATTCGATAGGAGACACGCGAGTTTCGCGTGTCCTTTCGCGAAAACGACGGTACGTCGGCGGAGGAACAAAGGGACCCGCGGCAATTAGAGAGGAGGCCGCGGCGCCGCGGTGGGAACACACCCTAAACGTTGCAGACCGAACGATCGGCAGGCGAGCAGGCGAGCAGGCAGGCAGGCAGGCAGGCAGGCAGGCAGGCAGGCGGCGACGGGAACGGGAACGGGAACGGGAAGAGGTCAGAGCCCCCTGACTCGCCGTGTCCTCGCTAGCGAGCGAACGCTGCGGAGGAGCGTAGCCTGCATCGGCCGGGCGGGCCGCCATATCGCGGCTGACGACTGCAGCAGAGCAGCAGCAGCAGCAGCAGCAGAGCAGCAACCCGTCGACTCGACTGCGACGCAGTGCAACGCCGGCGACCCGTCGCCTATGCGGCAACGGTTCTCAACTCCACCCGAGAATGACCTGTAGAAGTCGCTTCTCGCGCAAGTGACGATCTCTCGACGGACGAATGGAAGAAAAGGAAACATATGAAAATGAAAAAGGTCCTTCGACGACGAAGTCGATGATCGACATTTAGCAGGACGAGAAAGGGCAGAGCAGCCTCAGATGACGAACATAATAACGTGTAGGGGTGACCTTTCGCGGAAGTTTAACCCTTTTAGACACGAACCTTTGTTCGCGCGGCGCTTTTTTTCGCCTTTTAACGTGACGACTATTGGATGAGAGAGGCGTAGGAAGGAGATGGGTAGGTGGCGGATCTCGTAATGCTCGTGTGCACACGGGGAGGAAGATAAATCTTGAGCGTTGAGCAGTCGGTGGGACCTGGGAATGTTTCATGTTGATGTGACTGTCAAAGTATTTCTATATGTTCGAAATTTAATGCACCCTCGGGGAAATGAAATGAAATTATTAGCATGATATCAGGTTTTTTAGCGTAATTATTATGCTGTTTTCATGTTATTGAGCGCAGTTTCGTGGTGAAAATATTCACGGAACATTTTTTATAACCATTTTTTATAACCGGAACATATGGTGCGAAAAGTGAGACTTTCTCGCCCTTGGTTGGCAAGCAGTTTTCACCGGTAGGAAATCAGCAGGAGGGTTAACGCGACGATAAACTCGATTTTTCCTCCCGGTTTCTCCGCTCGCTTTTTCTCGTTATCGCCGTCGCTCGGGTCTAATTAAACCGTAACGATCGAGTCCGGCTCATTACGAGGTTCCCGCTAGGTCGAGATTTCTCGATCGTCAACATGCGCTTGCGACAAACACCTCTCCTTTTTTGCGATCACGCTCGGCCCTTTAACGTTGCATTGTTCTTTGGTAAATAACACGAAACAAGTCGTGAAAGCTGTCTCCGCAATGCTGCTCCTCTTTTTCTCGTCTGACAAAACTGTCAAGCCAACGAAAGAGTCAGTATTTTCGAGGGAAGAAGAGGCGAGATTTTTAAGGAAATAAAGATCTAATTTTTAGAGTTTTAGATCTTGAATATTCGATTTGGTATTTTCAGACATTCGCGCACATTTGAAATTAAAATTAAATTCATTTAGGATTGAAGATTTTATTTTAATCAATTTCTATCTTGCCTCATTACGCTTTAAAGTGTTCGAAAATTAATTAAGACGTGAAATGATCACGTTGGCAAATGGACCATGTTAAATACATTACCGTGTTAAATATTTCTACCTCTGCTCCTTATTGGTATTCCTTATTGGTCTTCCTAAAATATATAAGTCGACTTTCACGAATAACCACTCTTGCGCGGTTACTGAACCGAGATTATCGAATTTTAAAGAACCTAGCAACTGTTCAAAAGTGGCTCGCATTTTAGGACACGTCATTTCGATTTGCAAGGTTCTAACCGGGTTTAAGATGCTCATTAGGAATTTATTGGTTGTTAAACTATCGTCAAACCCGCTGCTCGAATTATCCGATGCGACAGGCCATGTCGTCAGAAATTTAACGTAATACAATCAAAGGACAGAAGCCGAGCGCAAGAAATCCGCTTTCCCCTTTCCTCTAATGAGTCCATCCATTTCCTCGACTCGGCGGTCGAGACCGCGTGCGTCATGAAAATTTCATTTCTCATTGATTACCGCCGGGAATTGACTCGACGGTATCTCCTCGCTGCGTCAGAAGACGCGTTCTGACAAACAGCGTCTTCGATCGTTCGTCCAGCGGAAAATTTGGCACAAAGTGCGACTATTACTTGCCCCACATTTCCCGACCGTCATTGTAATACCTCTATCGAATCTACAGGTGCGTACAGGATCTTTGCAGCGTTTCAGACGTTGAGAGGACATCGTGACGATCCAATTTCAAGCTCTCGCGCTTCGCTTTGATCTGATTCAAGGAGGGACATTGAA
This sequence comes from Harpegnathos saltator, assembly GCF_003227715.2. Taxonomy (NCBI): domain Eukaryota; kingdom Metazoa; phylum Arthropoda; class Insecta; order Hymenoptera; family Formicidae; genus Harpegnathos; species Harpegnathos saltator. The sequence goes on from NW_020230210.1 coordinate 1,046,683, forward strand.
TATGGGCTTGCCGAAGTCCAAGTTTCAGGAGACAAATAATCCTCAAAAGTGAAGATCCCAAAATGTTGATATCTGAGTATGTAAAAATCTGAGAATTTGTGGATATGAGTACTCAAAAGCTTAGGAATTTCTTGATCAATTCGAAGTACCTGAATGCCAAAATTTGAAGAGACTCCGAGATCTGAGTTTCTTTCAAGCATCTCGAAGTGAACAACAGCAGTAGATCTTTAAATCTCGTCAAGCAATCAGATGCCAAAGATGCACACCTGCGAGAGCGAAAGGACATACTGAAGTCCTAGATAGTCGAGGCGAAATATCCATTCGAATTCGCCGTAACGTGTTCAGCGAAGTTTCACAGAGGGTGCGAACTTTCATTAGATGTGGACTTTTCTCATCTCATCGGTCATTTCGGAAATTCAATCGGATCTTCTGAGGAGACCGCAGGACTCTCGAAGGGTGCGCCTTTTTGGGATACAAAATAGTCTCGATGCGACATGCGAAATCTCTGAACGAATCTCTGACGAAGTCCGATGTTCGAGAACTCGTTGTCGAGGATCCAAGCGTTCCCAAAGTTCCGCCTAATTTCCGACTTTGATCGTCCCTCCGTCGAACCTTCCACTCCGACTGTCGTCCCTCCTCCCTCATGCGCCACTCACCGAGTCCACTTTTCCACGTCCTCCACCACCCACTCTTCTCTCGGGACACCCCGTATAAGCCATAACACCCCTCGGAGAGGCCGGCGGCGGTGGTGGCGATCGCAGGTTGGAGTCGCTAGCTGGAAGGGTGGCTTGTCGTCGGGTACGTGGGCTGTTGGTTGGCAAGAGCTCGTCGCGGACGAGGGTGTCGAACGGTCATGGGGGAGGATCGGGAGCAGCAGGGGGTGGTCGGATATTGAGCGACGCCGAGCGTCGCGGCGCAGCGTGCAGGCCAGTCGCCCACCAGCCACCGCCCCAGATACGACCCGAGCGACACTTCCGGCGTACCTCTTCTCCCGGTCGTGTCCTCTTCTCGTCCTTCCAGCACCTCTTCGTCCTCTCTTCTTCGCGCGCCTCCCAGCCGTGCGCGCTCAGCTCCTAGTCGCCGTCGTCGATTCACCCCGGCACGCGAGACAATCCCGACCAACAACTCCTCGTACGAAAACGACAATATGCTGATCGGTCTCGTGCGCGACTCGGTGCTCCAGTGCTTCTGTCACAGCTGCAAGGCCCCGCTGGGCGTCGTAGGTGAGTCCTTCCTCGCCTGGCTTTGTCCTTGTCCTTGGGCGTTCATCCTCTTCTCTCTTTACTGAGCTCTCTCCTCTGCTTCTCCATCTTATGTCGAGATCATACTTGGAGAGGACGTATAGCTTCTTTATTCCTATAAGGATCATGGGGGTTTAGAACGGCCCACTGTCAGTCCTCAAAATTTCGCGTTATAGAGAATAGTGAAATGTAAATATTAGAAATTTGTATGGAAATTTTCGGTACTTCCAATACAGGTTGTTACGTCGAATTAACAGTGGGTGGAGTTTCGTAGATGTAAACTCTCTTTTACACTTCGGGAGCGTTACTTTTATTGGAAAGCAACAAGTATACAGCAATTTACAATTATAATTTTGAGATTTTTATCGAGCATTCGTGAGGTTTTGTTCAAGATGCATTTTTGAAGGAAATTTGACCTTTAGTGATGTAAGGTCTTTGGGGAATTTTCACATATGGCTATTCTTCTTAAAAATTTCCTTCAAGTTAGAGATCTCATAGCATTACGTTTAATTTTTGGAGCAAATCTCCGGAAATGTATTCCGGACTTTCAACTTGATTAAAAAAAAAAAAATGAACCGGAAGAAAATTAAGAGCGTCAATTATTGAAAGTACCGTCGGGAAAATCTCCCAACGTACTGTTTCATCTTATTTTATCCTTGGAGAAAGCAATTCATAAATGGGAGTGTCAGGTGCGGGGAGCAGGTGTAATCGTTTCGCTTTCAGATTTCTCAAATGATTTCTTCAGGTTTCTCGCTGACACGTGCAGACCGAAAATCACTGCTTCATTTTCCTTATTTATCTCGTTAATTGCTTTGACTGTCTCAATCGTCACGAATTATTTATTTCATTGATCTTATTTAGTCTATTTAGTCTAACGATATAATCATTTTGGACCATTTAGAATGCTATACAATTTATATAGGAATTCGAGAATCTCAAAAGATTTTCGTTATCTATTCTCCCCCGAAAAGACGATTACATTTTTCCGTGCTCTTCAAACGTGTGGAGCACTGTCCTTACTGCATTGTACGATGGTCGATACCAAGGTGGTATCGCGACATTATCCTGGGACACCTGCAGTTCGATCAATTTCTCAGACCGTCCGCGAATCGATACTCACGGTCCACCATTTTTCTCTACAGGGTGTCGCGAAATTTCGCCGGCGAACTCGGGAAAATTCTTCTTTATCGGTATATCTGACTTTTAACGTCCGAGTAGCTAATTTATTGGGAGAGACGAGGAACATGTATTTAATGAATTTTTTTAGCAAATTTACAGTTGATTAAAAAGGGATGTAGCTTTTCAATATTCAATTTAATTGATGTAATATTAAAAAAATTAATATTGCGATATACAGTTCACGAAAAAGTCCATATTTATTTTATGTTCGGATCAATATTATATATTTTCTTTTTATAACGTTTCTCTCTCTCTCTCTCTCTCTCTCTCTTTTAGCAACCAGTAGTTCAAATTATGTATCGCATTTGATGGACTACTGTTTAGATTACTTGTGTTACCGTTAGCAGGCATTAATGTATCAATAATTTCACGATAAATTCATCTCCTAATTATGCGATTTATTTTTGTTTAAGGATAATGATAACGAGTTGAATTACCTTTGGAAAAATAATTTTCCTTCGAAACGACGGGACGTGTATTAGCTGAAACGATAATCGTTCGTCATTCAGTCTCTTTTGTTTTCACACGATCTTTAATATCGCGGATTCCGTGATGCCGGTGTGCACGTGTTCGGGCTGCCGAAACGATCAGGGTGCGGTCCAACATGGCTACGCGAAACGGTCGCATCGATTTCCCGATAATTAACCCATTGGGACGCCAATCGATCTCTCTCTCTCTCTCTCTCTCTCTCGGTCTTTCTTTCAAGCAGACAGCAGCATATCCGATTCAGATTCAGATAAATAAAAATTAAGAAAAGATTTCAAGAATAAATGTAATTCTCACTTATTTTCGAAACTTACTATCATTTTCTTCTCGCAAAGATTGCCTTTCGTTATAATTAAATTCTATTTCACCAAGCGGCTCTAAAAAGACCGATAATTTTATCGTTACCGCTGCATCTCCGAGCAATCGATTGCGCAAAGACGACTCGATGGGTTAAAAAGCCCAGCTTCTCCCGCTATCCCCGTGAATCCTCTTGAAAAACTTAAGCGCTTTGACCGAGTCTGAATTTGTGAAGCCGGTCCGAGGAGGAATAACGCGCCCTTCAAGAAGCCTAACGGCAAAGGCAAGCCGCGGACCAAGCAGCCGAAGAAGGTGAAGTTCATCAGTAAGTACTCGAATAAGTCGATGTTTTGTTGCAGCGCTTTTAGCCGGCGTTGAATGACGTCAAAAGAAACGGATCGTTTGATCGATTGATTACCTTGAAATTCTCTCGGCGATGATAGGATGTGTTCGATCAGGGTTCGGAGGATTCCTTGAGAAACCCGAGACTGTCATTTTCACCACGGTTTTGGCGAATTTCCTATTGATTTCGGATAGGAAAGTTCTAAATTTGAATTTTCGACGGGACGATTTCTCACGTGAGAAAAAATCGACTGTAAGCAACTGTGATTCGCGCAATCACTTCGTGGTGCGCGTTGTTTTATTTGCCGCATGAATTATCGTATCTAAGGGTTGCAGGAGCAGCTTCGCTCCCGTCGAAAGGTTGGTGCAATGCCCTCGGGCGAGAATGGTCGCGCCAATGTGTCGCCGTTGAATTATACATTGATAGCGGGTAACATTGGAAACTCGCGCTCTATACTATATTACGTGGAGATGTACGCACGCATACATGCTGCGCTATCGACAAGTTCTCATGACGCAGTACTCTAACACAATATCTTTTTCTGCCGAATGAGAAAGCGAGTGGAAGTGAAGGGGATATTGACGACCGAGGGTGCAAACTTGGGAAACAGTTTGCAAATCTAAAAAAATTGTGTTATCTATTCTTCAGCATCATCAATTCGTATCTATCGCTGATAACTCGACAGAGCGTTCAACAAGTTCGGCGCTCGATCGATCTTGTTCATGCTAGGAAAATGGAGGAAAAAATAGCGATTGACGAAACCACGATCCTGCACCTCGGAATTAGACAACTACTGGAGTTGCTGAGAAAAATTGCCATGGTGAAGTTGCAGAATGAGATATACGGTAATTACGGTACGGTTGGCAACGGTCGAGTGTACAAGCGCGGCTGGAGGAAGAAGAGAATGAGGAGGAGGAGGAGGAGGAGAAGGAGAGGTGCGTGCGGCGACGCTAGACGTCGCGGCGCCTACAGCCGATCGTTCCCCGATCGATCCCTCCTTCCCGCGCTGCTCCGCTCTGTGAGTCATACTTCCGTAACTTGCCGGCGCCGGAAGTCTTGGAAGCGCAAATTGCGCCTGGAACGACTTGTATATTGAGACAAAACGTCGATACTCTCACTATCGAAATAGATCAAAATGAGCACGCCCGTGAATGTCATAAACGTCCCGGCGATACCGTACCGTACCATACTGTACCATGAAGGGCACCGCAACGTTGAAACATTAATATTAATGCTTTTGAGAGATTGAGTATGATATATTCTGCAACTGCGACATGGTATCAGCAGCTGTAATAATTGACTATTGAAGCAATTTATACGAGTCATATTATCTACACTGAAACAATATTAAAATGATACTGTTATTGCGATTGTTCGATGTTCCAGTTATTAATAATATATTTCTGGAAAATGTCATATAATATGTATAAATTGCAGCAACCGAGATTAGATGCCAGGAGAAGTCCAAGGGTGGACTGTGCTACGAGGTGATCTTGGCGGAGCCGACGGTGCCTAAAAGAGCGCCGTCACCGCCGCAGCAGACGACTCCGACCCAGCAGACTGCGATCGAGGACAAGCTGAGGGCTGCCGAAGAGCGGAGACTGTCGCTGGAAGCGCATAAGCTCGCCGGTCTTGCTGCTAAGCTCAGCAAGATCGAGGAGGCCTCTCGCAAGAAGGACGAGCTGAGCGCGGCCTTCATCGCCGCCACTCGCGAGTCCTTGGACGCTAAGATGAATAATACGGAGGAGAAGCGAGAGGCTCACATCGCCGAGCTGAAGAACAAGCTGAAGGAGCATGTGAGTGGAGAGATGTAATTAGCGAGAAGTATTTTCTCGTTCACGTTCTGCGAGAAATTGGAGTTCTATCGATAACAGTTTGTTAACGAAAGATTTTTACTCGTTAGTTTCAACTTGAGTTGAAACATTCAAGTTTGATGATAATCTGTAATATTAATATCTGGTGATATTTTGTCTTGTAGTTGGAGAGTGTCGAAAAGACTCGTCTAAGTCTCGAGCTGCAAACCGAGGAAGTTCGATGCGCCGTGGAGGAGAAGCTGAAGACTGCCGCGGCTCAACGTGATGAAAATATCAAGAGGATGTTGGATCGTCTCAAAGAGCATGTTAGTGTCTTTTCATTTCCTTCATAGAGGATGAACCAATACCTGTTTAATTATTTTTCAGTTGTCTGTCAGTTGTAAGTCTTAGGAATTTTGGTATATTCATGAATCTTTTAAGATGTTCATTGAAAATTAAGGAAACATACATCGGTCCCTCCTCTTCCACGATACAAACATGCTTGTATGTGATCAATCGCGTTCGATAGGAATTCATTGTACTTGCAAATATACGAAAAAGCACAGCGAAGTGCTTCTAAAAATTCAAATCTTCCATCTTTCGAGGATTCAGTTTTGCATTGTAACGCTTTTAGTTTCATCTTCGTTTTCCCTTTTTTCCCTAGCAAGCTGCTACCTTGTTTTGCATATTTTAGCAGGCGAACTGTATAGACGAATAATAGGTTCGTTAAGAATAGACAGTAACTTATCGATTCACGGTCTGCTTTTTCAGGAAGAGCAAGTTGCTCGTGTACGTCAGGGAATGTCGGAGCGTGTGCAGCAATTGGAGTCCCAAATTCAGGGCAAGCTGGAGCAGGCACGCGAACGTCGCGAGACCATCGAGCGCGAACAGAAGGAGAAGCTGCGCAATCATGTAAGTTTCTGACCAAATGTACAACTTTTATCTCTTTTATCTCTTTCTCAAAGATAATTCGAAGATTCAAAGTGTCAGAGCTTCGAGTTTGAGTGTGAAAATTGCTAAAAATTAAAAATTAAATAGTCCGCGAGCATTTAAAAAGAGAGAAAGAAGACAAAGCGGGGGCAACACCAGTTGTCCCAAGGTATCCAACGAAGATACAAGCACTGATTGAATGCGCGCGCTTGCGCGATGGTGGTTTAGAACACGGTGAAGATAGAGAAAGTGCGTCAGACGGCGGCGAGAGAGATCCTGGTGAAAAAGTTCGAGTTTGACAAGAGGGTGTCGACTGCGGAGCTGAATCGACAGCGAGAGATCCAACGTCGCGTGCAGGCAATTCGCCGCCACCATGTAATTCCTTCCCCACACAGACTCTTTAAACAATTGCGATACCCGCGAACGTGGCAGTTTGTCGCAGAATAAGATTCTACGCGATGTGATTCATTCATCTCAGTAATTTTTCCTTCATTTATTGACGCATCGATGACCAAGGGAGATAATAATGTAAAAAGAGATTTGAGTTTGTAAGTTAAGCTTTCTCTGCATAATTATTATGATGCTAACATTGATTTCAGACAGTTCAGTGCGACAAATTGTAACGCCCGCGAGCGATCATATGAAAATTACGTATTATTTCCTCTGTCTCGTCCCTCGGCCCCTTCCACTGTTCTTTTGTAGGACCACGCGGACGAAGATGGTTACTTTTGTAATAGGAATGCCGTGCTTTTGCCAAATTATGTTGCAGCCTTCGGTTTATAGTTATCTTCCAGCATGGCCGTGCTCACTTATGGCTCATACGTGATCGTTCATACAGGGTGTGTCGCAGAAGGAGTACGCTGTGACGGCGAAGTTTTGCTCATTTCGTGGAAAATCGCTTGCAAAATTTAAGCTTCGTGCCTCGCAATAAAATAGATACGAGACAATCGATACGACAAAGAAACCATTTTAAATAAACTCTTTTGCGGATCTTGACATTCTCGAGGATACAGAAATCAAGGAGTATTCTAAGAAACATGGTAACGCTTTGAATTTTTTTCTTTTTTCTTTTTCTTTTTTTTTCCACATGTGTTCCAACTCAAACATTTCTTTTCTCATAAAATATTTTCTCTCCAGCGTAATCGCACGCCGTCGGGAACTTCTACGACGCACTCTGTAAAGGTCTAGCCACCCGTTACGTCCAGCCGGGCAACACGTTACATCAGCTTGCAGTTAGACAGCATGGCGTACTTTCCACACGCATGGTGACAACCGCTCTAATATCGGACTCTTTTTCTCTGTTCCCGATAGGAGAGGCGCGCTGAGATCGTGAGACAGAACAAGGCTGCCCTGGATCGCCAGGACGGCAATCTCGCGGACGCGCCGCAGCCGGTCGTTCTGCCAGTGGAAAATGAGACTGCCAGCTCCGGCTAAGTATCGCGTCCCCGCGTCAAGGCCGCCCCGAGCGCGCCCCGCAAGGCTCCGTTTCGCTTTGTGCCATTATTTTCTGACTCGAAGTAAAACGGGAGGTCGATCGCGCACCGCATCCTGTCCGCATTTCGAGCAGGGAGAGAGAAGAGAGACAGAACGTGTCGTGTCTCCCTCCCGGTTTCTCGAGATCGCACGGACAATACTGCCTTTCGTCACGATATTCCCACTTCGGCAAAGTTATGCATAGTCCGCACGGTTCTTTGACTTTTAGCGAGAGAGAGAGAGAGAGGGGGGGGGGAGCAAGCGAGGTGACTTGAACAGATTGTTGCGAAAGTTTAGCTGCGAGAGAGTTCTGTATCCGACAGGTATGTCGATTCTTTGAAATTCTAGATATTGGTTCATAGGGCTCGGAAAAACCGAGATCGTAATAATCCCGGTTCGAAAAAGTTTACACGTTAGATTGGCATATTCAGGATTGAGATACCTAAATACTTATAGATTCAGGACTTTTTAGAATCGAAGAGAGAACTTTATTTTCTTTATTATTATTACTTAAAAGTCTAAGATATTGAGGAAGAGATCTATTGTGTGCCTCGAAGTTAAAATATTTGAAGATATAGGAGTGTAAGAGAAAGATTTTTCTAAAGTCGCAGAAATTTTGCGTTTCTTCTCGAATGGCACAAGAACGTTGTGAGTTATGTGAAATCCAAAGAACTTTCGCAGCAACTTGAAGAATTTTTTAAAAAAGAAGAAACAATCTTTTTTTTATACAAAGAATAAATTTATAAAAGGTAAAATGAGATTTACAACACCTTTGAAAGGTTTAAAGCGAAAGTGACTTCATTTAAATATAGTTTCCAAAATATCTGTCGCTCATGTTAATATTGAAAGATGTACCAAATTTGTTTCTCGTTTTCTATTCAAAAAACAAAAAGGAATTACAAGTATTCAAATCAGTGTTTTGTTTAAGACAAACTTTCCAAAAAGTTTTTTTCCTATGAGCCTTTAATATTTAATGTGAGAAGAAGGAGTTAAGGCAAGATCTTAAAAATATTTTAATATATTTGAAAATATCCTCGTTTTATGTTAAATAATTATAGAATTTTTATTTATATGGGAAAGTAATCATTTTTTTTTCTATTCATGTTATCACTATCTCAATCTTGTCGTCGAACGTGAAGAGAAAGAAATCTCGATGACAGCTGCGATCGATTAACCGTGATTACCGAGTAGTTGGTTTTGAATCGCAACATACAGTACGTCGTTTCCCAAGGATGAGAAAGAGAGAGATAGATAAAAGGATTGGGGGTGAGAGAGAAGTATGGGAATTGGAGGATAGAAATTAACGGAATACTAATAAATCACTATCGCTACAACTAGATCCTAAGTGATGCGACTGCGGCTCTGTGTGCGCGCGCGCGCACACACAGGAGGGTGTGTGTGTGTGTGTGTGTGTGTGTGCGGTGTGTGCCGGAGTGTTAAGCACATTCATGATTATATATATATATATATATAAATATAATATACATATAATTATAATGATATAATAATAATATTAATAATAATAATAAATAGTGCTTTATACTAGGCTTGAAAACTTGAGAAACCATTTTGTACTCATTGTAATATTACTGCGCTAACCGACATGAGAAACACTCACTTACACGAGACATGTAGTCTAACGGAATATGATAATGTGACGCTTCTGTGATGACTTTAATTATTTGTCAAAATGTGTAGCGTTTAAGTGCGGGCGAGAGAGAGGGAGAGAAAGAAAGAAAGCGATAGAGTGAATGGGACAGAGTATGTGTGTATGTGTGAAAAATACAGGAAAGAAAAGAGAGAAAGACATTTTTGTTTCTTCAAGTTAGCACGGTGTCGTGACCAGGCAAAAAGTTCACTCGTGACAAGAAATTAACATTTATACGGCGGTATAGTCTCGCACGGATCAATTTTCCAATGTGCGGAGATAAACTTCAAATCGTTTCCGTATTATATTATTAGTTTGCGAACAAATGCGGTCGTTATTCTCTTGCGCTTCTACGACATCGAAGTCTTAGAAAGTTGAAGTTTGAAAGTTTGTCGAAATTAAGCGTCGGGTCCAATTGCCAAGTTTACATGGGCGCAAATAAATACGAAACGCGCAAGGATCAAGTTGAAAAGATAAAAGAGGATAAACGTTACGATATTTTTTTATAGACGAGTTTTAAAATTAACCTGGCTTAAGGTGACTTATAGATAATCCTTGAGTGTATCTTGAAATCGGTAATGATACAAATTAGTTTGTCCTACCGACGCGCGACTGCTTTTTCTACTTGTATATACAAGAAGCTAAAGATAAAGAGAAGGCTAAAATTTTGAAACTCTTGAAAAGGATGTGAAAAGCAGTTTGGATAGCAAGGATTAAACATGGTATGAGAATGCAAATATAAAATTTTTCAAAGATCTAATGTAAATTTTGCGGATATAAAAAAAACAATTAGAACATAAAATTTAATAAGAACTTAAGCCTTGGTCACAATACCGCTGCAATCCAAGGGGCTAGAAACACAACAGATCGTAACTGTATTCATAATATTCATCAGCTTGTGTCTCATAATTCGGATCAGTAATTCCCAAGCTTGAGCGATTCTTTTATATGATTAATTTGATTTGCGCAATATCAACTATAATTTTACTGGGAATGGAAAAAGCCATTTCTATGTTATGATTCTCTTCTTGTCAAAATTGTCTCCTAAATTCTTGTAGATTTTACGATTTTCAAAATCTGAAGATTCTTAGGGCTAAAATTCTGAGAGGAATTTTATTGATTGTAAGATTCTTCATGATTAACTCTGTCATTTTTCTGTATTGTATTCATCATGTTACAGTTTTCATATATTTTCATCAGTTCTTATACTTCACGTACGAATTGTAATTCATTTTGCTGCTGTTCCTATGCAAAAACAAATAGGTCTTTGTTATTTTGTATTTTGATTCTTGGGAATCTGATCGTTTTTGCATTGATAACGCGCATTTAGTTCTAATTTTATTTGTATTATGGAATTTGTTTTTATAAATCCCTGAGTTTCTAACATAATTATATATATGAATTTAAAATAACTAACTTGGAATAACAAACTTGTCCCAGAACAATTCAATTTACTTAAATTCCGTATCACACACCCTACAAAAATTTAGTTGTGCCTAAAGTTAAAGCAAATTGTTTTACGATTAGAATCCTTTCGTTAAGTTTAATATCAATATAATAATTTCTCCTCTTTGCGCGTAACTCATTTATTGTAATTTAATTCTTTAATATAATTTCCATGTGATTTACGAAGGAGCTAAATGTGCGTTTTCGACACTACGTAAGGAATTCTCACAAAACGCCTAATTGCACCGAACACTAAGTAAGCGTGGAAGTTGACGAGTGTAAGGATGAAGAAGATGGAGGGAAGAGTAGGCAACGAGAAGTTTCCAGAGAATTTTCAGGTGAATCGAAGAGAAATTTGTCTTGCCGTGTCGCGACGAGTATGGTGGGTAACGTCTATTTTTGCATCATTGTTGTGATCTTTTGGAAATTGTATCATCGTGTAATGATTGTAGGCGCTCCGCGATGTATGTGCATCACTGTCCTCGACTTGCGTTACGATATATGCCGGGTGACCCGCAGAAAGTATGCAAGAATACTAAATATTCACTTCCGAGTAAACCACGTTATATTAAAAGCGAAGAATCTCGTATTCTTTCTTCGGGACACTCTGTATAAAAATGTGTATAGATTTCTATACGATGACGCGTACAGTGTTATATACCGTGGATCGAAAGTCATATTTTTAAGAGTGAACTCTTAAATGAGAAAAATTTCTCAGTGATTTCGGGAGAGACTCGAGAGAGAATAAAAAGGGAACAAATTAAAAGAAAGAAATCGAAATCGCAGTTATTTTATTTACATTAATTATATTCACAATTTTATATTTACAGATATAAAAACTTTATTCGCATAACTTAGTGTATCTTTTCTTTGTTATTTTCTTAATATGTAAATTGTTAGATGTAAATTTTATATATATATATATATATATATGACGATTGTGTTTCACACATGGTAATATATTTTGAAATTATAATGCATTTCATCACATATAATGTCCTGCATATGAAAGTAGACGTAATTACTGTAATAACGTTCCTATAGCTACTATCAGCTATAATTGATATCTATGCGATAGATATATTTATTACAGATATTAAATTACTATGATTACGCGATTTTCGATCCATGTCGTATAACATGTGTGTCTCGTAGGCTTTGGTATCGTCTCTCATGATGAAGAATGTGCGAGAAAAACTTAATTAAACGAAATATATATATATAAATATATATGCGAGCGGACGGAGAAGATTATTGTGTCGCGATATTACTAATCGCGTCTTGCATTGGCTGCCTTCGATATACTTCTTTCGGTTTCAGTTTGAGGTAATGTGTGTCAAATGAGAACTCGATTGTGTGTGAAGTAAAAGGCCATACCTACACGCACCAGGAACGTCTTTGTTATTCCGTTATCGCCTTTGAAATCATTCCCCTCCTCTCCTATGCTCCCCCTTGGAGCTATCGGTTATCGTTCGTTGTGAATTAACAATCGTAGCTGTCATAAGAGATGCACCGCGCTATTGGTCATTGCGTAACTAACAATATTCGATTCACGACGAGGGTCTCTCGATATTTTGCAATTATAAACACCTTTGTGTGAACCATATACATATATATCTGCAAAAAGTCAATTTTACCGCTTGTGTTTTGCAGAATTTGTAAAAAAATTATCAATCGGTCGCGCGGAATGAAGAAGAGAAATATCAAAATACTTGGGAGAATGTCAAAGCAATATCATCGTTGCTCGATCGTGCGACGCAGGCGACGCGAGAGATCCCGTTAGCCGCGAGCGCGTTTCCCCCCTTCCCCGCCGGCGAGACGGCCCTGGCCGCGACGCGTACGCGTACGCGTGCGCGCGCGCGCGCGTGCGTGCGAGAGAGTAGCGGTGTGCCACGTGACGTCAGCGCGCGCGGCAGTGGCATGGCCGCGAGCCAAAGGCCGAGCGAGCGAGCGAGCGAGCGAGCGAGACGAGCCGAGCCGCCGCGGCGCGACCGCAGGCTCCACCAGTCGAGCAGCGGAGGGCAAATATGGCTGCCGCGCGGCCGGATAATAATGCGTAGCAAGCGCGCCGTCGCCGGAAACAAACGCGTGCCAGTGCGTGTACGATGTTGCTGAAGGGTCGCAACACGACGTCGAAGAAGTACCGCAGGCATCATGGAAAGAGCGGCATCAGATCCGCGGCCGGTAAGTGCAATCTCGCAATCGCCACGCAGGAAATCGCGAGATCGCCGCGCACCTTCTTCTCGTCGCTCCCCTCTACCGCCGCCGGGAGGCCTGTTCCGCGCGTCGCACTGTGTGCATCGTTCTGCACCCCGTCCTCCCCGCCATCCCCGGCGCCGTCGTCGCGATCATGCTCGTCACGATATCGATCAGAATACAAGCGCATACCAGCTGGAACGATGCACAACACGGCCACGTGATAAATCAGGGATCTGCTGGCGGTCGCAAGCGCGAGGTTCAAACCTCGTGAAGACTCGTGTCTACTGCGCCGAGAGTCTACGGCGTAGCCGAGTTATTCTCTCCGGCCAGGTCTATTCTGTACTTTTTGGCGGCAGTGCCGCTGTCGTTACATCGTGCAAGACATGACGGGAAAGTTGCGACTGTATTACGACAACGAGACTGTCGTGGCAAGGTGTAGGGTAGGCCTATGGGTTCTCTTCTCGGTTGTTTGCTTTCGTTTTTGAAACCGCTCGAGAGATCGGGCTGCTGAAGGCAGACCGTCGTCGTGTTGAACTTCCGCCTTCGGTGCAGCTTTTCGACACCGACCCCGAGAGAACCGAGCTCGCCAGCTTCGTCAATTCGCAGGTCGCGGCGACATGGCGGCGATCGGTCTTCTCGGATTCGATCTTTCGCGCTCGAGTGGTGATCGGCGCGGCGCGGACGCGCGCGCGCGCGCGAGCGAGCGAGCAACGCTGCTGTGTCGTTCCAGTGAGAATCGACTGTGCTCGCAACGCAACGTAGTCGCGCGATTTGCGTTTGTTTATGGAACGTGATTGAGGAAAACGCGACGGATTGCGGGGGCCGTCCAGGTGCGGCGCGGCGCAGCGCGATGCTGTCGCATGCGAGCACGTCAAGTGGCGCGTGAGTCCAAATCTGGGAGCATCGATTATCCGTGCACGCATGACCGTCACAATGTATCGATGCATATCGATCCAACACGAAGCTGAGTGAAAGCAGCTCGCCGACGAAAAAGATCGATGCCCGATTTCTTCGCATCCACCAATAGCTATCTTCCAGATAAAGATATCCGTCAGATGACTAAAAATGCTTCGTTCTCTTCACTGAAACCTCTACTTAGGTATCTAACAGATAGCTTGTTCTTCATATTACTAACTTTCGACACAAAAATATTAGAAATTTACTATAAATTACCATATTCTGCCAGCGACATATTCTACCAACCAACATATTTCAAGTGAGATTATATTTTGTGGAAATAAATATTTTTTAGCCTATTTTCGGTTAACTGTTGAGAAAAGTGTCGAAAAACAATTATCCGGCTCAGTAGAGAAGGAAAAAAGAGGAGCAAATTTTACGAAAACTGAAATTGATTTGATAATCGACATTACATTAAAATGTAAACATATTGTCAGAAATAAAAAAAACCGATGGAACAACATGGAAAGATGAAAATGAAGCTTGGGAAAAAATTTGCGACGAATTTAATGCTGTTTCCAGAAATTTTCTTCGTCTTCTTTCTACAAATTCATCACTATCATCATCATCATCATCATTATCAGATTTATAAATATTAATATTCACGAGCAATAAAATTATGTTTGTATTTTTATAAAAACAGCAACGATTACGTATTGCGATTTTTAGGTTAGGTCAGAGCACTGAAAGCAATATTTGCCAGATACTCGCTACTTCAAGTACCGGATAAGTTTATCTGCCGGATACAAACTTTTCAAAGGTGAAGAAAACCGATTCTGCGAGATATCACATCGATAAAGTTATCGACAATTTAGAGGAAACCTCAGGAGGCCGACGCGAATTAATAAGAGCGTTCTGAAGGTTGCATCGTTTCAGCTTCGCCGAATCGCCGAGCGTGTTTCTTCTCTCGGGATAATTTGACGAAGTTCCGTCACATAACGGAAGGAGATCCGGATATTTTTATCAACTTCAAGATATTCTCATTTGGTCGAAGAGAAACCTCGAAGAGCAGCGTGCTCCCTTGCGCAGTTTGAAATACGTTTGAAATCGTTAATTTAAATTGGCAACTTGCGGTTATGATTCGTTCCGAGCTAGCTGCCGTATCTTTTCGAAAAATGGGACCGGTGTTCTCAGGCAGAACAGAAAATCGCGATGACAAATGTCAAAATGAGGGAAACTCTTTTTTTTTTTTTCCATTATGATTCCTGCCCTACCTGGCTTTCGTAGATTTATAGATTTGGCTTGAAACGTCTTCGGAGAATCTGCCGACATAACGACGGCGAATTTCGTCAATTGGAAGCATCGACGACTCGCCTCATTATTGCACGTAGCTGTGCGTCTGAAGAAAAACCGCTATCAACAGCCAGTACCGGGTATTTAATTATACACAGGCGTCTGTTAGTGTCTCCGCCAGGCGTCTCTTCGATCGGCCTCTCTCATAATTGGTATCTTATAATCGACTCATTGTAATAAAAAGTTTTGTTTCTGCGCCTTGACGGCGGCGCGTCGTTATGTAATACGCGAATCCAGAGGAATCCGCAGAAACTATGCCGCGTTATATAATATAATATATTCGTGATTAATTGGGGAACCAAAGAGAGGAGGCGAGCGTGCGAAGAGAGCGTGTACAGAGTGTGACGTGTAGCGCGATAAATCGTCCGGATTTTTTTCTCGCACCCCCTTGGTAACAGCGAGCACCTTCCTCTCGCGGCGGCCGCAGCGGTGCAATCGGCGGTTCGTTAACGAGAGCTCGTTAAAAATATCCCTGGAGTCATTTCGATAAAGCCTGAGACGCGCGAGCGCGTCATTCGAGGAAGATGCGTCGCACGGTGAGAATGCACTCCTAACGCGTCGTGATAAGAATAGAGCGCGATAGCAGGGACGAAAGGACGAGCGCGATAAGGAACCTGGGGGAGAGAGGTCGTAGAAACTCACATATTTGAGATGTGCGTCATAGATCGTCACACGATGCAGGATGGCGCTTATCTTTCAACATCACGCGTTAATTTTGACCGCGTCATCATTTTACTTGTTGCTGCAATAGTATTTTGCTTAGTGAATCAAATGTCATTAAGTGGAATCTCCGGCCATCTTCGGGCCACGTTTGACGGACGCGCGACTCTTCTTCCCGCTTTCGACTCGGCTGATTTTTGTCTCATGTCCGTTTCCACCAATTTTGGTTTTAACTGCAGTTTGCTGAAACTTCGATTAAAATGAACTCTCGGCTTAGTGTCGTTCGGTTTCTATGAGCACTCCGTCGATAGAACTTTTAGCTAAACTTCCAGTACGTGTGATATGACTCGGGAAGCACTTAAATGTAGAACGTCGATTAGTCCAGTGACCGTCCTGACGGAATTGCAATATAGGAGTCACATCTTCTGGAAGTACTTTTTTAATGTTCAACGCTTCTTAGAGCGTTCTTTAGCGTAATGATAAGTGGTAAAAATCATCACAAAAAGCGAGGAAAAATCAGCTGCGCGACGAAAATGTGTTCAAAATTTCTTAGAAATGAAAAGAAAAAGTTTATAATTTTAACCGACTTGGTATTAAAATATAAAAGTATAATAGAGAATAGAAAGAGACCGACGTAGTAAGTTTTAAGAATAAGGAAAAGTGTGTCGGAGGCTGATGGGAAATATCTAAAGACAATAATAATACAAATTTTCTACTCAATCGAGATCGCATTCTGAATCCGACGTCATCGAGCTAAATAATTAATGCGATGTTTAAATCTTTCTCTTCTTCTGTTCTCGGTGTTGCAGCATTTTTATCATCGGAAGACAAAAAAATATTTTAAATAAAGCTTTAAATAAAGATTTAAATAAAGCGTCACATTTCATGCGGGTATTTTTTTTTTCTTTAGTACAAACCATAAACAACGGAAATTTCTGTATCCCGAAATATTAGTCACACTTTTCATCGGCATTATTACTTAGATAATATAGTTATATACGATATTTTTATACGATCATTGGCGGGAAGTAATATTAGTCATAATTTTTTTCGCGAATCGATCATCGAGTCGCGCGTGGAACAGGATTCAAGCAGTTTCGTTTCAAGGCGAACTTCGCCTTGACGAGGCTTCGCACGCTCCCATATCTGGTGGTTCTTGTGCAATTTCAAATTGGACTTGCACGATTTTGTTTGGAAAACGCGCAGTATAAACATACACCCACATACACGCGTACACACGTAACCGTGCCTCGCTCCGACATGTGAGAACTTACGACGTAACTCGCGGCGCTAGTGTGACCACGTGGTGCTCGCCGCGACCACGTGACCGGCGATATCTTTCAATCGGGCGAGCGAGCGGACGAGCAGTGTACTCGATAATTGCGTATTCTCAGTCTCGTCGAACAGCCACCGTGTCACGCGCCTCACTATCGACGGGTACTCGAGCATCGGACAGTAGTTTCAAGTGGCCGAATTAAGTACGCGTTATTTCGAGGCGGCAATCCACTACCACTTTTCCCCTC
This sequence comes from Harpegnathos saltator, assembly GCF_003227715.2. Taxonomy (NCBI): domain Eukaryota; kingdom Metazoa; phylum Arthropoda; class Insecta; order Hymenoptera; family Formicidae; genus Harpegnathos; species Harpegnathos saltator. The sequence goes on from NW_020230210.1 coordinate 1,064,151, forward strand.
CCGCCCTCCCTCCGGCCCCTCCTCCGCCGAGCCGCAGTGTCGCTCGCGAATACAAAATGCGAACGAGAAGTGCACGCGATTGTAAATCGCGTCTGGTTGTCTGCCTTAAGCTCGGGATTAACATTAACAGAATTACGACGTCGGGCGCGACTTTCAACTTCCCCTGATTCTTATCGTAAATCACGCTCGAACGTTCAACGAGGTGTCCGGACACGTACAGAGCGCATCGGGCCCCGCTGTTTGCCGTCTACCGCTCGCGATACGCTCACGTCGCATTGCATAATTGCTTATGCTCGCCTCGAACTTATCGTGGCCTGGCTTGATGTAAAATTCAAATCGCGCTCGAGCTAAATCCTCCCGTTTCCTAACGGGGGAGGGTCCTGCCGTTGGGGAGGATGCGTGTTGAAACTTATATGAAAAATTACGGGCAACCTTCCTGTCCGCGATCTTGCGATTGGAGAACACTGATTTTCGGCGACACCGTCTCTCTCTCTCTCTCTCTCTCTCTCTCTCTCTCTCTCTCTCTCTCTCTCTCTCTCTCTCTCTCTCTCTCTCTCTCTCTCTCTCTCTCTCTCTCTCCTCTCTCTCTCTCTCTCTCTCTCTCTCTCTCTCTCTCTCTCTCTCTCCTCTCTCTCTCTCTCTCTCTCTCTCTCTCTCTCTCTCTCTCTCTCCCTCTCGCTCGCTCGCTCGCTCGCTCGATGAGGCACGTTGCGAAATGAAGAAGCAGGAAGTTCCCGAGGATATCCTGAAGGGTCCGAAAGGGCTGACGATCGAATGGCGCTGAAAACGCCACGTGGAGGGAGTGTCGTCAAAAGCCGGCGCGTTAAAGGCCTTCAAGGTCTTTGCAATGTAGACTCAATCACCGCCAATCTACAGAGCGGGTCTTAACAATTTGCCTCTGCGAGCGATCTCAAGCGGCATTTGCGAGCCAAGGAGTATCGCAGGAGCCGAAAGAGAACACGCTCGATCGAATTTGTTGTATACAGACGTTGTCGTGCTTAGGGTTGCCAACTGCCTGGTTTTGAGCCCGGACTGTCAGGTTTTCAGAAGTCTTGTCCAGTGTCCGGTTAATAAGTCAGACCGGACGTCATATGTCCGGTTTTTAAGTTATATCCAATCAACGGAATGAAAGTTTAGATTTTAGCAAAGTTTCTCCGTTTCAAGCGCCACGAAAAGTCATCTAGTAGATGATCTGCCGATTCGTCATTCCATATATATTAAAAAAGTAATAGTTTATTATTTTATTCGATCAAATCTTGTTTATAAAATTGTTTGGAAATTAATATTGTAAATAAATTCTTGTGATATTTTGTATTTAATGATTACGTTATGATTATTATTATTTCTGTCCGGTTTAGTCCGGTTTGGGTTTCTTATCAAAGAAGAAATATCCGGTAATTTTTTAACTTTTGGATTTGGCAACCCCAGCCGTGCTCCTTCTTTCCCGAAGGATACTTCTCGCGTAGTCTTTCCAGAAGTCTCGGCGGTTTCTTGGTAGTTCCCACAACACCTAACACTCTCTACACAGGGTGTCCCATTTTAAATCTCCCAGGCAAATATCTCGAAAAATATGGAAGATACGGAAAAATGTTCCAGACAAAAGTTGTATGGTTTCAAGGGGGACATACAAAACACAACTATATCAGTTTGTTTACAGATGGCGCCATTTTCGAGATATATTCACTGATCATTACTTTTCTTAAATGGAAACCTCCATTTCTTACTACACCATCTATCTATTTCTACCAATTAATTTGAATAATTTTTGGCTGAAACATTTTTTCATTTACTTAATATTTTTGAGATATTTAAGGAAAACTGTGGTAACTTTTTCAATATTCGACTTACGATATCTCGCGAACTATTTGTTGGAAGAAAAAATGGTACTGGGCCTTTTTACTCTATTTAGACTCGAGAATATATTGTTATTTGTAGCATCCTGATTTTTGTTAATTTGATGATTTTGAAATTTCCAAAAGTCGATAAGTTAAATAGCCGTTGATATATACTCAATGATGATTCATCTAATGTCGATGATTTTCCTTCGGAAGAATCAACATTATTATCGGGGCGATAAAAAAGTCTTGAAATAAAAAAACCGCGGTTCGATGACGGCTCGACGAAAGGCGACGGCTCTGTGACGGTGAAATTCTTTATTAGAAAAATAATGTCGTAACTATCATCAGCATCATCAGATAACAATTATCTGTTTTATATCTATAATTTATACATTGTAAAGAATATCTTCTCTCTTGAGATGTTTCGGAGTGAGTCCGACTAGTTCGCGGCTATTGGAAGGAATATATATAGGATAATTATCCGCGCGAAGTTCCGAGCCGATCCGTCGGATGCTCGCATTCCTTAGATCGTCATCGTCATGAATAACAAAGTGGCGATTTGGTTTTTCTCGATTCATTGAAACCAGTATTCCGGATCTACTGAGTTCAGGAATAGCAGCTTGTGCAATCTCTTGTCAGCCAGTTGATTTCTCGATCGGACGCCTGCGAGTCCTGTCTTCGAGAAGAGGCTATCGGCGGGAACGGACGTTGCGACGATCGACAAGTACTTGATCGCCACTTTGTACAACGTAGGATACAACGTTCTCGTGCTCTCCCACTTCTCCAGAGGGTTGTCCTTCAGCGTGGCGAGCGGGCTGGCCAGGTACAGAGACAACTCGTCCTTCAGAGCTTCGTCGTCTTCATCCTTCGGCATGTTCGCCAAGAGTCTATGGTGAATCCATAGATCGTACTTGCTCTTCTCCTGCTCGGTATCGGACTCGCCGGACGAGCTCGCGTTGGATAGCTTGTTGATCGTGTCGCGCAACAGGTACATAGCATCGGACATAGCCTGCGCGTTCTGAAAGTGAATGTTTTTGAAACGGGGATCAAGGATCGTGGCGAGGGAGGCCGAACGGACGAACTCTGTGCGACCGAGTCTCTTTTCCAGTTCCTCTAGGATCACTTGCTTCAGCTTCCGCGACAATTGTTTCGTTTGCGTCATCTTGTTGTATTCGATCATGATGCAACTGATAAGTGGTATCATCTTCGAGATTGCGAGATACTTGTCCGTCGAGCATTCCTGCGTCACAAATTCCAAAGGTCTCAGCAGATCCAGAATCTCCTTCAGCGTGTCCAAATCCTCGGCGGTAGGTGCCCCGGGAATCTCATGCTTCATGTACAAGACCTCGTTGACCACGTTCCATAACTCGATGAATCGCTCGATCATGTAGAACGTGCTGCTCCACCTGCTCTCGCTGTCTAAAATAAGCTTTTTATTCTCGTTCTCAGGTGTACCCAAGTCAATCTGGCGTTGGTGCAGCTTGTTGGTGACGTAGACGCTGTTTTTCACGAACTTCACGACTTTCCTCACTTGGTCGATGACACTGCCGAGGCCTTCGCAGTTGTTTATAGAGTTCTCCACCACCAGATTGATAGTGTGAGCAAAACAAAGTATGTGCTTGTCTTGGCCGAAGGTTTGTGTGACTGCATTTACCATTGTTGACTCGTTATTCGTGACAACCGCGACGACTTTGTTGATATCGATGTTCCACTTCATCAGGGCGCTTAGCAAGATGCATCTTATGTGATTTTCTGTGCGTTCAGGCAACTCGACGATCTCGATGTTGCCCGATTCCAGTTTCCTCAATTCGTTCGTTATGAAATGTACTGTTACTCCCAAGTAACTTTTCGACGACGTCGTCTCAGTCCAAATATCAGTAGTGATTGTCACGTACGATGCTGCGCTCAGCTTTTGCTTGAACACCTGCACCATTACGTCGTATTTCTCGTCTAGTCTCTTCTTGATTGTGTCTTTATCAGGTATTTTGTAAAGCGGCGCAAGTTCTTTCATCAAGTGCCTGAATCCCTTACACTGGATGGTAGTGAATGGTTGGTTGTCGACACAGATGAAGTAAAGAATAGCATTGGATATCCGCATATGGCGATCCTTGCTGTCTATAAAAGATATCTTGTATAAAATTTGTACAAAATCATATACTTATAACTGCTGCTAAGATATACATGTGTATATACATATTTTAATTGAACATTATCTTTGTATCTGATAGATTTATTTCAATTTCATATTTTCTTTTACATGACCCAAATTTTTTACATAAGAATAATGTCTCACCAGAATAGCTGGATATCCTTTCAATAGTTGCAAGTAAAGGAGGTGTATTTGTTCCTACAGAAACTGATTTCTCCTGTTGCAATGGAGAGAAATGGAAATATAATAATAAGTAAAAGGTAAAATGTCCAATTGCAGATGTGATTTGCTTATATATTTATAATATATTTATAATATATAGTGTTAATGTCAATTGTTGGTAATGTCAATGGAAATTGTCAACTAACGAGAAAGTATATGTATACCGTGTCTGCAGCCTCATAACTTGTTCCAGGATTCGAACCATCTGTGTTATTAGGATTTTCGAATTCCAACCATTGACTGCGAGATGACAGGAAACTGTATAAAGTTTTTCTAGTCGAATTTTTTACAATACAAGTATAGTATAAAAATATACTTTATTATTACTTGTAAAATACGTTCTCGGTGGATTTCTTCTCTTTCTTTGTAGGCGGCCTCAATTCCTTCGGCATATCCTTGTCTGGACTGTCACTCTTGTTGTGCATATTCAAGTGCTTCATCATGTTGGACGTGTTGCCGGAGGATTTGATATGTTTGTGGCACAAATTGCACGACACCGTACCTTCGTCTATCCTCTTGAAGTAAAACCACATTCTGCTCTTTTGCGGCATTTTCGTGGCAGCTTTAACACGGCGACAAGCAGTATCTTTTCTTCCTCCTTCCTCCTGAGATTTTCTCAGATTTCCACGTTCGTTCAGGGACACGGTTCCACACTTAACCTATCGTTTTTCTCCTTAGAAGGCAAAACACGGATATCGTCGTCAGCGATACTCGGAAGTATCGATGCTCGATGCTTTTATCGGTCGAGTGGGAGTATGCGAGTGTCGACATTCGACCAGTCGCAGCTGACGGTGAAGTTAGTCCTGGCAGAGCATCGATACTCGATGCTTTTACCAGCCGAGTATCGATACTACATCTACTGCCTCTGTCGTTGATCGTCGCCACTTCATAGCGATACTTTATCGTATTTCCCTTCTTGATACTACGAAGGCATCGTAGCGTCGTAAGTTAAATACCGTCACAGTTGCATCTTGAAGGAAGTCAGGGTCTTTGAAATTGTAGAGCAACCTAACCGTATTGAAGTATCGTGCTCTTAATCTAGATACGTCGCTCCGATATACCGATATCTATCATTAACATGGAATGAGAAGTATCGGTGGTACAAGTGTTCAACGTTGAAAGTAAATTATGCTTCTTACGAAGTTCTGCAGGAGTTCGTAGCTGATACCTTTTATATGATATATGCTCGAATATAATCTCGAATTATGCTCCGTACCAAATAACTCATGTAGAATCTTGCGCGGCTGACAATACGAAGTATCGGAAGATAAGCAGTGCGGACGTCAATGTTATTTTCGATAAATATTTACATTAGCAGCGACCTCATTGATGATGATGACCTTGACATATGTTGCCAAAGTCACCACTCCGAATAACTGAATAACCGAGTAATCAAAAGGTTTTCACCGTCGCTCGTTGTTTTTTTAAAAAAAATTATTAACAAAAGAAGTTGGAGGAATATAATAGATATCATTGCTACGGAAAATTATATCAGGACGAAATTTATTCAATCTTTTGCTTTACTGAATCGACAGGTCTGTCATGTACCAAAAATGGAGACATTGTAAAGAGGTTTGTATAACGAGTTTTATATAAATTTAATCTCCATTTTCAGTACACTTTTAGATAGACTTATCAATTTAGCGAAGCGAAGGATTTCCCAAATTACATCTTGAAATCATATTTTGTAACACTGTGATGATACTTGTTATACTTCCCAAACTTCTATCGTTAATAATTTTTTTAAGAAACACTGTCAGCGACAGTGAATACCTTTCGATGTTGCGATCTTTCGCAGCAGGAAAGGAATTGTCTCTTCTACGGTCTCCATGCTTATTATTCAAGTCAGCGACATTCGAAGAAACCGCTCCGTCTTGAGCTCTGCTTCAAACGGTCCATGTTTGTTTTCATTATCCTCCTACGAAGAGAATTGAGGCGAATTTTTAGATATACGTACACTTTCGTAAACGGCGCTATCTTGCTGCGGCATCGGCGCCCCTCGATATACCAATACGTATATAACTTCGAAATTGACAATAGGGAACCACGTGACTCTCAGTACGCCGACGTCTGTGCGTTTCTAGTTCCATTCTTTGCTGAATCCGCATATCTTTAGATCCGTCTGAGGCGGTCATCAACGGCCATCACAGCTCCGCCTCACGTATATTTTTGCGGTCCGATTCACGAATTTGCATAACACTATTTTTTATTCACGAGGCGCTCGGCTGGCATGTGTGTGTGTGTGCTTGATCCGCTGAGATCGTGGCTAACTTTATGAAAGTTCGGTTGTTTTTTGAGGTCATTGAAGTAATGGGCCTTATTTATAATCCAGCGAACCTCAGCTGATCGAGCAACCGGCCGAGCGGACGGATAAACTAGCAGATTTGGAAGCTAACGCACATGATCACGAAACATGGTAGTTTCGGTAGTTGTGACGATTGCAGTAGCGTTCAGCTCAGAATAATATTTCTCGGGATCTTGAAAACTTGGAAACTCTCCCTAGTGTGACCCTCATAATCTCCCGGTCGGCGAGAAAGATTGGAAAAGGACGCTCTAGATTACCAAATGAGCATTCGGTAGTCTCCCTACATGTAGATAAAATTCCTCAAACAAATATTTCTGAATTCCCAAAAATCTCAGAAGAATTTCTCGGACTAGATCAGCAATCCCCCCCGAGTGCTCTGAGAAAGCATACGGATCTGGAAGAGCTTCTGGATCTCGCTTCTTCTCTGTTCCACGTTTGTATCACGTGCACTATCAGCCTTTCTATGAGAGCAGCAGTGATAGCAGGCCGTCCACCTAGAGATAAGACTCTGAGTCCGGTCCACAAAAATGCCTCTCTATTCAGTATATTCATCTCGTTCTCATGGCCGCGGCAAAATAAAATCTCGCCCCTCCTCCCTCACTCGGTTCTCCCTCTCGTCGAGAGCGATGTGTTTTCTTCTCGCTCGATTCGCCGCGGCCAGATGCGCGCTTTCGATACAGTTTTGCAGTTTTACGATATGGAATCCGCTGTTTCCCCTCGAAGGCGCCATTTGCAAAATTTAATCGAGCTCGAGCTGTTTACCGAGCTCGTTCCCGTTAGATTACAACAGCAGATATCGATCGTTAGTAATCTTTCCGTACGATTACTCATAGTGCAGGATAACTAGTAAACGCAATCGATTACGTCACAGAAGTTGGGGTAGGTCCGTGCTTTAGATACTTGGTTGTTCAATCCACTCATGATCTCGTCGTGAAAGAAAACAAACTTCTTCGCAAACGAAGCAAAACGCGTTTGCTTTCATTCGTGCGTACACGCGATACATTGTGTGTGTGTGTGTGTGTGTGTGTACGCATGCGCGAGTACAATTAAATTGAAACAATTAAATTTGTACATGCCTACGAAGCGATGGATCATGAACCCATAAGCTGCAAGATGGTGGCCCTTATCGGGAGCGCATCGATCGACTGGAGGGGCGGCGGAACGGGCTAACACGCCCCCCCTCCCCTCCCCCCGCGAGGTACGCTCGCTCGCGCGAGTACCAAAATGTAGTCGCATAGCGCGTGTACTCGCGCCGAATAACAGTTCAAGTCGTAAAAGCAACGACGATAAATAAGCACATACAGAGAGAAAGAGAGAGAGAGAGAGAGAGAGCGAGAGCGGGTCATCGTCCAATGGGGGACGAGATTCACGTTCAACGAGCCGTAGAGACTAGAGTCGCCGCCGCCGTCGTCGTTGATGCGCGCGCGCGCGCACGCGCGTTACGATGCCCGGTGGTACTTCGATAGTACCGAAGTATTAATATATCGTGGAAAACGGTTCAGTTAACTTGAACCAAATATCAGAAAGCAAATAAAGTTGGAGAACACTGGGTGTGTGTGTGTGTGTGTGTGTACGCTTATACAAACAAGCGGCAGAGCCCGAGCTTGCAGAGTCGCCCGCGTACGTCGTATGCGCGCGTATCACGGGATTCTTCTTTCGAGTAAAATTCGCATCTGTATCAACAGCGTGCGATGAAACACAAGGAAACGCGAGTCGACGTTTCCTCCGATTTGATGCCCAAAGGCGATTACGACATTCCAATTGTATTATCGACGCCGCTGCCGCCGCCGCCGCTCGACGGCGGGAATCCATTGTATTTGATTTCTGGGAATGTTCGCGAGCTTTTGCATTTGGAATGAGCATTTGGTCTGGCCTACCGGCATCTCGATGTTCGGTATATCGGATATTCGGGGGTAATGGTGGGTCGGCCGATATGTGCCAATGTCGTGCTAATGAAGGCAGAATTATTTCATTATTATTTTAATCATGCTTCATTAAGAAGCAAGCTTCACACAAGTAAATGTTATCGGATACGTGAGATAAACATCCGACATTCGAACGTCTGCGATCGATTTTTCGCAAAATGTCGATATGAGCCGTCGTTATGGGGCGGCTGTGGTAATCGTCTAGCGTGACTATAAAGCCCATGTCAGACTGGGATTGGGATTGAGTGTTGGATTGAAATTTAACATCAATCAGGGCTCAGTTTACTATATTTGATATTATTTTCTTTTTTTCAGTTGGTCAAATTTCAATTCAATCTCAATTCCAATCCATAGACTGATAGACTGATAGACGAGCTTAATAGGAAGAGTTTACCCAACACCAACACCAAACACCTATATGTCTCTCCTGCCTCTGTAGATGCGCCCGCATAAGAAATCGTCTTTGCGCGCGTTTGGGCATACGCGTGGCGCATATGTTTGCCATGTAATTGCACGATAGACGTGCAGATGTACATATTTTATACGTGCGCCTGCGTGTCTATATTTGTCAATCATAAATATTCATACGTTTTTGCAATGTATGTGTGTATAAAAACACATGAGCACATGTATGCAGTTGGTGCAGTTTTTCCGGAGGAGCTGATTCCTCAGATTCGCGAAAAAAAGGATAGCGTAGAAAAAGCGTATTTGAAGGATAATATTACGCGTATGAGATACGCGTGAGGCAACGAGAGCGAGGGCGCACCGAAAAAGAAAGCAATGCTGTTGCGCGCGATCAATTTCTGCACATTGGACTTTATTATTGCATTCGCTGACTCATGATGCAAGAGCACGACTGACGGGACGATCGGGTAGTCGATTCGTGTCTCTTCTTCCGTGAGCGAGAAGAGGAGACGGAGAGCACACGGTTCACGCAACCGACGTGGAAGCTCGCAGTCGGAATTAAAATTCAGACGTACCCTCGCGCCTCAGTCCCGCAAATTTGATTTGCTCGAATCCAGATGGCGCGCGCGCGCGCGCACGTCAGTTTTTTTCACGACGCCCTGTAGATTCCACGCAACGGGTGAACGCTGGCGCGATAAACGTTTCTCAATCGTGTCACATCGTTGCCACCCCACTGATTTTTCGCTCATGACGCGACGCGACGCGTTTTTTAGATCGGTGTCTCGGGTTCCCGCGACGACTGAGATAACAATAAACGATAAACAATAACAAACACACGTACACACAGGCGGCACGGCGCGCGCAGTGCTCGCGAGCGGAGTTTCGTGTCGCTACGCAGATCACGAATGTTCACGATGTCTCACGAGTGACGGGGGATTCCGCGGAGTGTCGGTTGATGATTCGATCGTCGTTAGGCAGGAAAATACGTAAGAAAAACAAGAGTCATTTAAATTACGTCGGCGTAATTAGGTATAGACTGTGCGAAGATGTGTGAGGGATCCGCGGATCGATCGATCGATCCGCATGAGCGCGGAGCTGTGTGAGCGCGCGAGTCTGTGAAAATGAATCCGAAATCCAATCGGAACGGAAAATTCCCGATTTATTCCGGTGTTTAATGGCGCCTAACGGCCGTCCTGTCCACGTTCGATATCCGATGAGGAAAATTTGTTTTACAGGGACAAAGGTATGATTAAAGTTCTCGGAGCAGCGCTTCTCTCGCTTGTTTCTCCCGGAAACTCTTCGATATCGGACTTTGGCAGTTCGGACGCGATCCGCCATTAATACGGCACGTCTCGAGAGTCGAAATGGATTCTCTCTCTCTCTCTCTCTCGTCGTTACGTAAGACTTTTGAAGAGGACTGGCTCGAGCTGGCGGGATGATTATTTTACCGCGTAATGTCACCGCGCTGAATTACACACGCGGCGAGATGTTCCTTTTTCATGAGAGCCGATTACGAAGTTTTCTCCGCCGTTTCCGGTCGATACCGTATATACCTACTTGGGATCCTTTCATTTATCTCTCTCCTCCTCTTAACATGCTCTCAGTTATAGTCTGAAAACTTTCCAATTAATTCAATGGTGTACACGGGTTAGTCACCTTTCGTTGCAGCGTTTTTTCCGGCCGTAAGATAAAAGTTTCTCTATTCGTCCGTGTTTGCGTCTCAATCGTTCATAATAGAGCTTCTTCAGCGAAATCGATCGTTTGTCAGAACTTTTTTCCCCATTTGGGAATCGTCGACATTATCTTGAGCCTTGCGTGTGTGCTGTTCTTCACTCGATATATACTCGTACACTCGCAAGCAGAAAGACGCTCTTGTCTTGATGCATTTCGAGAAACGCCTCTGAGGTCACCAGGATACGCCACGAAAGGATACACGTCTTTCGCTTCGGATTAATCGGAAGTAAATTCTCCGATTGGGCTATCGCTTACTCTTCCGAAGATGCATCGGAAAGAAAGTGTCTCGCCGCGGAAGAACCCTTCTGCTTCCGAGTGTACAGTCAGCGGTGGAAAGATTGCCACACTGTTGCCTCGATGAGTCTCAGAGCGCGCTCGGTGAGTCCGATGGAAAAATTCACCTCTAGGAGTCCGCGAAAAGAAGAAAAAACTGATTTTCTTGTCAGATTCATACGTGTCGGGAAATCCATTGAGAAGAAAAAAACTGATTCCAACCTTTCTTCCTGCTGGCCGACTAGACCGCACACACTGTTTGTTGGGCTCTCGCGGTCACGCCAATATCTGACGCGAGGATCTACGGACGGCTGGAACTGCGGATTTACAGATTCAAGTGTAAATAGCAATTAGAATGTATTACCCAACGGATTGATAATTGCGATATCGCGACGTGCATCTCGCATTAAGTCGCTACGCGCGAGTCATAAATGATCTACGAATCGTAAACTTATAATCGGCCTTTGACGTCACACGATCGACGCCAGAGATCGTCGTGACGCGTTAGTGCTCGCGCGCGCGCGCGCACATTCATTCGTTCGTCGTTCGTTCGTTCGTTCGTCGTTCGTTCGTTCGTTCGTTCGTTCGTTCGCCAACTTGCTCGCTCGCGCGCATTAATCGATCACGCTCGCCTCGATTACCTAATCGTTGTACCGTCGTGACGGAACGGAATTCTCTCACGGCTTTCGCGAAGACTCATGCGTCGGATCTGCACCAAAATTGCCGCTCATGATACGGCGAGAGAGCGAGCCGCGCGAGGAGGTATGTCGCGTTCGTGTCCAATCGTTTCCTGCTTTTTTCCTTCTTATCATCACACCCTGTCCCAGAACCGACGACCGAGGATGGGTGTTTTTGAAAGTTCGAAATTCAAGTGCGGCCAATCGCCCTCTGGTGGTGCTAGTCGAATTTCGCAATAGGCCTCTTTCATGCGCCGCTTTGCAACTCGCAACTTTGGCGCTGAAACTTTTATTCTGAAAAAAAAAAACATCCCCCGCTTACGGTTTGAGTATAAGGGAGAGAGGATTCATATTAGGGAAAGAAAGACTATCAGACTATCGGAAGAGACTTCTGATTGGTCTCTGCCTTTCTGCTTTTTGATTGTTCTTTCCCCGAGTGTGACGCTCGTCCCTGACGGCTTTTGGAATAAAGCAGAGGAATCTTGGGCTTCGGGGTAAGTGTCTCCTTATCGGAGCAAGTGACGAGGTGACTAAGCAAGTACGGGGAAGATGAATGAGTGTATATATTCATCCCTTCGAAATGTCAGATCGAACGTATCGATGCCCGGTGAAATTTCAGTGCCTCCGTCGATAACTCGTCTAATTAGCGCCCGTTGATTGGTCACCTTCGTCAACGCGTCGCTGCGACGGTAGCAGAACCCACACATCACGGCGCAGTGGTGGGGGGCTTATTTACGCTTGGCGCCTTGGGTCACGCCGATCTCGCGCCAACGGCGTGGCGGCAGTCTTCGTACGACGGTCGTCGCGCGTTTCCATTAGATCTTGTGTGTTTCCCTCTCGCTTTTCTCTCTCTCTCTCTCTCTCTCTCCATATATCTCCCCTTCCAGCCTGGCCTAACGTCGTGTCTTCGTCGTGTAAGTTCGGGCGCTTTCGCGTTTATGATGATACAGGACTGGCTCGATCGATATGGGATCAATATTTTGTACGAAAGTACGAACTACGGGCCTTAAGGCCTGATGAGCTTCGGGGCGGATTAGAGATTAGATTATTCGTCGATAAAATCGAGGCTTGTAGCCTCGATCGCGCGGCCGAAACATATCCTTGTGATATCACGCGCACGACCTTGCGTACCCGAGAGAATTCAGAGTCTCGAAGAAGGCCTAGGACTCTAGGATTATTTGGAGAGAAAGTGGACTCCGAGTCAAGTGGACTCTCTCGATTGATGTGAACATCGGCAAGCAGTGTGCGGCCGCTTGCGATTTTGACGGTTTTCCAAGGGAGTGATACAACGCGCGCGCGCGCGCGCGGCAGTCGAGTGCGAGTCACGTGCTGCGTGTGAAATACATCGTATGATATTTCGCAACTTCGTCGCGGGACTTCGGCATCGCGAAAAGGGATCAACCTCAGCCCCGCGCAGCGACGAATCCCTCCGCGGGAGTGAGAACGAGCGATTTGTTCGATGGGGGACTTGTTCAGTGATCCGTGAGCGCGCGCGCGCGCGCGGCTCTTTTTTGCTCGTCGAAATCGACGCGAAATCGACGAAGGGTCTACGGGTCTTCGGCAAGGGATGCTCTTCTGATGGCACCTGATCTCGAAAAGAGGCGTCAGGAGGAACTCAGGAGAGGTAGCAGCGGGACGTTGGATCATGTCAACGATCATTTGAGCATGCTTCTGCAGCTGAGATGCGCGGGAGGCACGTTGACAAACCTCTATCGTTATGGTAATTAGCGTAGGCCTTTGAGGAGGAGGAATCGAGGATCCAAAGGATCGCGCAGTTTGAATAGAACGAAGGTGCGCTGTGGCCGCCATTGAGCGCCACTCAGCGCAACCGAATAGTCCTGTAGGATTTTGGAAAAAACTGGCAACATGGTCGACGTGACGATGCAAGCTGTCCGTACTACCGGCTAGGTTTTCGAAAGTTCGCTTGATCAAAGTATTTCAGATGTAAGAAAACCCCCTCCTCGTTATGTGGAACATAGGCATGGAAAAGATACACGTGTTCGCAAATATGGACATGTATCTGTATAGAGAATGGATAAAGGAATTTCAAGGTAATATTATTGGCGCTCTTCGCTTCCTCCCCCCCCTCTCTCTCTCTCTTTCTCTCTCTCTCTCTCTCAATCTCTTTTTAAGGCTTTTTTAATTTCTCTCCGTTGATTACTTTATTCCACTCATTAGTCTCATAGAAGAATTCGGAGCGATTCCACGATTTTCTTCTTCTATTCGGCTAAAGCGCTTTCATTGACGAGAAATTAAAGACGCGATATCGTCTTCCCGTCTTCGCACGTTTGCGCGTGTTGGTATTTGTGGAACAATATATTTGCCAAATATTCGTATCGCGGCAGGTTATTAAGCGCGATTAACCCTCGTGATAAATATTTTCGTTCTCCGCGCGCGCGCTCTTTCTCTCTCTCTCTCTCTCTCTCTCTCTCTCTCTCTCGGAAGCCGTCAACGCGCCTGACTTATCTACCTCGCGCTTGGAATTTTTCGATATTACACGAATCGCGCATTTCCACAATATTAGCTTCTTCGTTTTCTTCCTGGGTGGAATTACGCACGGAGTCGAAGATTATACACGTGGATTCTCTTTATTCGGAATGTAACGCGTGCGAAAAGATTACGTATGGTTTCCGACATCATAATTCAATATGGCGGCGACTGATTCAGAGACTTTTAAAGATGAAACGGCGCACGCGCGCGCGCGCTTTTGCGGGGTCGATGGACTTCCGACGAATGTTTTTCCGTGCTATCTCCCGCCGGCATTATTATTGTTTAAAACACTCTACGCTAGTATCGGAGCTAGCTGGCGAGAAGATGGCAGCGTGCGCGCGATTCGAGATAACCTTCGCGGTTGCCGCCGATATGCGCTCGAGACACAATGAAATATGAGAACAAGATATATTATGAGGAATAAGGAATGAGTGCAAGGAGCCGATGTGCGGTAAACAGTCGGCGCGGACATTGAGATGTTCGGAGCAATATTCGAGTAGAGCGGCTGCCGTCGAAAATAGCGAAAGTTCGGCGACCGGCAAGGGTGACAAATACGGGTGAAGAAACTCGTCGAAATTGTTGATTATCCTCCTTGACAACTCTGGGGACTCCTTTGTTAATTAATGCCTGTGTTTTACCGGGCGCAATGTGCCGTTGAACTCGCACGGATGCATCGCGTGTGGGTTTGGAGATGAGCAGAAAAAGGAAATTCAGATCTGAGAACGGCGCGAGTTTGCGAGAAACTTGACGACTGAAAATCCAAGAGACATGTTTCGCGGAACATAGACGCATTTTGGGCCAGACGAATATCAATGCGCTCGCATTAATTCCCGCGTTTGCTTTCCTGTCATTATTTACGAATGTACCAGCGGAATGGCGTCATCGGCGGTACGATTGCAGTGGAAAACTTAGCATTCCGCTGGAGCCAAGTCGAATCATGCAGCCAAGTATTTAATGAGAAAGGGGTCGCGCAAAAAGGCGTTAAATTATTTATGCAAAGATCGGAAACTCGTTTGGACGATTGTATAATAAATTAAGTACGAAGGAGGATTTAAAGATCGCAGTCTTTTTCTGGAGATTCCAGAATCCCCCACGAGAGCCCCGCGGACGAGCCAAATTAGTCAAATTAGCCGAGAGGCTCTGAGATCCCGAGAGGAGGATTCGATTCGGGGTGGCCCGAGGACGACCTGACTGAACGCGAACATTCGAATCGGAAAGAATCCATCTGTGTGTCTGGTTGAAATTCTGCCATCTCGAGGATCTAAGGATGTAAAGTGTCACGGGGGTGGGAGCGGGGGGTGGGGCAGGATGATGACGCGGAGGGATCCCAGAAGAATCTGTTCAAGAATGTCGTTTCAGTCTGAGAAGTTCACTTTGGTCTGTGACGTCGTCACCGTCGTCATCGTGGCACTCAGCCCACCACCACCTGTGGTGGATGGTGGTGCTGGCAATATCTGTATCGGCAGCTCTCCTCGAATTGATACGCAGAAAACGGTCCTCGGAGCCTATGTGTGCTCATGTCTGGCCGGTTGCTAAAGTCGCACGCAAATATGAATTGGGCGCATACGCGGCTCGTTAACGTCGTGTGTTGTATACATAGTTGAGTAACGCTTATAATACGTCGAACATAACGGAGCCAAACACACGGAGAGGCGCATGCGTACAGACACGCACGCGTGACAGTTGACTCAATTGGACGGCGGATTGATAAATTCCATTAGGCCACGCCGCACGAACTGGTTTTTCGAGTTCGTTCTCGTTTAGCGCGCGCGGCTAAACGCCTCTAAATGCTCGCCTGGAGCCCGATTGTTCATCGGCCTGCGTTAATTCTCGATACGCGAGATGTTTCGTCGCGGCTGAGTTTGCGCGATCAAAGCGGAATTTGTCACGCGAAAATCTAGTTATGGAATATAAGAAGCGTAAACACGACTGCGCTGATGATGATGATGATGATGATGATGATGATGATGAGAGAGAGACGAGGAATGTAATTATCGAGGAGACCTCGAATCGAACCAAATTATCGGGAGAGTGTAAGCAATACGGACGTAATAATTATACCGAGGCATAATTATTGCAATTGTAAGATCGACACAAGATATCTTGTGTATTATTCTTGAAATATGAAATCAGCAGGGCGGGAGAGATCTTGAGGCGTAATTTCTTTCTTTTCAAGGTGTACTCACGGCATTGGTGATTTCATTTCGTCGAAGCCGCTTTCTTCTTCAACGAAGTGCGACAAGTGTGATAAGTTAATATTTACATCGATACAGTTGGTTAATGTGAGCAACTAGCTGATTAAGACAATAATAGATATCTTCGCGCCTATCTCCTCGAGAGGAGGACGCATT
Organism: Harpegnathos saltator; assembly: GCF_003227715.2. NCBI lineage: Eukaryota > Metazoa > Arthropoda > Insecta > Hymenoptera > Formicidae > Harpegnathos > Harpegnathos saltator. The sequence continues at coordinate 1,080,520 of NW_020230210.1, forward strand.
TTGATGTCGACGTTCGTGTGTCGGTGCGATTTCAGGCAGACGTTTTAATAGGTTTCTAATATAACTCAACTACCAAGCTAATATTTATTTAATATTTTTAATATCTTAATCATTAATGACATAATGACATCTCTCTCTTTTTCTTTCCTTCCGAGTTCTTTCTGTTAGTATTGTACATATTATATTATTATATTGCGTCTTTAGAGATCTGTGCTATTGCAAGTTAAGGTAATTTCTATTTAACGACGAAAATTATTGACAAGTAAGAAAAAGGAAGAAGCAGTGGGAGAAAAATCGGGGTATGATTTATGTAAAAAATCTATGAGCTGGAAATTTCAGATAAATCCTTTCAATATTTTAATTGCTGTTGATCTGAAGTGCCATTGAAGAATCGAAGAATCTGAAGAATCGAGACAATTGATTTGGTGTACGCAGTTTCTCACGTTTGAAGTTATTGCTTTGTTTACTGCTGTATGTCAGTCTCTCCCGTCCGTCGAGCGCTCATTTCTTCTAACAAATGCGCATTTTTTGGGATATATCGTGAGCGTCATAGAGAATCGTGATATTACCAATATCAAGGTTACAGACAAGATTCACGTGACGAGTTTGTTAGCGAACGGGGATTTCGACGTTCGTAGATCTCAGCTCGTCGACAAGCGGTTAACATTTCCGTTATCGCTCGAGTATCTCGTTCCGCTCTTTTTTCTTCTCTCTTTTCTGTCTTTGTTCTTTTTTTCTGTTTCTTTTCATTCCGATCGGCCCAGATCGTGGTGTTCACTAAGCATGTTCTCGCCTATCACTGAAATCACTGTCTCGTTATCGGGTCTTGTTCGAGTACGGTAGGTACCTGATGGTCTTATCGATAAGTCACCATCGCGCGCCTCCGATTTGTCATGAGTAATCAATAAAATTTATACTGCACTCCTTTAGTCCCTTCTTTCTGGCTCGTCGAGCCGGAACGCGCACTTCGTTGTTACCAACTACGTAACAGCGTGAATTTCTGGTTACACCAATTCTTACTTAATTCGGATCTTAATTACTCCGCCGCTATTTTTGCTCGCATGCCTCGTTTTGATTATTTAATCTAATCCAGTTACCGTTCGGCCGCACTTCGGTCCCATTTAATTTTTAATTAAAGTGCGCGTGTGCTGTGATAGCTGTCCTCTCTTATCTGCTTCTCTTTTTCATTTATAAATATACATATTACGCGTACTTGACGGCGCTATACGCGCTGTGCTTCTTCTAGAACGTTTACTCGCCCGGCTGTCACTCTCCACCGCTTCTCGACCACAAGTCGCTGCTCGTCCTCTTTTCGGTCACTATGCACCTCATTACGTCCTGATGCTCCTCGGGGATTGTTGAAATCCTGCGGCACGAATAAATTGTGCCGCGCCTATCTCCGTTCCATATCTTCTGGCACCGGTACCAAACCGTGCCGAGTTTTCAGAGCCTCTTCGGCTCCTTATCTCGACTACTTAAGTAGGCTATCACAGAGATGCCATTAAGTGTACACAAACCGCCGTCGAGCGAGCTTGCGCCGAGTCGTAAAGACTCGTTCTGTCGAAACTCAAGGAAACCCCGAAATATCTTGGAAGGAACTTTCATGTCCGCGGGCATCAAACCCCACTCCGCCGGAGGAACGAGAAGTCCCGGAGTCGAGAAGTCGGCGCGCGCCGTTCGGCGATTAGAATCATCCCCGTGTAGAAAAATCCCCGGCGTATCCTCGAGGCGGCCTTATTATTACCGCGAGGAAGCGATTCCTACGCTCGATCTCGGAAGTTGACATCATTCGAATCCCCGAACGCGGCAGAACTGACGGCTGGTGTGTGTGTGTGTGTGTGTGTGTGTGTGTGTCATGTGTCTTCGGCGTGCTTACCGCGCGCGACTCCGCTGGTCTTTACCGTCGACGATCTTGCTCGAATACGTCGATATGCAAGATTTTGTAGTATTTAACAGGGCCAACCTCAGCTATATCCGCTCA